>NC_089838.1:110466455-110775344 GCF_035609145.1 Eleutherodactylus coqui | reverse complement strand
GGAGCATTCCTCCTGTCGCAAGAAACTTTCAATGGCCCCAGATGAATTTTTTTCCCCTTTTCCAGAAATGAAGTGGCATAGCGGTTAAGCTGATGACATATACTTTACCTGTTTGGTTAAGGAATTATATGGGTTATTAAGGATGCTGCATTTTTAAGAGGACCTGAGGGAGTTGCCGACGAAATGAGCCTTGATGCAGACAGACATGAGCTAAACACTTCTCCGACATTGCTTTGAACTGATTTGATATGAATATTTCAAACATCATTGCACATTTCAGTAGCTGTCATTTCGCAGATGTCCCTGTAAACAGAGACTGCAGACAAATGCTTGGTAATATCCACTAAGCACATTCACTTTGGGAAAGGAGCAGCAGTCTGTAGACTCCTAAACAGAACCCAAGTTAATAAGCACAAGCTTAAAGAGAAAATGTCACTAAAATGGAATTGTCTCGTACATTTCAATACTCTGTACTCTGGGCCACACGGTCTAGTGTATTCATTTCTGGCATAGACTTCCCCTCATTGACAGGTGTAGAAAGGTATGAATATTGTAACTAACAGTGGAACGTATCTAGCTGAACAAAGATGAAGTCAAGAGTGAAGAGCTGTGACTGATAACAGTCATCAGTTACATCCCAGGAATGTCGCAGTTGCTACTCGGACTCATTACACATTCAGCAATTTCAAAGCAAGGCTATTAGGAGTGCATTTTTATTTCTTTCACCATGTCAAATTGTCTATACAGTTGGGTACCAGCACTGACAAAGTGTGCTGCTCAAAGGTAACTTCACATGTAGGAGAATCTGCATAATGAGTTTTGCACCAGTGCTGGTTGATGTCAATTTTGCATATTCTCTCGTATGAGGTCAGCAGATATCGGTTATGTACCGTAATTCGGCAGCCCCTATCCATGCACAACATAATGTCGTTCTAAATTCTTGCACAGTAATGTAGCATACAGAGTCAATCAGGTTATGAAGGTGCCTGTGTTTTCCAAAGGTTTTGTATATTTGACAGTGGCCGTTTTATCCGGCACACATCTCCTCTTACTTCATCCCACCAGTGTTCTGTCCAACGGAATTTCAGAAAAATAATGAATATGGTGATTAGACAAGTAGAACCTTCAGACATAGATCATTCTCTGGCTGGAAGATTCCAATGAGATCAGGAAATAGAACTGCATTGTGGGAGTGTGCGGAAACCAGACTTATAATGAAATCTAGTGGAAGTACAATTGGGAAATGCTCAAACTTGCAGATGTAGACAATTATGCCAGGACAGGTGCGTCAGTTCATGTAGAATTACACTTCCAGCGTGCCACATTGGCGATTACCCTGCAACAAAGCTGCGTGCTTAAAGGAGATGTCTCGAGGCAGCAGTGAAATATTTTTTTTGCCCAGTCCCCCTTCTTCAGCATACATTACTAAGTACCAATGTAAATGGCTTTTAAAGCCGGTTCCTACTTACAGTTCTGGCGTTTCATGAACTTATAAAAAGTTTCCCAAAGATGGCCGCCGCTTCTTCTCCCTGCGCTTGCTTCAGCCCAACGTGCTCGCTCCCGAGACGCCGGTCACGCTTCGTTTTAGCAGGGAGCTGTCCAGTGCTGATCCTTTCCCCCTGCACAAGTAACCCAGGCTTCGTAATAGCAGGGAGCTGTCCAGTGCTGAATTCTCAGCAGAAGGTACTGTAATTAGAGATGAGCGAACACCAAAATGTTCGGGTGTTCGTTATTCGGAACGAACTTCCCGTGATGCTCGAGGGTTCGTTTCGAACAACGAACCCCATTGAAGTCAATGGGCGACCAGAACATTTTTGTATTTCGCCGATGCTCGCTAAGGTTTTCATGTGTGAAAATCTGGGCAATTCAAGAAAGTGATGGGAATGACACAGAAACGGATAGGGCAGGCGAGGGGCTACGTGTTGGGCTGCATCTCAAGTTCACAGGTCCCACTATTAAGCCACAATACCGGCAAGAGTGGCCCCCCCCCCCTCCCAACAACTTTTACTTCTGAAAAGCCCTCATTAGCATGGCATACCTTTGCTAAGCACCACACTACCTCCAACAAAGCACAATCACTGCCTGCATGACACTCCACTGACACTTCTCCTGGGTTACATGCTGCCCAACCGCCCCCCCTCCCCCCCCCACAGCGCACACCAAAGTGTCCCTGGGCAGCCTTCAGCTGCCCTCATGCCACACCACGCTCATGTCTATTTAGAATTGCGTCTGCCATGACGAGGGACCGCAGGCACACACTGCAGAGGTTGGCACGGCTAGGCAGCGACCCTCTTTAAAAGTGGCGGAGCGATAGCCCACAATGCTGTGCAGAAGCAATGAGAAATAGAATCCTGTGCCACCGCCATCAGGAGCTGCACACGTGGGCATAGCAATGGGGAACCTATGTGCCACACACTATTCATTCTGTCAAGGTGTCTGCATGCCCCAGTCAGACTGGTAATATGCACCTTAACAGTAACCGCGTTGGTGGTAATGTGGTGGTGACTGCGGACCTAGTAGCACGGTTGTATTTTGTTGGTTTTCGGAATGTGGCCAGGATTAAGTAGGCCGTGGCGGGGGGATGGTGGGGGGGCTCTCTTGTAGTGTCGGTAAAGGTGAAATTCTTGGACTGCCACCAGACGAACCAATGCAAAGGCATTTGCCAACAATGTTTTCCCTGTTGGAGGAGGAGGGGGATGTTTTTGAGGCACTACGTGTCCTCTCCACGTGTCCGTGGTTATATGCACCTTAACAGTAACCGCGTTGGTGGTAATGTGGTGGTGACTGCGGACCTAGTAGCACGGTTGTATTTTGTTGGTTTTCGGAATGTGGCCAAGATTAAGTAGGCCGTGGCGGGGGGATGGTGGGGGGGCTCTCTTGTAGTGTCGGTAAAGGTGAAATTCTTGGACTGCCACCAGACGAACCAATGCAAAGGCATTTGCCAACAATGTTTTCCCTGTTGGAGGAGGAGGGGGATGTTTTTGAGGCACTACGTGTCCTCTCCACGTGTCCGTGGTTATATGCACCTTAACAGTAACCGCGTTGGTGGTAATGTGGTGGTGACTGCGGACCTAGTAGCACGGTTGTATTTTGTTGGTTTTCGGAATGTGGCCAGGATTAAGTAGGCCGTGGCGGGGGGATGGTGGGGGGGCTCTCTTGTAGTGTCGGTAAAGGTGAAATTCTTGGACTGCCACCAGACGAACCAATGCAAAGGCATTTGCCAACAATGTTTTCCCTGTTGGAGGAGGAGGGGGATGTTTTTGAGGCACTACGTGTCCTCTCCACGTGTCCGTTCCATGTCAGCAATAGTAGCACTCAAGACAGGCCCCAGTAACAATTCTGAAGCAGCAGTATAGCGGGAGCGCAGTCTTCGTTCCATGTAAGCAATAGTAGCACTCAAGACAGGCCCCAGTAACAATTCTGAAGCAGCAGTATAGCGGGAGCGCAGTCTTCGTTCCATGTAAGCAATAGTAGCACTCAAGACAGGCCCCAGTAACAATTCTGAAGCAGCAGTATAGCGGGAGCGCAGTCTTCGTTCCATGTAAGCAATAGTAGCACTCAAGACAGGCCCCAGTAACAATTCTGAAGCAGCAGTATAGCGGGAGCGCAGTCTTCGTTCCATGTAAGCAATGGTTAATGTGGCTTAAGTGGTAACTAGGCCTGGAGGCAGCCCAGTGTAACGAAAAATTGGTTCAAGTTAAAGTTCCAACGCTTTTAAGCGCATTGAAACTTATAAAAATTGTTCTGAAAAATTATTTGAGTGAGCCTTGTGGCCCTAAGAAAAATTGCCCGTTCTGCGTGATTACGTGAGGTTTCAGGAGGAGGAGCAGGAGGAGGAGGAGGAGGAATATTAGACACAGATTGATGAAGCAGAAATGTCCCCGTTTTGGATGGTGAGAGAGAACGTAGCTTCCATCCGCGGGTGCAGCCTACGTATTGCTTACGTATCGCTGCTGTCCGCTGGTGGAGAACAGAAGTCTGGGGAAATCCAGCCTTTGTTCATCTTGATGAGTGTTAGCCTGTCGGCACTGTCGGTTGACAAGCGGCTACGCTTATCTGTGATGATTCCCCCAGCCGCACTAAACACCCTTTCCGACAAGACGCTAGCCGCAGGACAAGCAAGCACCTCAAGGGCATACAGGGCTAGTTCAGGCCACGTGTCCAGCTTCGACACCCAGTAGTTGTAGGGGGCAGAGGCGTCACCAAGGATGGTCGTGCGATCCGCTACGTACTCCCTCACCATCCTTTTACAGTGCTCCCGCCGACTCAGCCGTGACTGGGGAGCGGTGACACAGTCTTGGTGGGGAGCCATAAAGCTGGCCAGGCCCTTAAAGACTGTTGCACTGCCTGGGATGTACATGCTGCTCGATCTACGCACATCCCCTGCTACCTTGCCCTCGGTACTGCGCCTTCTGCCACTAGCGCTGTCGGCTGGGAATTTTACCATCAGCTTGTCCGCAAGGGTCCTGTGGTATAGCAACACTCTCGAACCCCTTTCCTCTTCGGGAATCAGAGTGGGCAGGTTCTCCTTATACCGTGGATCGAGCAGTGTGTACACCCAGTAATCCGTCGTGGCCAGAATGCGTGCAACGCGAGGGTCACGAGAAAGGCATCCTAACATGAAGTCAGCCATGTGTGCCAGGGTACCAGTACGCAACACATGGCTGTCCTCACTAGGAAGATCACTTTCAGGATCCTCCTCCTCCTCCTCCTCCTCCTCAGGCCATACATACGCTGAAAGGATGACAGGCAATCAGCCGGTGTACCGTCAGCAGCGGCCCAAGCTGTCTCTTCCCCCTCCTCCTCATCCTCCTCATGCTCCTCCTCCTCCTCCTGTACGCGCTGAGAAATAGACAGGAGGGTGCCCTGACTATCCAGCGGCATACTGTCTTCCCCCGCCCCCGTTTCCGAGCGCAAAGCAGCTGCCTTTATGCTTTGCAGGGAATTTCTCAAGATGCATAGCAGAGGAATGGTGACGCTAATGATTGTAGCATCGCCGCTCACCACCTGGGTAGACTCCTCAAAATTACCAAGGACATGGCAGATGTCTGCCAACCAGGCCCACTGTTCAGAAAGGAATTGAGGAGGCTGACTCCCACTGCGCCGCCCATGTTGGAGTTGGTATTCGACTATAGCTCTCCGTTGTTCATAGAGCCTGGCCAACATGTGGAGCGTAGAGTTCCACCGTGTGGGCACGTCGCACAGCAGTCGGTGCACTGGCAGCTTAAAGTGATGTTGCAGGGTGCGCAGGGTGGCAGCGTCCGTGTGGGACTTGCGGAAATGTGCGCAGAGCCGGCGCCTTTACGAGCAGGTCTGACAAGCGTGGGTAGCTTTTCAGAAAGCGCTGAACCACCAAATTAAAGACGTGGGCCAGGCATGGCACGTGCGTGAGGCTGCCGAGCTGCAGAGCCGCCACCAGGTTACGGCCGTTGTCACACACGACCATGCCCGGTTGGAGGCTCAGCGGCGCAAGCCAGCGGTCGGTCTGCTCTGTCAGACCCTGCAGCAGTTCGTGGGCCGTGTGCCTCTTATCGCCTAAGCTGAGTAGTTTCAGCACGGCCTGCTGACGCTTGCCCACCGCTGTGCTGCCACACCGCGCGACACCGACTGCTGGCGACATGCTGCTGCTAACACATCTTGATTGCGAGACATAGGAGGAGGAGGAGGAGGAGGAGGAGGGTGCTTTAGTGGAGGAAGCATACACCTCCGCAGATACCAGCACCGAGCTGGGGCCCGCAATTCTGGGGGTGGGTAGGACGTGAGCGGTCCCAGGCTCTGACTCTGTCCCAGCCTCCACTAAATTCACCCAATGTGCCGTCAGGGAGATGTAGTGGCCCTGCCCGCCTGTGCTTGTCCACGTGTCCGTAGTTAAGTGGACCGTGGCAGTAACCGCGTTGGTGAGGGCGCGCACAATGTTGCGGGAGACGTGGTCGTGCAGGGCTGGGACGGCACATCGGGAAAAGTAGTGGCGACTGGGAACTGAGTAGCGCGGGGCCGCCGCCTCCATGATACTTTTGAAGGACTCAGTTTCCACAACCCTATACGGCAGCATCTCAAGGCTGATGAATTTTGCTATGCGGACGGTTAACGTTTGAGCGTGCGGGTGCGTGGCGGCGTACTTGCGCTTGCGCTCGAACACTTGCGCAAGCGACGGCTGAACGGTGCGCTGAACTACACTGCTGGATGGGGCCGAGGACAGCGGAGATGAGGGTGTGGGTGCAGGCCATGAGGCGGTAGTGCCTGTGTCCTGAGAGGGGGGTTGCATCTCAGTGGCAGGTTGGGGCACAGGGGGAGAGGCAGGGGTGCAAACCGGAGGCGGTGAACGGCCTTCGTCCCACCTTGTGGGGTGCTTGGCCATCATATGTCTGCGCATGGTGGTGGTGGTGAGGCTGTTGGTGTTGGCTCCCCGGCTGAGCTTTGCGCAACAAAGGTTGCACACCACTGTTCGTCGGTCGTCAGGCGTCTCTGTGAAAAACTGCCAGACCTTAGAGCACCTCGGCCTCTGCAGGGTGGCATGGCGCGAGGGGGCGCTTTGGGAAACACTTGGTGGATTATTCGGTCTGGCCCTGCCTCTACCCCTGGCCCTGGCCACCGCACTGCCTCTTGCAACCTGCCCTGCTGATGCCCTTGACTCCCCCTCTGAAGACCTGTCCTCCTGAGTAAGCGTTGCACACCAGGTGGGGTCAGTCACCTCATCGTCCTGCTGCTCTTCCTCCGAATCCTCTGTGCGCTGCTCCCTTGGACTTACTGCCCTTACTACTACCTCACTGCAAGACAACTGTGTCTGATCGTCATCGTCCTCCTCACCCACAGAAAGTTGTTGAGACAGTTGGCGGAAGTCCCCAGCCTCTTCCCTCGGACCCCGGGAACTTTCGAATGGTTGGGCATCAGTGACGATAAACTCCTCTGGTGGGAGAGGAACCGCTGCTGCCCAATCTAAGCAGGGGCCCGAGAACAGTTCCTGGGAGTGTTCCCGCTCCTGAGCAGGTGTCATTGTAGTGGAGTGAGGAGGCTGGGAGGAAGGAGGAGCAGCAGACAGAGGATTCGGATTTGCAGCAGTGGACGGCGCAGAACTGCGTGTTGACGATAGGTTGCTCGAAGCACTTTCTGCCATCCAGGACAGGACCTGCTCACACTGCTCATTTTCTAATAACCGTCTCCCGCGTGGACCCATTAATTGGGCGATGAATGTGGGGACGCCAGAAACGTGCCTCTCTCCTAATCGCGCAGCAGTCGGCTGCGACACACCGGGATCAGGAGCTCGGCCTGTGCCCACACCCTGACTTGGCCCTCCGCGTCCTCAGCCGCGTCCACGTCCTCTAGGCCTACCCCTACCCCTCAGCATGCTGTATTACCAGTGATTTGATTTCACAGGCAGGAAATAAATTGGCGCAAGACTGCAGGCCAAATATAATTTTTTCCCTTTTTGGAAAACGAAAGGCCCCACTGCCTCTAGTGAATGAATAATCTAAGTTTAATAACTGTGCTGTGTCCCTGCTAATGTGTCACAGAACGTGAGGGTAGCAGAGTTATTATAACTCTGGCAGAGCAGGTATTTTTTTTCCCAATTAAGGAAAGCAAATGGCGAAGCCAGCAGTAAAGCGTAGCTGGGTGCGTATGATTTAGCAATGTTTTTCACGCAGCTCACACGTGTCCACAGCCCTTAGGACGGACAGAGGCTGGACAAATAGATTTGTTTTCAGTTTTTTTCCACCAAAAGGCAGCACTGCGTATATTCAATGAACATGAGAAGTTTAATAACTGTGCTGTGTCCCTGCTTATGTGTCACAGAACGTGAGGGTAGCAGAGTTATTATAACTCTGGCAGAGCAGGTATTTTTTTTCCCAATTAAGGAAAGCAAATGGCGAAGCCAGCAGTAAAGCGTAGCTGGGTGCGTATGATTTAGCAATGTTTTTCACGCAGCTCACACGTGTCCACAGGCGTTAGGACGGACAGAGGCTGGACAAATAGATTTGTTTTCAGTTTTTTTCCACCAAAAGGCAGCACTGCGTATATTCAATGAACATGAGAAGTTTAATAACTGTGCTGTGTCCCTGCTTATGTGTCACAGAACGTGAGGGTAGCAGAGTTATTATAACTCTGGCAGAGCAGGTATTTTTTTTCCCAATTAAGGAAAGCAAATGGCGAAGCCAGCAGTAAAGCGTAGCTGGGTGCGTATGATTTAGCAATGTTTTTCACGCAGCTCACACGTGTCCACAGGCGTTAGGACGGACAGAGGCTGGACAAATAGATTTGTTTTCAGTTTTTTTCCACCAAAAGGCAGCACTGCGTATATTCAATGAACATGAGAAGTTTAATAACTGTGCTGTGTCCCTGCTTATGTGTCACAGAACGTGAGGGTAGCAGAGTTATTATAACTCTGGCAGAGCAGGTATTTTTTTTCCCAATTAAGGAAAGCAAATGGCGAAGCCAGCAGTAAAGCGTAGCTGGGTGCGTATGATTTAGCAATGTTTTTCACGCAGCTCACACGTGTCCACAGGCGTTAGGACGGACAGAGGCTGGACAAATAGATTTGTTTTCAGTTTTTTTCCACCAAAAGGCAGCACTGCGTATATTCAATGAACATGAGAAGTTTAATAACTGTGCTGTGTCCCTGCTTATGTGTCACAGAACGTGAGGGTAGCAGAGTTATTATAACTCTGGCAGAGCAGGTATTTTTTTTCCCAATTAAGGAAAGCAAATGGCGAAGCCAGCAGTAAAGCGTAGCTGGGTGCGTATGATTTAGCAATGTTTTTCACGCAGCTCACACGTGTCCACCGCCCGTAAGGACGGACACAGGCTGGACAAATAGATTTGTTTCCACTTGTTTTTCCACCAAAAGGCAGCACTGCGTATATTCTATGAATAATAACTGTGTTGTGGCCCTGCCTATACAATTCTTTCCCTGCAGTATCAATGGAGGGTGGAATGCTCTGCAGAGGCGATTTTGAGAAGCCCAAAAAAAATGCAGCACAGCTAACAGCAGCCTGAACAGTAGCCTGAACAGTACTGCACACGGATAAATATGGCCCTAGAAAGGACCGTTGAGGTTCTTGAAGGCTACACTCACTCCTAACACTCTCCCTGCCTATGCAGCACTTCTGTCCCTAATGCCAGGTGCAACGCTCTGCAGAGCCGATTTTGAGAAAAAAAAAATGCCACTGCTAACAGCAGCCAACACACAGCTATCAGTGGCCCTAATAAGGACCTTTGGGGGGTCTTGAAGCCTACACTAACTACCAATTCTTTCCCTACAGCAGCTCCGGTATAAACAGCACTGTCCCTCATCTAACTCACACCACATCTGAGGCGAGCCGCGGGAGGGGCCGACTTTTATATTAGGCGAACACCTGATCTCGCCAGCCACTCACAGCAGGGGGGTGGTATAGGGCTTAAACGTTGCAGGGGGAAGTTGTAATGCCTTCCCTGTCTTTCAATTGGCCAGAAAAGCGCGCTAACGTCTCAGGGAAGGAAGTGAAAGTAACCAGAACACCGCATGGTGTTCGTTACGAATAACGAACATCCCGAACACCCTAATATTCGCACGAATATCAAGCTCGGACGAACGCGTTCGCTCATCTCTAACTGTAATGCCTCCCTGCAATTCACTTTCCACTGTTTTAGATGAAATAGTTTTTTCACCTAAATATATATGTGTGTGTATATATGCGTGTACACATTTTATATATATATATCTATATATATATAGATATATATAGTATACGTGTGTATGAGTATACGCATACGCGTATTCGTGAGTGTATATACACACACACATTATATATATATATATATATATATATATATATATATACCCACACGTGTTTGTATATGTGTGTGTGTGTGTGTATATATATATATGTGTGTGTGTGTGTGTGTGTATATGTGTGTGTGTCTGTCTGTCTATATATATGTCTGTCTGTCTGTGTGTGTGTCCCGGCGGCGGGAGGCTCGGGCA
This sequence comes from Eleutherodactylus coqui, assembly GCF_035609145.1. NCBI lineage: Eukaryota > Metazoa > Chordata > Amphibia > Anura > Eleutherodactylidae > Eleutherodactylus > Eleutherodactylus coqui. The sequence goes on along the minus strand of NC_089838.1, from coordinate 110,765,386 downwards.
GCATCGGGGGCAGCATCGGGGGCATGGCGGCGGGAGGCTCGGGCAGCATCGGGGGCACGGCGGCGGGAGGCTCGGGCAGCATCGGGGGCACGGCGGCGGGAGGCTCGGGCAGCATCGGGGGCACGGCGGCAGGCTCGGGGGCACGGCGGCAGGCTCGGGCAGCACGGCGGCAGGCTCGGGGGCATGGCGGTGAGCTCCGGGAACAGGCGGTGGGCTCCGGGGGCAGGCGGTGAGCTCGGGGGACAGGCGGTGGGCTCGGGGGACAGGCGGTGGGCTCCGGGGGCAGGCGGTGAGCTCGGGGGACAGGCGGTGGGCTCGGGGGACAGGCGGTGGGCTCCGGGGACAGGCGGTGGGCTCCAGGGGCAGGCGGTGAGCTCGGGGGACAGGCGGTGGGCTCCGGGGGACAGGCGGTGAGCTCGGGGGACAGGCGGTGAGCTCGGGGGACAGGCGGTGAGCTCGGGGGACAGGCGGTGAGCTCGGGGGACAGGCGGTGGGCTCGGGGGACAGGCGACTTACATGGGCGGCTTCTCGGCTGGGCTTCTCGTCTCCGCTCGGCTGGGCTGGGCTTCTCGTCTCCGCTCGGCTGGGCTGCTGAACTTTCTGCACCCTTCTGTAACAGAGGAAGGTACAGAATGGCCGCTCCAGCGCGCTCCCGAGAGGTTACAGCTCGTCTGCGCATGCGCAGAAGAGCTGTAGCGTCTAACACACTGAAGCGGCTCGCGCTGAGCAGAAGACCGGACTGCGCAAGCGCGTCTAAAAAAGCAAGCTGCCAGCGAATTTAGACGGAACCATGGAGACGAGGACGCTAGCAACGGAGCAGGTAAGTGGAATAACTTCTGTATGGCTCATATTTAATGCACGATGTACATTACAAAGTGCATTAATATGGCCATACGGAAGTGTATAACCCCACTTGGTTTCGCGAGACCACCCCTTTAACTCTGGTTTTTAGACACAAAGTTTATATAAGTAAAACATCGCCAAAAACTGCAATGGAAAACCTCATTAATTTGTAATAACCTATTAAGGATTCAACAATTTTGAGGTATTTTTATCTCCACTTTTCAAAAGCCACCACTTTTATTATTTTTCCACTAACATAGCTGTGTAAGAGCTTATTTGTTGCATGAGGAACTGTTTTTTATTGGTACTGTTTTGGGGTACATATAACTTTCTCATTTTTAGAGGTGAACTAGGTGAAAGAACAATTCCACTATTGTTTGTTTTTCTTTTGTAGTAACCTGGGGGTTACTTGCTCTCTGGGATCGCTGCCTTCTTCATTCAAGATGGTTGGCACGAAACATATAAAAGGCTCAGAACCACTAGATCACTTCAAATTCTGGCCACCAGTTTTATTTCACACACAGCAAACACATACTGGAACATAATACAATTTCAGGGTTTCCAAACTGGCAGGGTCCCCGTCACTATTCCCCACACAGGGTGTCTAGAGGGCGTCCTCCTCTGTCAGACAGGAGACAAGCCCAGTCGGTCCACGCTTGACCTCATGCTCCCAGTTACAGACACTACAACCACAGCCTCTTACTCTGGCTGGCAGACAACTTGCCCCTGAGTGTGTCAGGAACTGATACTTTTATTTTACTTCCTGCCACACCCACCGATGTTTGGTCTTGCTTCTGGTACCTGAATGCCTGTGTAAAGGCCCCTGTAGACAATTCTGTGTACTGCTCTTATATACTTCTTGGTGTTCATCATGAAGTATATAAACATAATTATTTCTGTGATTCGGTACAATTATGAAAATACCAAAATTATATTTTTTAAGGTTTTCCTGCTTTTATACAATAAAATCACTTTTTTTTTTTTTTAAATAAAGTTTTACAGGCATCATTGCATTCAAAGACACCTACATTTTTATTTTTCCATGGACAGCTGGTATGTGGGAGCTTTGTTTTTTGTGTGTGAAGCTGTAGTGTTTCTTACAGCTCATTTTGGTGTACATATGACTATTGTCTTGGATCATTTTTATTGTGTTTTTTGGGGAGGTAAAATGAACTTAAAAACAAAAACCCCAAACATATTCTTTTACTTTTTATAGAGTTTTCCATGCAGGATAAAAATAAAAAGTGTGTCCAATTCATTGCATGGGTCGCTGCTAAAGATGAGCGAGTATACTCGCTAAAGGCAATTTCTCGAGCGAGCATTGCCTTTAGCAAGTACTTACCCGCTCGAGACGAAAGGTTCGGGTGCCGGCGGGGGGCAGGGAGCTGCGGGGGAGAGCAGGGCGGAGCGGAGGGGAGATCTCTCTCTCCCCGCCGCTCCCTCCTGCTGACTGCCGCTACTCACCGCTCCCCCGCGCCGGCACCCGAACCTTTCGTCTCGAGCAGGCAGGTACTCGATAAAGGCAATGCTTGCTCGAGCAATTGCCTTTACCGAGTATACTCGCTCATCACTAGTCGCTGCACTAAAGATATGATCTAGAAAAACAAAAACAGAAAGATGTGCAAAAAAAAAAGGTTCTCCATTTAACTTAGATTTTTTTTTAAATGACCTTTTAGAGTACTTCAACCTGCTAACCTATGATTCCTTAAAGGGGTTGTCCCGCGCCGAAACGGGTTTTTTTTTTTCAATAGCCCCCCCGTTCAGCGCGAGACAAACCCGATGCAGGGGTAAAAAAAAAAAAATAAAAGGGTCCAGTACTTACCCGAATCCCCGCGCTTCCGCGACTTCTTACTTACCTTAGTAAGATGGCCGCCGGGATCTTCACCCACGATGCACCGCGGGTCTTCTCCCATGGTGCACCGTGGGCTCTGTGCGCTCCATTGCCGATTCCAGCCTCCTGATTGGCTGGAATCGGCACACGTGACGGGGCGGAGCTACAAGGAGCAGCTCTCCGGCACGAGCGGCCCCATTCGGAAGGGAGTAGACCGGACTGCGCAAGCGCGTCTAATCGGGCGATTAGACGCTGAAATTAGACGGCACCATGGAGACGGGGACGCTAGCAACGGAACAGGTAAGTGAATAACTTCTGTATGGCTCATAATTAATGCACAATGTACACTACAAAGTGCATTAATATGGCCATACAGAAGTGTATAACCCCACTTGCTTTCGCGGGACAACCCCTTTAAATAATACACTGCAGTACTTCTGTATTGAATTATATTAACTCCTAGGTTTGCCTTCACAAGCCATGGCAAAGCAAGAGCCCACTGTCAAGTATGCAGTTGCCATAGTAACCCATCTGCGCCCCAGTTATTAGATAGGTCACATTGTAAGGGGTTAACAGTGGGGATCACAGTTTTCTCTGATCCCTGCTATTGCAGGAGGTCCTTGGCTGTCAGCTACAATTAGCTCCCACTCTCGAGGCTGTGGCATCTAAATGCTGTACATGTATAGTATTTCGTGCTAACCCCTTCCCACCCAACAATGTACATGTAGGTCATGGGAGGGAAGCGGTTCAAGTAAGTGTGGTTTTTCTGACCATTGCCCTTCAGTACATGAAAATTTACCCTTAAATTTACTCCAGTCAAGCACTTTCAGAACTTTGAATCCTCTCATCATTGACTGATCCTAAAACTGTCAGCAGGTTTTAATCAATAACGGGACTGACACTTATTTGTCAGTTTGAGATACTAACTCAACAGTGACAAACAATATGGCTACACACTCTGTTTTCCCTTTTACAAAAAAGTAAATAGAATATAATGGCCAAACTTTGGTAGCTACTGAATCTTCTACAACGTGTTCTCTTGAAAAGATATAGTTAAAACATTGAACATCTTGGAAACAAGCAATCTGTTATTAGGATCACGGATCTTATTTTTAATATATTACTTCCAGAGGGCACAGCTTTAGAGAGAATGCAGTGAGGGAGATATATACACATTCTGCAGAGGGACATCAGTACATGCAGCCTGAGAAAAATCTAATGCTCATCTGTGTATTTTATCAAGTCATGGTTACTTCAAATATGTTAACACCTGTATCAAATTAACTCGGGCGAAGCCAGGTATATCAGCTGGTTTACTAACATTTGGTTGTTTTTACATTTTGGGTGGAAGTCCTCTGTAAATGAACATGGGACAACCTGACTAGAAATTGCCACTGTGATAGAAATATATAATTATTAAAGATAAGTGTGACCTTCTTGATCGCCATTATAAAATTAAAGGGGTTGTCCCGCGGCAGCAAGTGGGTCTATACACTTCTGTATGGCCATATTAATGCACTTTGTAATGTACATTGTGCATTAATTATGAGCCATACAGAAGTTATAAGAAGTTTTTCACTTACCTGCTCCGTTGCTAGCGTCCTCGTTTCCATGGAGCCTCCTAATTTTCGGCGTCTAATGGCCAAATTAGACGCGCTTGCGCAGTCCGGGTCTTCTTCGTTTCTCAATGGGGCCGCTCGTGCAGGATGCCGACTCCGCCCCGTCACGTGCCGATTCCAGCCAATCAGGAGGCTGGAATCGGCAATGGACCGCACAGAAGCCCTGCGGTCCACCGAAGGAGAAGATCCCGGCGGCCATCTTCAACCGGTAAGTAAGAAGTCACCGGAGCGCGGGGATTCAGGTAAGCGCTGTGCGGGTTTTTTTTAAGTCCCTGCATCGGGGTTGTCTCGCGCCGAACGGGGGGGGGTTGAAAAAAAAAAAAAAAACGTTTCGGCGCGGGACAACCCCTTTAAGGCAGAAATATACACAAGGGTGAAGAAGAAAAAAACAACTTGCTGACCTTTTTTTTGTTTCCTCCAGACTGCTAATTAGAGTGGTATCTCTTCAGTAGAATATCTCTTTTATTGTACACCACATGGAAATAAAATATCACCATAAATTATACATTAATAATTGTAGGCACTTTGACAGTGTATTGCTTGACATAACACAATGAAAACATTGAACTATTCACAAAAATAAATAGCTGCATAGGTGATAAAGACATCACATGGTTTTGTGGAAAGCCACAAGTTCTTCTGCCATATAGAAATCACATGTGGATTGTACTTCATGTAAAAACTAGACACAAAAGATCTGTGTATAAACCGTACAGAGTGTCTCAAAAGTGTGGAAACACCCATATGGAACGAAAACGGTTTGGCAGATGGTGATCCAATTTTGCATACAAGCTGCGGGGGAAACTTGTCAGGCCATATCGCCAACATGATGGCCATTTTCAATGCCGCCAACTTGGATCCAACTCTAATTTTCCCAATGGCAAACTGGCAGAAAATTTTCACCAGAAAAACAATGGTGTGCTTCATTTTAATATACCAGTATTCATTCTCATGTTAGCACAGGGATCTTCTTTCCCCGCAGCTTGTAAAAGTGGATGTTTCCCCACTTTCGAGACACCCTGTACATGTGCCAACATTCATTATTTGGTCCAGGATTGTAGCATGTAGTGCTGCAGTCACATTCTACGTCTCTTCCGCCAGCGACTAGCTTTTTTACTGCTTGGCCGAGAGCTAAACTGCTTCTTGAAGTCTACAAGGCAATCTGTGGCTTCTGAGATTGATACGAAAGATCTGATCGGGGAGTCGCTGGGGTTCAGATGCTCAGAGCTAAAACGGTCGTCATGTTCTTCTTTCGGGGGGCTGGAAACATGAGTGGAAAAAAGAACAAAAAAGTCACACATGTATATAAAAAGGAAAAATATAATATCACTGTTATTAAAGGAAATATTCTACTAAACCTTTCCCCATAAAACTATATAATCAGTCTGCTCAGCTCCTCCTGCTCTGTAACATGATGCCTGCAGTTTGGACAGCAATTTTTAACCCTTTCCAATCCAATTTGTATCTTGGGTTTCCTAGGGGGCTTACTCTTTTTCTGCCGTTATACAACGGCGCTATCTGCTGGCTAAAACCGGTACTGCATGAGATGACACGTTGGATAGGCTCCGACAGCAGAGAGGCTGACAATATACAGTAAGAGAACCCTGATGGACGTCTTCTGACATCGGAGCTGTACAGCCTTAAATCATAATGTCTTCAGAGGTCAGACAGTGGATTGGAAAGGGTTAATCTGGGTACGCACACGCTGTATGTGTATTATGACTAAGAGCTGCATGACAGCTTGAAACTCATCAAGAAACCTCATTCTGTGTCTCTATTCCTGATGGGATTTTAATTTTCTTCAATAAAGCTGATTTTAATGGATGCTGGATTCTCCAGTTTCTGCGATCACATCACTATTGTAAGTACTTTTAACAATACAGTTTTAAAATTTTATCAAATTACTAATAAAGTATAGGAAGGAGAAGTCCTAGGAAACTATTCACACATTCCAATTCGATGGCTGCACAGAAACTATAATGATTATAGGTATGAATGATCAGATTGGAGACTGACCTCAGATTGGAGGTTTCCGGAGCGTTACTGTTTGCTTCTGTAAAGTAAAACAAAAGCATAATAAATTAAACTCAGAGATTATATTATCAGTGTCACATCTGCTAATAACTGCACTTTCTGTACGGACGGAAGATTGCTACCTTTAATTATCACACATTCACCTAAATGGGACAGAGGTTGCAGCACCATTCCGGGCTACTGCAGTGCACGGAGCAGTGTTAGGTCTGGTCACAGCAGCTTTAGCAAACACTTGATCATTGGGGTGCTGCCAAGTGTTGGGCCCCCACTGACTGCTATTAATGATCTATTCTAAGGCAGGTCAATGAGAGTACTGGAAAATCATTTTAATCAGGTAAATTAAAGGGGTCGTCTGGTAAGAAAATATTAAACTGAAATGTATTCAGCCTTGTGTAAACAAACCAACAAACCACACCTTGCCTGATCCGACGCAGCTACCGTTCCCGATGGCACACGGTTGCACTCTTCTTTCGGCTCCAGTGATGTCATGTGACTGCTATAGCCAATTACTGGCTAATGCTTGAATGACCTTGTGACATAACATGGAGCAAAGTAGAAGGCCGGGCACTGTCGGAAAGCCATCTGCAGCGGAATCAGGTGAGGCAAGGAATTTGTTTTTTTTTTTAAACATGTTTACAGGGGGCTGAGCAGCTTTCAAGTCATTTTTTCCCCACCAGACTACCATTTTAATGTGATGGCTACTTAATACAAACTGGTAAGAAACTACAAGTAAAATCCCATACTTCCCCAACAAAGGCTGGTTTTGATATTTCCCCGTTTGCCCTCAATAAAAAGGGGAAGAAAACATTGTTAAGAGTGATTTTCATTAAGAAGGTTCACTGGGGAAATAGCTAGTAATGAGTGATTCTCTACTACATGCTCGGGGTCAGGGGTCTACATAACGAACACAAGACAAGTAGCACACAGTGGCAATGCGTGGTTTTTCTGCAAAATGAACAAAACTAAAATCCTCCTAGGAAGGTTCATAAATATCCTTTACAATTCTCCGCGTGCCAAATTAGGTTTTGATTGTGATGTAGAACATTTCCCTGGTGAATTTTTTTGTCTGTTTAAATCACTGTTTGAAAAATTTAGGAGTAAAGCGGTTATTTAAAAAAAAAGTACATGGTACTGCACAAAACTTGTTTATGGGGCTTTAATTCTGAATATTAATCAACTTAAGAAATGCAAGTATGAGATGGACTTGTAGTGTTCGCTATACAGCTTAAAGATTTACTAGTAAAGGCTGAAATCTGCAGTAAAAATCTATGACATAGCACAGCCTGCCTAAAAATTAGCACAGAATTTGCCTATCACGTTTGAATGTTTTTCTAAAACCCATGTTGGGACTCGAACCTTGGACCTCTTGAACTCCAGCCGGCAGCTCTGTCCGCTTCCTGGTTGTACTTCCTATAAAAGCCTGGCCCTGCCACTCCCTCCTTGCATGAATATTCTGCTCCCCAGCATTGATTGTCAAGCTACAATTCTGCCTGCTCCTCTGCTATTGTGACCAGATCTGATACTGACTTCTGACTTTCCATCTGACTACATTACCAGTCTCATCCATTTCTACTACAAACTGAGACCTCCTATTGCTGACTCGTGGCTCATCCCCGATTACCCTCCAGACCTGGTGGCTATTACAAGCCACGTTCTGTCGGTGCTGGGAACTGCAAGGAAGCCTGCCGGAACTACAGAGACCAGCAAAAGCTACTTGGGTGGCGCCGGCTAGGCAAGTATAAGACATTCCTCGAAAAGAAGACCCTGTGCCTCTTTTGGGGAAAAAATGAATATAAGACAGGGTCTTATTTTCAAGAAAACACGGTAGAATGTAAGCTCTAAGAACAGAGCCCTCACTTCTATTCAAATTGCTTATTAATTTAATACTGTAGAAAGTGTCTGATTTTGTCTGTACACGTATGTACCATCTGATTTGTAAAGTGCTGTAAAATATGTTGGCGCTATAGATGAGCGAGTATACTCGCTAAAGGCAATTGCTCGAGCGAGCATTGCCTTTAGCGAGTATCTCCCCTGCTTGAGACAGAAGGTTCGGGTGCCGGCGCGGGGGAGCGGTGAGTAGCGGCAGTCAGCAGGAGGGAGCGGGGGGGGGGGGGGGGGGGAGAGAGAGAGATCTCCCCTCCGTTCCGCCCCGCTCTTCCCTGCAGCTCCATGCCCGCTGCCGGCACCCGAACCTGCAGTCTTGAGCGGGGGAGATACTCGCTAAAGGCAATGCTTGCTCGAGCAAATGCCTTTAGCGAGTATACTCGCTCATCTATAGTTGGCGCTATAGAAAGTTCAATCATTATTAATTTAAAAAAAAACAAGACATTGTAAAGTGCTTTTCAGCCCAAAAGACATTCATTTAAGTAAAAATAAAAATGTCCCCAAGGGGTGTCCATAATAGTTAACAATGTCCTATGGCTTTGTCAGTACAGCTCTTAAGCAGCCCTGTGTGTCACCATGGAAAGACAACAGTGTGTAGTGTAATCCTGCAGTCTCATATTTTCTCCAGTGTGCCCCCTACCTTGTGTTAATATATATTTGGAAATTTAACCTGAAGTAGAGGACAAATAGAAGGGAATAGGAATGTGTTCCTTGTCTGCTAGCCTGGAGACGCCGGAAAAGGAAAGTGGTAAAAAACTATTAAAGGCTACAAAGTTATTAACACAAAGGAAGGGCTTGTTCCCACTAGGGCTAGGGATTTCTGTTCCGTTTTTACAGCAGATAGAATTAGCTGATTGAGCTATTTGTTCCGTTTGAAATATTTGGGTTTAATTCCACTCCTTTCACTTCTTTTTTTTTTTCCAGTTTGTGTAAAAGACCCATTAAATTCAAAGGGGAACTACATTGAAACATTTAATTCCGTTTTTTCTGCTGCAAAAAAGGGACTGAGGAATGGAAATCTCTAGTGCTAGTGGGAACAAGCTCTCAAACAGTTTTTATTTTTCATTTTCTATGCATTGACAGAATTAAAAAAATTTAAGTTATACATAACTTTCAACATTCTCCCTGCGGTTATGAAAAAAAATCTCAGAAGCCACAGAAGAGTTCAATGGCCATAGAAGGGAACGAGCTTGTAGCTTAAATACAGGGGAGGCATCCCTAAAAGCCAACTCATTTTACACTCCATCATGCAGTTTGTTGGTTACACGTTATACCTGCCAACGAGGATTCCGACTGCTCCAGCATGCTCAGGAGTCTGCAATTGCGCCCTGGATGTTCCTGCTGTAAACCAAGGATAAACATCTGTCAGCATCCAGCAGGTTGCGTCTCTCTCAGGCATAATGCTTGCTAAGGTTAATAGTAGAACAATATGACTAAGAGAAATGTATGCGACAAACAATGTAACCGCCTGAACAACAGTATATGACGAGGGAGCAGTTCACGGACACTATGCGATGCGTTGGAGATGTTATCACACATTCTGCTTGCTTTTGGATTTGCAATTTTTACAAAACAAAAGCTAAATCTGATCTAGTGTATGCTCAAATTAATGCAAGAAGGGTCTTTTACACGGCCCGATATCAGCCAGATGTAGACTAGACGTATGTTTGTACATGATCATTGGCCCGTGTAAAAGGCCCCTCAGTGATTAGTATCGTTGTCTTGCAGAGGTGAGGTCTTGAGTTTAAGGGCAACATCATCACGGAGTTTATATGTTCTCTCCATTTTCGCGCGAGTTTCCTGCCAAACTTCAAAAACACCTTAAGGCCTCATATCCACAGGCGTACCTGTAAACAGCTCAGCAGTTCATTAGTGTTTGGGATACCGGCTCTGCTGGCAGAGATTGCTGTCATGTGTAGTAGAAGATTTTTATTTTTTTTTATAAAATTCCTTGCTGTTTCATAGTGGAGTTGTGTATGAATCGCCGCCCAAATGCAGTGCATTGCGTATGAACTAGAGATGAGCGAGTATACTCGCTAAGGCCAAGTACTCGAGCGAGTAGTGCCTTAGCCGAGTATCTGCCCGCTCGTCTGTAAAGATTCGGCTGCCGGCGCGGGTGACAGGTGAGTTGCGGCGGTGAGCAGGGGCAAGCGGGGGGGGGGGGGGGGATATCTCCCCTCCGTTCCTCCCCGCCACTCGCCGAATCTTGAGACGAGCGGAAGGATTCTCGGTTAATGTACTGCTCGCTCGAGTAGTTAGCCTTAGTGAGTATACTCGCTCATCTCTAGTATGGACAGCGTTGTATACGCTGCCCATACAAAAGTATACAGCTCACAATGCGATCAATTTCTTGGTCTTATCTACACGTCCATTGACTTTCGTTGACTCCATTCACCGAATTTCACACATGTAATGCCTAGTGAAAAAACACCCGTAGACATGAGGCCCAATAGTCGAATATGGATTGTAAACCCCCATGGAGGCCTAATGTAAGTGATGATAATGCGTATACAGTGCTGTGGAAATCTGTTACTCGTACATGGAGTAAAATAAATCTCCAAACTCCACAGAAGTAAACCACTTACAGTAGGGCAAGTTCACGCAAAAGAGGATTTCCATTTTGCTCCACGGATACCGAATGAGTGGACTGCATGATTTAGAAGGTCGGTTGCATTTCAGTGATTTTATATTGGATAGTGTTCTGGCAGTAGTTTATAAACTACATCTTTCCATCCACTATTTTCAATAAAAAAGAGAAACAAAACGGCTATAGAAGTGGGTTTTAATTTATGTGTTTGTTTTTTTGTTTGTTTTTAAAACTGTGGTGCAGAATTTGGTAAATGTGGTTCTGTGTGTTATTTTCTCTATGGTGTAATCTTTACTGCCCATACATAAACCCATCCTAAAGAACACGTTCCTTATTTTAAAAAAGCAACGACTTCTTCCAAAAGGAACTTTTTGTTATATTCCCGTCTCTCCTTCATGAATTTATTCCATTTGATTAGGAAGAGATTAACACATTTACCTTGATGCTTCTCAATCTCTGGCTCCCCTGGGTTTCTAGCTCTGCAGTCTGCAAACAGTGGTCCACATGTACCTGATAGTTTTTCAGCGGTATTAGTGATTTACATAGGTAACATTTCTCACACCTGTAGAAGAAAAAAAAACATTGAATAATTTATAATAAAAATCTACAAAAATAGCAAAGTTTACCTTGACACAACGCGTTAAACTGTGGCACATAACTTTGTCTGTTCAATGGCTTATGTTGTCCTAGCATAACTTTTTATGGCAAGTCATCTGCATTGCGCTAAACTTTGTTACATCTGTAGGAGTATATACATAGTTCCATGGGAGATGTAATCTCCATCTAGCAGCGCTTCTACTTACGGTTGCGAAGTAGATCATTTTTTTTTTTTTTTTTAAACCCAAGAAATAGAATTCTGCACATGTGAATATAAAGGGTAATTGGTTCCTTTACTTTATTTTAGCCCACAAATTCTTGTTAAGCTAACGAGTTGTTATTTGACTGGTTTTAAAATAATGTTTTTAATAGGAATGTCTTTGCTGTCAGTAGCGCAAATTAAAGGCTAAAGACACTTTTGCACAGAATTTTTGCATTATTCATTGCTCATTTGCTTTCAAAATGCAAAATTAAGAAACCTACTAAATTGCCTTCATACCATTTTCCACCTGGCTGACAGATCCAACTGCTCCCGACTGTCAGGTCTCTGTTCTCCCTTCTCTCGGTGCTACAAGTAGTAAGGGAAGGGAGGACACACTGTATGCAGCGCTATTTCTGGCTGGATTTCTACAGAATTCAGCAATAGAGGCTCTGTAGAGACATCAAAATGCATGTACAGCGTGTGGCCTCTGCATTGTGTCGATGGCGAGTGCTTACTTCAGACACTACACAATAGCAGTGATTCCCTTGATTTTGTCTTACAACTTTATCTCTGAACCCAACAATTACTGTGCTGTAAACATTGCACTTTGCAGATCACAGCTGACGACTGGTAAATCCAGCATTCTTTCTAACTCCTTGAGTATTTACAAGTGAATGGTCCTGGCACTATTTTATAAGAGAACTTCTAGCACCCATATCTTGAAATCTGAGCCTACTTTTAGACGTACCGGATTTGGGATATAAATTCCTTACAGAAAATGCTCAACATACATATAGTACAATACATGTACATGGGATTTATAAAACCTCACTTTCATGTGACATAGTAACATAGTATCTTCGGCTGAATGAAGACAATGTCCATCTAGTTCAGCCTGTTTCACCCCTGCCCTCTGTTGGTCAAGAGGAAGACCAAAAAAGAAAAAAAACAACACATCAATCAATGAGCTTATTTAGCTCATTTGGTGGGAAAAAAATCCTTCCTGACTCTATAATGGCAGCTAGAGTAATCCCTGGATCAACATTTGAGATCAACAACCCCGCTGGTCACCTAATGTCTATATCCTATAATATCATAGCGCTCTAGAAAGACATCTGGTCCCCTCTTAAACTCCTCTATGGATTTTGCCATCACCACGTCCTCAGGCAGAGTTCCGCAGTTATCATTCGTGAATACACTTGAAAAGCAACTATTTCATAGATTTGCCCCCCCCCCCCCCCTCCCCATTGTCTTCTATGGTTTGTCCTGCATTACTTGTTAAAGGGCCAGTACTTTCAGTGCAAATACTTTTACAGTTTATATAACTGAAGAATAGTTTAGGGTTATTTTGCTCTCCTTGGCAATCAGTCTTTCTGCCTCCTCCTTAGCAATTTTGATCTTTTCTTTACATATTTTGTTTTTTTACCTGTATGGATTTTAGCACTTTTTCGCTGCCTTCTTGTTTTAGTAGTTTACACGCTTTCTTTTTTTCGTTTATTGCCCCCCTTACAGTCTTGTCGAGCCACATTGGTTTCCTTCTACTTGTAGTTCTTTTGTTTTTAAAGCATATGAACTGCTCACATGAGGCGATTAGGATGTTTTTAAACTTTTCCCATTTGTCGTCTGTACTGTTATTTATGAGGATGTTGTCCCAATTAATGTTATCGATAGTAGTTCTGAACTGATCAAATTTTGCTTTACTAAACTTTATATTTTTTGTCGCTTCCTGATTAGGCTTCTTAGTGAAGGACAGCTAGAAATTAATTATATTGTGGTCACTATTTCTCAAGTGTCCTTCAACCTGCAGATTCTGTCTGGTTTGTTAGTTAGAGAACAAACTGAGAGAAATAAAAATCTTTATGGATTAATTGTGCAGTATAACAGACTAGCATGTTAACGCTATTGTATGGATCAGTACAATCATGGCAGTTGCAAATACAATATACAGATTCCAGATCTTACTACTTTCTTTTTTTTCTGTTGATACCTGAGAGTTCTTTGCAGGCCGAGTTGATGTTTTCAGTGGAATTACTTTAATTACTTTTTATTGTTTTTTTTTTTCGTGTGTAACCTCCAAAAACACCCCTTTTATTGAATCTGGCACCCTTTTATTGCTTTTTTTTAAGTTATTATGTGGGATGAATAAATTGATAATTTTATAGTTCGGATTGTTACAGATGCAGGAATACCAAAGACTTGATCAGGAAAAATATGATTTTTGCTTGAACTTTTTTTTTTGGGAAACTTAGTCCCAGCAGAGGATACAGAGGACATAAACTTCTCATTTCCAACAGGTCATGGCCAGCGACCAAGATGGAAGGTCGCATGTGAATGAAGCTCCCCAGGGGATCTCATCATCCTGTAATTTATCCTGGCCTACCTACCCGAACTGTCACCCTGACAGGTAAATCCAGACCCTCTAACCTTGCTGCTGATATCTGGCCCTGGGAAAAGTGGCTTTCCTGTCCTCCGAGGCTCGGACCCGGACCGCACTCCGGAGCGGGAACTAGGCCGTGCGCCAACGCCCTTTTTATTGCAGTCTGCCGCATCGTGCTGTCTGCGCTTGGTGACCGGCGCATCCCGCCCTGTGGAAGCCGCTGCCGCGGCGCTGCTTTCTACCTCCGCTGCTGCCCGGAGATAGATCCTCCTCTCGTCCGGATCTGGGAGCTGTCTGAAGCGGCGCCGGCGAGACTCTATCGGAGGGCGGCGGCTGTGCCTGCGCTGACCGCCCCGCTACGCCGGACCTCCTCACACGCAGGCCTCGTAAATCTGGAGGCTAAGGAAAGCTATACCTGCAGAGACGGCGACAGAATCGGAGGAATCCTGCCCGGATTCTGATTCCAGCGGACTGCAGAGGCAAGCGAGTCCCTGACAGAGGAGGTGGGGGGCCGTTTTGGAGATAGTGGAGGCGCTGGGACTGTGAGCGGCGGGAGTGTGAAACAAGCCGCGTGAGGCCCTCTGAACATCCCTGGGAAATTCCCCTTCTACCACTAGGCGCCATTTTGCAACTGTGGCTGTGTGTGGGACATTCACTGCGGTCTCACTGAAGAACTACACATATCTGGCAGAGTGCTAGCTTGCTGGCTGGTGCAACCTGCAGAACCCCCTCTTTATTGTTTGGTTCTGACGGACCTGCAGTGGCGCTCCTCCATAAACAGGCCTGGCTCTCTGTGGCCCCTGGCTAGTGGGTGCAGTGAACTGTAGAGCTGCCTTTCTGACCCCTCGCGGCGCTGCGGTTGGATGGAACCTTTGCGGAGACTGTTCTGAACGTAACCTGTAACCTCACTCTATTCCTTTGATCAGCCACTATAACCCACAACCGAGTGGACTCTCGCTGCTCTACTTATTTAATGCTCTATAGAAATCCTCTGTACTTTCTGATCTGACAGCCTGCCCCTGTCTTAAGGGACTCGGATAATTCCATTGATTTATATTGCAGTACAATAGTGAAGACACATATCCAGTCTACGATCTTTGTTTTACGATCGCTCACCATGAGTACTCGGGCCAAAGGCAGTACTGCTGCGGAAAAACTAAAAGAATTTTCTCGTACTGAGGCACCCGATCATACGCCGTGTGCGACACAAACTGTTCAGACGAGAGACCCTGGGCAAAGCCCTGAACCAACTATTAGAAGCAATTAACGCCTGCAAGTCCTCCCTCACGGGTAAAATAGAGGAGGTTAAATCAGATGTTACTCTATTAAGACAAGATCTGCAAAACATATGGGGCAGGATACATGAGATGGAAGACCGCGTCTCTAATATAGAAAACTCCCTGCGCCCGCGCCCAGTGGCAGTGGAGAAAGCCATAAGACAGTCAGAATTTTGTCAATCCAAGACTGATGATTTAGAGAACAGTTTACGTCGTAACAACCTACGTATAATTGGTCTCCCAGAGAAAACAGAATGTTTCCAACCTGAATCGTTTACAGAAAATTGGCTTAAATCCACTCTGGGCGATGACACCTTTTCTCCCTCCTTTACGGTGGAAAGAGCCCACCGAGTTCTGGCGAAGCCCCCATTGCCGGGCGCCCCCCCCCGTTTTTGACAAGGATTCTGAACTGCAGGGATTGGGATGCCGCCTTGCGTAAGGCCAGGCTAGAAGGCCCTCTCAAATACAATTACTCGGTGATCTCTATATTCCCTGATCTCTCGGCGGATTTGCAGAAACAGAGAGCCACCTTTGTCGAAATAAAAAAAGAAATTTAAGGACAGGGGCATACCATATTCTATGGCATACCCGGCCCATCTGTGGATTGTAGTGAATATTAGTGCTTTTTCTACATTCCCCTACGGAGGCCATGGAGTGGCTCCGCATGCATCCTATGTCACCCGATGTTGCATAGCCCTGATCTGCGTTTCAGGATGTTGCAAGCTATGTAAAGATTGATGGAGCCTATAATCCATTGGCCTATGGAAGAAGCTACATATGGTCGAGACAAGGAATTATATCCCCCCTTTCCTTTGTCTTTACATAGCTCTAGAATGCACACTCACCTCTGCATTGCCACTGCCGGAGCAATAACCCAATGCCTTGCTTAGGATATTTACTCCGAAAACCAATTCTCTATAGGCCACTGGAATATCCCCCCACTCA
The DNA here is from genome assembly GCF_035609145.1 of Eleutherodactylus coqui. NCBI lineage: Eukaryota > Metazoa > Chordata > Amphibia > Anura > Eleutherodactylidae > Eleutherodactylus > Eleutherodactylus coqui. Next base: position 110,749,190 of record NC_089838.1, on the reverse strand, counting down.
TAACAACTGCTACTTTCAAGATAGATTGTAGCTTATTCTTTTTCTCAGACATCCGCGCTGCATCGTTGTTAAGCGGGATGTCAACTGTTAGCTGTTCAAGCTGTTCCAGTTTAGTTTCTATTAGATTACAAATAAGTCTGAGCTGGTATAATTTTCTCTTTAATATGTGTAACACGCTTCTCTTCTTAGAAATGCCGCTGGTGTTATATGCCATTATGTTTTCCGATGTCGTTGTCTTGCTTTAGTTGGAACGTGCGAGGTCTAGGCACTGCGGCCAAACGTAAAGCAGTTTTCTCTCAAATTAAGCAATTAATTCCCCATATCATGAGCTTGCAAGAGACTCACCTCATGATAGACAAAGCTGATGCCCTTAAAAACCCGTGGGTCCAATGGATAGGTCACTCCTTCCATGCTTCTTTCTCTAGAGGAGTTTCACTCCTTATCCACAAATCATTAAGGTGGAATCCCATAAATATTCAAAGAGACCCTGCGGGTAGATTCGTGTTTGTATACGCAGAGATTGATTGAAGCCCTATGTTATTTTGTGCATATACAACTCACCTCATAATAACCTTTACCTCCTACAGGCTGCTATGTTTGCTCATCAGTTCCCCTTAGCTTTTGTTGTCTGCATGGGAGACTTCAATCAGGTAATGAACCCGGCTAAGGACAGGTTCCAACCGTCCCCCGAAACTCCTGTCACAGTTACTGCCCCTATGCAGCAGCTGTTTGAAAGTGTTGGCTGGGTGGACCTTTTGGCGACTACGTCACCCGGAAACCCTCGAATATACATGTCACTCTACGGGTCACAACACGCTATCAAGAATCGATTATATATGCTCCCAGACATTGGTGCTCTATTCATCTAATAGAATTCATTGCCCACGAGGTGTACCAGACCATAGCCCGATATTATTATCTCTAAAATTTCCCAGTCATAAAATCGTCCCTACCTGGAAATTACACCCATTTTGGCTTAAACTCCTTAAATCCAATGACCAAACGCCAAACAACATATCAATGTTTCTAGACGCTCACGATGGTAATACTCATTATGCCTTGAAATGAGACACTTTTAAAAGTATATCTCAGGGGGGTGCCTCAAATCTGCCATTTCCTACATCTAAAAATCAACTTCTCACGACAAGGAGCTAGAAATCCAGACATCCGAGGCTGAAAAAACATATTTCTAATCCTACAGACTCCAATAAAGCAAAATGGCTTGGCCTCTCCCCCCTTCATAGGCATCAAATTTATGTAAAGACTAAATGTAAATAATTTTTTACTAAACACTATTTTGAATTGGGCAACCAATCTACCGGTAGTCATCTATTGGCAACCAAGCCAACACGATCCTGAAAATTAAAAACCCGCAGGGTACAGAGCTTACCGACGCGCAGTCCATAACAACGTGCTTTAGGGAGTTTTACACTAATCTCTACAGATCCTCCACCGAAAACACTACCCTAGATGTCCATAACTACTTACAAGACCTGACATTCCCAACACTCTACTGAACAAGTGGCTTTTTTAGAAGCTCCAATTACTCTAGAGGAAATTCTGAAAACTATCAAAGAAATGGCGCTTAATAAATCCCCTGGCTCTGATGGCCTCCCAATAGAAATATACCAGAAATATAGTGAATTACTAACCCCACTCTTGCACGATATTTTACATCAAGCCCTGTTAGAGAAATCCCTTCCCCCCTCTTTTTATGAAGCGTCCATTATAGTCATTCTAAAACCTGATAAAGACCCAACTGAGTGTAGCTCTTATCGTCCTATTTCATTAGTAAATGCAGACTATAAAATCTTAACCAAAATTTTGGCCACTAGACTGAACCAGGCTATTCTATCTATTATACACCCTAACCAGACAGGCTTTATGCCAGGAAAGTCCACAACAATTAATATTCGTAAGGTTCAGACTGTCATTCAATTGGGTAGGAAGTATAATATGCCTTGGGCGCTCGTATCTTTGTATATGATGAAAGCCTTGGATTCCTTGGAGTGGAACTTTTTGGAGGCCTGCCTTGCCCGTTTTGGGTTCGGCCCTAAATTAATGCAATGGATTAGAATTATATACAAATCCCTGAAAGCCAACGTGGTAATTACCGGTGTCCCCTCTGCTGACTTCCTGCTCTCCAGTGGTACCCGTCAGGGATGACCCTTTTCCCCGGCCTTGTTTGCCATAGCTATTGAAGCTCTGGTGATTCGTCTGAGATCCTCCTCTAATGTACTAGGCATCAGGTGGGGAGGACTCGAGAGCAAGGTGGGTCTATATGCGGACGACACAATCCTTTTTTTATCGGATCCTGAAGTCACCTTCTCTCAGGCAACGATCCATATAGACAAGTTCTCCCAATTTTCTGGGTTACACGTTAATTGGGCTAAATCAACAATTTTATGCACGGGCCAAAACCCTAAAAAAGATCCCTGTGTTTCTAGATAGGATCTGGCTGTGGTCTCCACATTTAGATATCTAGGGATAGTCATGTCCGGGGACTACCATAACGATTTAACAGATAATATTGCGCCGTTACAAGAAACTTTAAAATGCAAACTTAAAAGATGGGCTAAACTACCACTTTCGGTAGCTGGCCGTATAAATCTTGTCAAAATGGCTATACAACCCAAGTGTCTCTATATTATGCAACATATGCCACTAAGCGTTCCAAAGAGAATCTTCCAATCCTTTAACACCCTCATTATATCCTTTATATGGAACTCTACTCATTCTAAATTAAGGCTTTCATCATTGCAAAGGCCTAAGGACCAGGCTGGAATGGCCCTCCCGCCATACTACCTAGCAGGACAACTATGGAACATTCAATTGTGGTTTTTGAACCAAGAGATGCCCACTGCAGATCAATATCTTGCGAAACAAGGGGTAATAATTTATTAAATTATCTAGAATTCCCAGAATGCTCTAACTCCTCCAATATATTACCATTGCATAGACTGGCTCTTTGTGTGTGGAGAGAAGCCAAATCTCTTCAGAAATATTGAGATGTGGTGTCTGACCTTTCCCTCTGGGACAACCCCGGCCTAACAGCCTTACATTCGGTTCCAGATCCTTAATATTGGATCGGCCTGGGGGTAGTCTCATTGGGAGATGTGTACATGGATGGCATATTCCCTACATTTACCCATTTGCGTGAGATGCTGCAGTCCCCGCAACTTCAATTATTTAGATTCTTCCAATTGAGACATGCATTACATTCTCAATTCCCCCCCACTTCTACCCAAATTTCAAAATTTCCCACAATTGGTATTCTCAAATCTCAAGGCCCTAAGGGTTTAATTTCAATATTTTACACGCATCTGCTCTCAGCAAAGATAGGCCCTAACCCACTCCCTTTTCTTGACAAATGGAAACTCTACATTCCATCCTTAAAGGGGTTCTGTCACTAAAAAAGAAAAATGCTATACTTATCTATTCCTCCCCCATCAGTCTACTTACCAGATCTTCACCTCCCCCATGTTCTCCTGTCTCCTGCAGTCCGGGGCCTCACTTCAGCTCCAGCTGCCTGATTCTTCTCCTTCCTGTGAGGTTACATACATTAGGTTGGCAGTCTGCCAATGTACATTATGTCACAGCTCACAGGCCAGCAGGAGGATTGCCTATCTTCTTCAGAGATTGCTCATCCGAGCGGTCTCTGAAATGGATTACAATTCCTTCCTAGGCAGTGAAGCTACAGCACAGGGATGTGACCTTCACTGACCCGGCAGGAAGGAGTTTGTGATAAGCAGCCTTCTTAACAAGCTGGGCCCAGCCTGCAGTGAACTGACCTGGGGTACTGGAGAGGCTCAACCAGGAGAATATGTGATAAGGAGAGAGACAGGGAAGGGATTGGCAAGTTTAAATAATTTTTCTTTTAATGACAAAACCCCTTAACACTTGAAGAATGGTCGGATGTGGTGGAATCCCACCTTTCAGTCTCCCCTGCCGTAAACAACAAATTGATCCAACTTTATATCATTCATAAAACATATCTTACCCCTAGTCGCTTATTCAAAATGGGAAACCTCCATTTTAATTCTTGCCATAGATGCCGCCAACCAGATGCGAATTTTTGGCATCTGAAGTGGGACTGCTCTTTCGTTAAAACCTTCTGGTCTAATATGGTCTCTTGTGTAAACTCACTCCTAATACCTCCACTTAATATGAATTTAGATCCCAAGATAATTTTATTTGGTCCGTTAACAGAAGACGTATGGCCAAAGTATGTCCGCATTTTTCTCAAAGAGGTACTATTTCTAGCGCGTAAAGTAGCAGCCATGCGTTGGATGGCTACAGAGCCACCTTTAATGTCACATTGAATCCAATTGGTAAATATTGTAATACCCTACGAAAAAGTCATCTACCAGAATAGAGGCTGCCCTGGCAAATACCAGAAGATATGGGGTTCCTGGCTAGAGGTGTGTTCCACTTTGCCTGCTGACTAGACATGATACCATTGAGAAGACAGACGGTTTTAATTTTCTGTTTAAAAAGTTTATTACTGTAACTGTCGATTACAAATGTTAGAAAATGTTCCGATATCTGATGCTTTACACTCTGCACGGAATATTATTGTTTACTATATATGCCATATATCCAATAATCACCCTTTTTTCTTTATTCTGTACTGCATATTACATTTCGATAAATAAAACAAATACCCTCTAATTTCTAGATCGCTGGGGTAATGCATAGGTATGCTTCTGCATGGCAACACTGTCAGGCAGTGCGGTTCTCTCCAATCCACACAGTTGCAGGGCTGGTTGTATAATACAAGATCACCATGACAAAAACGTACGACACGGTGAGGGAACTACCACCGACCGTGATGTAGGTGTTCATCTCAGGTCCTTAACAGCTTAAACCCCACACTGAACATGGTGTTTGATGGTTATGGGCAGCATGTTGTAGAGAAGGAAGAACATTTAGTAGTCTGCCGTGAGACAACCCCTTTAAACTCTGGCAAAACTAAAGTGTTTGAGTGTTTACTAGTTGCTATGTGCAACAAAGTCAGTCTTAGGGCCCTTTCACACCGGCGTATGCGCAAAAACGCTTGCCACAGTGCAACGTATTTGCGTAAGTTTTGGTGCCTAGTACTGTACTTTTTGCACACGCAGGGCCAGTTCACACATGCACAACACCCCTTTTTCGTGGATTAAGAAGCCATTAGCCTAATGAGGTCCAGATATGTTCCCTTTTTGTGGTTTTGCACAGTGTTACACACATTCCCTTGCATATTTACGTACCTTGCATAGACTTCTATTGTAAAACACACCCATGGGAATAAGCCCGTTGAAATCAATGGATTCTATTCTCTGGATTTTGCACACGCAAATACGGTCATATGAATATGCCCTTACTATTAGACAGTTTTGATAAATGAGGCCCTATGTGTAAGAACAAACAAAGAAAACACCATATGCATTGTTCACAAAATATGTAGTAAAACTTGTGCTAAATACAGCTAAATAGGGTCTAGCCCAAAATACCCCAGACCTGAAATGTTTGAGATAAACTGGGCACCCGAGGAAATAAATAACTTTCAAAACAATATTATATTAGTAGTTAAAATGAGTATAAAGAATATTTATCACCTATCCACTGGAAATCATTGCCCATGGGAACATCAGAACTGTATTTTGCTGTCTAATTTGCAGCCAGTTTTTAACCCCCCAACTCTCTGTGACCTACAGTTATGTCCTGCAGGTTTGGGATTTGTATGGAGGGAGATTGCAGGGTCGATCCCGCTACATACAATGTGGTTGCCGGCTGTTTCTTACAGCAGACACATGCCCACAATAGCTCCAATAAGCAACGTCGCTTATCATAGCTGTAAAACCTTTTAATGCTGCCGTCAATTCTGACAGCGACACTTAAATGCCCCAACCAATGTTCCGGGGTCCCGTACATCCCCCCCGCAATGAGATCACGGTCTGCCGTGTGAGTGTCATGGCACCCGGGGGCTTTCTGAAAGGCCCCAGGGCTGCCATTGCAGATTGCCTATCAAGCCATGCCTGTGTAGTGGCTTGGTAGACTGCCTGTCAGATCATGGTATAATGTAATGTTATGGCATTACATCACACTGCAACGCATGTTCTTGTCCCCTATGGGGACTAAAAATAAATGTGATAATTAGTTCCAAAAAGTTTTATTATTTAAAAAAATAAAAAAGGTAGTAAAAGTTAAAAAAAAAAGTTAAAAACATTTGGCATCGCTGCGTCTATAAAAGTTGGATCTATCAAAGTAGTTGACTCCCCATGGTGAATGTAGTCAGAAAGAAAAATTAAAAAACGCCAGAATTGCGCTTTTTTTGGTGACCGTTTCCAAGAAAACATTGTAATAAAAAGCGATTATATGTACTCCGAAATGGTACAAATAGAAACAGGATGTTCTGCAGAAAATGAGCCCTCACACAACTACGTCAATGGAAAAATAAAAAAGTTATGTCTGTCAGAGGATGGCGGCAGAAAAGAATTAAAAAAATGTAAATATCTTTGGAGAAAAAAGTAGTACAGCAAACAAAATTATATATAAATTTGGTATCTTAGTAATCGGACTGACCCATAGAATAAAGTTATCATGTTAGTTTTGTTGCAGTGTGTACACTGTAAAAACAAGACGCACGCAAAGATGGTGGCATTTCTGTTTTTTCCATTTCACTCCACTTAGAATTTTTTGCAGTGCATCATATGGTAACAGTAAAAAATACAACTCATCCTGCAAAAAAAGCCCTCAGACATCTAAGTCGATGGATAAAAAAAAGGAGTTACGATTTTTTTAAAAAGTGGGAGGAAAAAACAAAAATGGAAAAAAACAAAAAACGTCTGCGCCCTTAGGGGATTAACCCTTTCCAATCCACTGTCTGACCTCTGAAGACATTATGATTTAAGGCTGTATAGCTCCGATGTTGGAAGACGCCCGTTGGGGTTCTCTTACTGTATTTGCCAGCCTCTCTGCTGTCAGAGCCTATCCAACGTGTCACCTTATGCAGTACTGGCTTTAGCCAGCAGATAGCGCTGTTGTATAACAGCAGAAAAAGAGTAAGCTCCCTAGGAAAACCAGGATACAAATTGGATTGGAAAGGGTTAAAAGGCAATATTTTCTAAAAACGGAATGAAAATATTAGGGTAAAGCATAGAAATGTTCTTCTAGAGCATTATGACCAGCAATACAATGGTTTCATGTTACAAAGATAGCTTTACTACATTATCCCTTCAATAATACCAACATGGAGTGGAGAGCGGTTGTGCGAGAAGTGCTACTCGTAAAACACTTCATTTGGAGTACACAAGTGCTACTTACTTAACCTGTAGGGTGTCATGGACTGATGACAATATAGGCTCATGCTTACAATATGAGGTATTGTGTATTGCTGCACAATGGTTTGGGGGCCTTTTGTTAAACCAGCATGAATAGGAAGTATGCATTGTGGATAAAGTAATGGCTTCATAACAAACACTTTGTTTAAAAGACTGAATACAAGTGGCTTGTGGTAAAGTTTCGAAGGGGTTTTCCAGGCGATTTCTACAGATGACTTATTCTCAAAAACTGCAGTGGTGTTTGATTTAAAAATATTGTGCCTCATTAATCAAAATGGTCTAAAAAAAAAAACAAAAACAAAAAACAGACAAAAAACAAAACAAAAAACTGTCTTTGTTGCCCACAGCAACCAATCACATTTCATTTGGTTAGAGTAGTTTAAGAAATGAAAGCTGGGCTCTGACTGGCTTTGTTGCGCACAACAACCAGTTTATCTTGACGAATAAACGAGACCCACTGGGGAAATTTAAGAAGCCCGACATCTCAGACAAAGGGCTTGGTACAATTCAACCTGGTCCACTGAATATATAAAGAGGCAGAGACCTCTTCATATATTCAGCGCATCCCCACTTGACAGAAATGTACGCCTGGTCTGACCAATTTCTGGTGTAAATTATACATATATTTGACAGTCTGGGGAGGCCGCGCCACCCTCTGACCAGCTCTACCAACCTTCCCCAAAAGTGGCAAACCTGGTGCAGAAGGATGAAAAGTCAAAATCTTTGTGCAAGTGGCCCTTGCCTCAAAACCTTTCTACACTAGAAGACTGGTGTTTAAATGTCCCCCACTTTGCTTGAAACCACTCTAATGAAGAATCCCTAAGAGCCTTTTTTATTTACCAAGATAAAAGAAGAAATGAGCATACCTACTTACTTGCCAGAGTCTGCTGCGGTAATGCTGGCACTCGAACTATTATAGCTTCTCCTCAATTGATTTCTTGGTCTCAAAACTGTGGGGAAAAAATAAAAATAAATAATAATATACGTTAATATTACATAGCAGACAAAAAAAATACAGTATGTCTGAGAGAGACACTATTACCATATGTGGAAACAAAAAAAATGGCATGTTGGCACTGCTCAACAACAAATGTCGTGAGTAGAGATGAGCGAGCATGCTCGTTTAAGGCTGCTACTCGGTGCAGCCTTAAACGAGCGTGCTCGCTCATCTCTAGTCTTAATGCAATAGAACGAAATATCCAACTTCTCTTTAATTAAATGCATTAAAAGCAAGCAGAAGGTTCGCGTTTCGAGGTTCCGCTTCTCCTGGTGTCACAGCCCCGGTCCCCTCTGCTTCGTGCCCCCAGCAGTTTTGGGTCCATATCTCTGCAGTCCCAAGAGTGGTGTAGTACCCAGCCTGACCGATGAAGGGATTCACCCGAAACGCTCATCTTTTGCTGGCTTTTAATTAATTTAATAAAAGAGAAGTTGGATATTTAATCCTATAGTCTCATGACTTAATTATAGACTGGCTCCAAGATACCAGTTTTTGTAGATCTAGTCCGTCCACCAATGGTGGGTCCACCTGGCCAGTAGCACCTCCATTATCTATTTTTTAAAACCCTCCTCAAGGCTTTTTGAATCCTGGTCACATATCGGGGACTCAAGCCTCTGACATTATTGAGTTTGTTCCACCCCTTTCCTTTCTCTCTCACATTATTTCCATAAAGAACAATATACAGTGCTGTAGATGTAGAACATTGGTAACGCATAGGAGCCTTAGACCTTGCAATTCTATGATATTTTGTCTAATTTTCAACAATTTACACTTTCGTACATTTATAGCCTACACCTACCTGCCATTTCTTGTAAATCACTTGTCCCATCACAGTATGCTGCGTGTCTCTCAATTTGGGTCCGAGGAAAGTTACACTGGCACATTGGGCAAGGCACATTTTTGGAAAACATTTTGTTCAGGCAAATAAGATCTTCGTCAGAAGCTCCAGAAGAAATAGAAGCCTAGAGAAAATAATAGAGGGAACACAAGTCACATGCTTGTCTTTGCAATACTGTGCAAAGAATCTTTACCAGTAAGAATAACTTGGTAAATGATAATCACTTGTGCCATTTTCTAACATAAGGCTCTGCTGCCATAAGCTATTGGAACTGCGGGTTTGACATGTTTCCAGGGCGTTTTCGATCATATTTGTGATGCACATGCTAATTAATAATCAAAAATGAATAACTGAAAAAGCATGTATCTGATCGTAAAATGCCTTGGTTTTGTGGTGCAGTTTTCAACCAATCAGCTGCTAGAAGTGAAGCACATTGCTATACACAGCACACACTGAAGAAGCAGACAGCACAGCAGCTAGTCTCCACCAATCAGCTTAGGAAAGCTGTGAAATAGTGGTGAAGCCAGCATAGGAGGAAAACTAGTGATAAATGCAGAATACAAGTCATATGATCGTTAGAAATAGTGCTACTCATCATGTACACATACAGAAGCTTATTCTCAATAGTCATTTAAATTGACAGATACAACTGTATGTTAGAGCCCACAATGCAGTTCCTAAAATGTAAATATCACCTTTGTTCACACTTCTCATGTAATATTCCTTGAACACATCTTATAGTACTGTAATACAATACTGAAGTCAAATATATCATTGATATTTAAATACACCAAGAAAGTTGAGGGAAAAAAACCTCCTCCCATGCCTAGAAGGGTTTGGAAAAGCGCACACAACTCTTTACAACTGGAACGTGCGAAACATTTGCTCACCACTTCACACCGCACAGCTTCTCCGTTCTCATGCTTTCAAGGCGCCTGTAACATTGCTTAACCTGCTGTAATTTCATTTGCGAATTTGTCTTTCAGCTTGGAAACTGGCACAATTAGAAGAAAGGTGCCAAAACACTGAATGTAAGTGGGTTTTGTTGCTCAAACTGAGTGCAGTAGGGAATGCCCCAAGCCTGGAAAGTATAGAGCATCAAGCTTACAGCACCTCTGACTGCAGAGTAGGAAGAGAATGCTGGAAGATGCCCGACTGTAAGGACTCCTTCGCACAGGTGTATTTCCTGTTCATGTGCTGGCCATTTATTTCACTGTCAGCACATGGGCCCATTATAGCCTTTGAATTTTTTTTATGCAGCGCTATTGTCCGTAAGACCCTCCCCCCCCCCCCCCCCAAAAAAAAAAACAAACATAAAAAAAACAGCAAGTCCTATTCTGGTCTGTATTACAGATGAGAATTGAACGTGCAATGTCCAATGCCCAAGGGTATCAGACAGCGCATGGACTTGTGTCTGTGTACTACATGAAACAAGTTGCGCCTGAGAATCCTGCATGCGTCCGTTTGAACACAAACTTATACAGGGGAATGCAGCTCCAATGATTGGGTCAATTCTGTGTTTTTCTTTTTTTTTTTTTTTTAACTACTAAATGCCAGAAATTTTCATTTTAGTTTTTTCATCCCCACTTTTCAGTAGCTATAATATTTTATTTCTGTTGACACTGCTGTATGAGGGCATGTTTTTTTTGCAAGACAAGTTGCATTATTAGTTCTAGTAACCCTTTCAAATACACTGTCTGACGTCTTCGGACATTCTGATTGAAGGCTGTACAGCTTCCGGTGTCAGAAGACATCCGGCAGGGTATTCTTACTGTATATTACTGGCTGCTCTGTTGTCGGGGGCCTCTCCAGCATGTCCCATACCGCAATACTGGCTCTAGCCCAGCAGATGGCGCCACTGTATAATGGCAGAAATAGAGCCCGCTAGAAAACCCTGAATCCAAAATTGGATTGCAAAGGGTTAAATGTACCATAAAATGTACTGACAAAACTGGGCTGAAATAGAAAAAAAAAATGCAATTGCGCCATTGTTTTTTGTATTTTATTTTTAGGATCATGATGCAGCAACAAAAACTCTACATGTTAACTTTATTAGGGTCAGTACAATGTGGCAATACCAAATATAAACTGTTTTTTTTATTGTATAAAACCTACATAAAATAAAATATAACCCTTTAAAAAATGTGCTTCTGTCACCATATTCTGCGACTCATAGCTTTATTTTTATGTTAATGTTGCTGGTTCACATGGCTTTATGTTATACAGTTCACCAATAGTTATATATTTTAGTCTGGACTTTTACTGACTTAGCAATATCAATTGTACTTATTTATTCTTACAAATGAGAAAGGCTTTTTTTTTTTTTAAACTTTAAATTTTCAAAACTTTTATTCAACTTACTTTTACTCTCTTTAATCCCCATAGGGGTCTTGAAGTTGCAATAGCTTGATCATTTCTACTATGTACAGCTAGTGGCGGAGCTTAATAGACTGCAATATATGGAAGTCTTCCTTAGGCTCCAGGCTGCCATGCGAACCCAATGACACCCCGCAATTGCTCCCCTTCAAGAAAGAGGCTTCTAAACAGTCAACTGCAGCGATAGATGCTAGCTTCGATTGCTAAAGTTGCAGGCAGGCATCAGCTGTCAGAAATAGCGGGTACCCGCTACCTTCCTAAAATTTACTTTGTGTTGTATAAATCTAGCATATTCAGTAAAACAAGAGCACAAGACTGAAATCTTAATGTAACAAAGATTCCCCTATAAATCTATGAAAGTGCCCAGACTATTTTTTCCTTAGGGAGATAAACTGCTCTGGCAGCGGGTTTCTTGCCTCTCTGCATTCAGAATACATGAATGCTCAGCAGTGTGCGCATGTGTATGGGGGTTGTGAGATAGAAAATTATCTTATGTGTATAGGTAGCTTAAGGCACCCAGCAACCTTAACATGTTACATTTACAAGATACAGTTCAAAGAGGCTGTAGTGTTTAACCCCTTAATGCCACAGGATGGTACTTAGCAGCCAATAACTACTTGCCTCTGGAGAACCAAACACAGCTGTTCTGCCCCAGTAATTGCTGTGATTGGTCAATCAGTGCTGACTGACCAATGACAGTGAAGCAGCCAGAGTGTGCACCGTTTACAGAGCGCTCGCTCTTTCGAACCGCTGTAGTGTGGAATTAGTGGCTGGAGAAAAAAGGGCAGAGGGGTTAATTTATGGAAAAAAAGTCATAGCAATTAGTGGTATTATAGGTTCTGTAGGCGTTCTGTCAGTGGAGTGTTTGTTCAGTCAGTGTAGTGTCTGAACCGGTCCACGTATCGCTCAGCATATCAGTCAGTGCAAAGAAGTTTGCTAGCGATTGTAGAAAATTACTGCTATATACTCTGGAGTCCTAAAAAACAGAATTTTAATTATTAACTATTTTGTGGTGTTTGACTGTCTTACAAGCAGATAAACTCAAAGTTTGAAAATTTTCAGTAAATCTTGATTTTTTTTAAATAAAAGACAATTTATTGATGACAATTTAGCACTCAATTACAATATGTCGTGAATAAGAAAATATAAAGTGACAGATTTGAAAAATAAGATTTGGTCCTTAAAGGAGATGTCCCGAGGCAGCAAGTGGGTCTATACACTTCTGCATGGCCATAATAATGCACTTTGTAATGTACATTGTGCATTAATTATGAGCCATACAGAAGTTATAAAAAGTTTTATACTTACCTGCTCCGTTGCTAGCGTCCTCGTCTCCATGGAGCCGACTAATTTTTGGCCTCCGATGGCCAAATTAGCCGCGCTTGCGCAGTCCGGGTCTTCAGCTTTCTTCTATGGAGCCGCTCGTGCCAGAGAGCGGCTCCGTGTAGCTCCGCCCCGTCACGTGCCGATTCCAGCCAATCAGGAGGCTGGAATCGGCAGTGGACCGCACAGAAGAGCTGCGGTCCACGAAGGTAGAAGATCCCGGCGGCCATCTTCAGCGGTAAGTATTGAAGTCACCGGACCGCCGGGATTCAGGTAAGCGCTGTGCGGGTGGTTTTTTTAACCCCTGCATCGGGGTTGTCTCGCGCCGAACGGGGGGGGGGGTTTAAAAAAAAAAAAACCCGTTTCGGCGCGGGACATCTCCTTTAAGATGAAAAAGTGGCACAAAAACCTTTAAATAAATGTTCAAAAACATGGGGGGAAATTAATTAAGACTGGCATTTCAGAAGCAAACACTTCTTCATATATGAAGTGCATCTCCTACCCAAAAATGTACGGCAGGCCCAGGCACAAGGCGCAAGTGATCCAACTAGGAACCATTAAAACAGGGGTATATTCGATTTAGTAAAGAGCAGGGTAAAGGAAGCGTGAAGAAGAGGAGGAAGTGTCCCTGGGGATGGGAGTGATAATCATGACCTGTAGAGAGTAGTTCCTGGTCACTGGGAAAAACTGGAATGTTGTAACCCACAGGATACTGTTTAGGTGTATCTTATTTGCATTCAATTTTATAAACCTTGCACTACAAAAAATGGCTAAGAAAGGATTTAATAGAATATCAAATTAAGTTTATTGCAGTTTGCCTGCAGACATTTTATACTATAAAGGCTCTTTTAAATGGAACGAATATAGTAAAAATAAAAAACAGTGAACGTGAACGATAAATCATTCGGTCTACACACGAGCCAAAGACCGAATGATGAACTTCGTCGATCATTGCTGGCTCATTCACTTAAAACAGTGATCGTTCAGTCCCTCTTAGTCGCTTATGCAGCACGTATCAAAGACTGAATGATGCTCCTTTGAATGGGCCAACCATGTATCTGCATATCTAAACAGGCTGCATGAGAGCAGACGAGCTAGCAGTGATGTCACTTCTTCAATCAAACGATAATCGGATTGTCTAAAAGGACCCTTATGTCCGATGCCACGCTATAATATTCTCTATGCAGCCGCAAAGGTCGCTCCGGAGGGACTCTAACAGAGGTTTTTGTAGATTTGATTGCGGTGACATCCGCCTTTTCAAAATTCTTAGGCTTGTACGGCAGTCCTGCGCGACCTGCTATAAACCGGACGTCTCATTGTATTTATTTTCTTCTCCCTTTTAATTTTGAATGTGTTAAATTTGAAAAATTTCAATTAAAAAATATTAAACCTAAAACGACCCTTACTTTGGTGTTTCACAGATAAAAAGAAAAAAACTGGAAGATGGAACAAAGCCTCATTGGCATTGTGCCATCTTGCCATTTGCTTATTTCCCAGAGGAGCATAGATGACCTTTATAAAAAAGTCTCCTCACACCTCCTATGTTCTCGTCCTAAGGAGAAACCATCCTGACCTACAGATAAGGAAAAAAAAGTATGCACTCAAAAAGAAAAATCGAAATAGATGAAAATACTGCATTTACTCCTTCAAAATTGACAATCTTTGACATGTTTGGTTAGAATATATAGGGTCGTGAATTAAAAGAGGGTTAATTCTCTTAGTTCTATTCCCTTTGATATGCACAGATAATAATCTGATATTTTACTCTTAAGGTCCTTTTACACGCAGAGATAATCTTTCAAAGGAGTGAAAGATTGAACGATTTTGTGATCTATCTGCATCAAGTGTTAATAACCATTAACATGTTATCCTCATTTGCATGTAAAAGGGCCCCCAGGAGCTGTTTGCAGAGCCCAGCATGTGATTAACCATACACCCAGCTGTGCAAACAGCTGCATTGTTCTCCTCGTAGCTGCTGGCAGATTGCAATGTTTCCCGTCTCCCGTTGAGATAGCAGCATGCAGTCTCTATTGAGAAACACTTTATTTCTCAATGTCTGAGTGATAGATTTTAAATTCACTTTAAAATCATCGTTCAAACAAAAGGTGCACGATGCCCGCGTTTACATGTATCGGTTATTATTCATTTTCGTTCATCGGAACAAATTTTGAGAGATTATCTTTTCGTGTAAATGGGCCCCCTATTGTTCGTGGCGAGCTCTCCACTATGCGAATTGTAACAAATCACATCATACCATCTTTGCAAAATGGTGACTAAATACTAAGAGAAACAATTTTGAAAGAAACCAGGAGGAACTGCAAACCTTTACCCCCAGTTTTTTTTAAGGAATTAACTCTGCTTTATTTCTAAGTCTTCAAAGTGGTCACCATGGAAACACTGTCGAAAAATATATATATTTTTAAAAAGCTATATTAGCTTGCATTTCCATGACTAAATGGAGAACAGCACAGTTCCTTCCTTCACTTACACAAAAATAACCAGTTTTCATGACCTTGAAAGAAAGATTTTCCAGAAAAAAAGCATTTTCCTATTTGCTTTTGATTTCTGTACAATTCTAATTTAGCATTTTTTCTTCCCCTTTTTAAAGCACTTTAAGCCTGGGTTCTCACATGCCAGAAATCTCGCCGTTTGGCCGCAGCGAAAAACCGTGAGATTTCTGCAAGGAAAGTGCTGCTTCAAACCCCGTGGCACTTAGCCGCGGGATTTGGAGCAGCTTGAGCTGCAAGCTTTTCTGTTGCGGCTAGCGCTCCCATGGAGAAGAGCACGGCCACAACGGAAAAAAAATTATAATGAACATGCTGCGGCCAGGGAAAAAAATTATAATGAACATGCTGCGGCCAATGTTTACTGTTCTGTGGCTTATGAAAGACACAAATTCGATACATTCTTGTGCCGATATACCTTACAAAGGCTGCCCGACGAAGTAACTCGATATACCTATCCAGACAGATACAGCTGAACTCATAAGTTTGCATACACCTTAGCTACAGTCAGTCATTAAAACTCAATTTTTCCCCTGTTTCTGACATGTAACCCTAGTCGACAGTCCCCCTCTCTTAGGTCAGTCGGAATCACTACTATATTTCAAGAATGTGAAATGTCAAAATACTACTACAGACAAGGATTTACTTCAGCTTGTAATCCTTTCATCACATTCCCAGTGGCTCAGAAATTTACATACACGTAGTTACTATCTGGTAGTATTGCCTTCTAATGGTCTCACTTGTGATAAAGGTTTTGGGTAGCCTTCCACAAGCGTCTCACAACTGGAATTTAGGTCTGTTCCTCCTGACAGAACCTGTGTGTCCGAGTCAGATTTGTAGGCCTCTTTGCTTACACACGTCTTTTCAGTTCTGCCCATAGTTTATGAGACTGAGGTCAGAGCTTTGTGGTGACCACTCTGTTACCTTCACTTTGTTGTCCTTTCACCATCTAGCCACAACTTTGGATGTCAGAGATTGCTTAGAGTCACTGTCCATTTAGAATATCTATTGTGCCCAGGTTTTAATTTCCTGGCTAATGTTTTGAGATGTTACTTAATATCTCTACATAATGTTCCTTCCTCATTATAATGCCATCTATTTTTGAAAGTGCACCGGTCCCTCCTACAGCCAAGCACCCCCACAACAGAATGCTGCCACCCCTGTGCTTCACGGTTGAGATGGAGTTTTTTTTGGTTTGCAAGCCTCCCCTTTTTTCATCCATATGTAACGATAGGCATTATGGCCAAACGGGTCCAGTTTTCGTTCATCAGACCAGAGGACATTTCCCAGAAACAATCTTTGTCCCTATATGCAGTTGCAAATTGCTGAGCAGCCATTCAGGTCATGCAGACACAGGACACGTTTAATTGTTGATCTAAATACTTAAGATTCAGGAGGAAATCAATACATAGGTTGATTTGCTGCCGTTTTTTCGACAAATTTGAATTTTTTGCATCAAAGAACTCATACATTCATCTCTAGGAGTCAGAATGTGTCTCCTTCCTGAACAGTACCATGGGTTTAAACTTGTATACTATTATTTGAGCAGATGACCATGGCACTTTCAGGCATTTGGAAATTGCTCCCAAGGATGTACCAGACTTGTGGAGGTCCATAATTCTTTTTCTGACTCTTTAGCAGTTTACCTTGGTTTTTCTGATGATATCAAGCAAGGAGGCAAGTTACTAGGCCTTGAAGGTAGACCTTAAAATACTGCCACAGGTACAGCTCCTATTATCTCAAATGATGTCAATTAGTCATCAGAAGAGTCTAACGTCTTGACATCATTTTCTAGAATTTTCCAAGCCATTTAAAGTCAACTTGGAGTATGTAAATGTGTGACCCACTGGAATTTTGATCTAGTCAATTATAAATGAAAGGATTGGTTTATAAACTTATTTGGAAAAACTGCTTGTGTCAAGTATAAAGTAGAGATCTGAAACAACTTACTGAAACTATAGTTTGTTACCATGGAATCAGTGGATACGAGTTTTAATTACTTCAACATAAGTATGTAAACTTATGACTTCAATTCTAGATACACTATCAGTCAAAAGTTTTAGAACACCTCAATATTTCCACTTTTTATTAATATTTACAGTTCAATGTCTCAAATGTACTCTGTGCTAGGTTTTCATTTCAAACAAGCAAGTTAAGATGAATAAAAATAATGGATTCACTTTGGTTCACCAAATTAAATCCAGATTTGTGACTCTTCAAAGTTGCCCCCTCTACCAGATATAACAAGTTTACACAATTGAGGCATTCTTCCTACAACGGCATTCAGATATTGTTCAGAAATTTCTTCCCAACTTTGTTGCAGAACTTCCCACAAATGTGCTGCACTTGTAGGTTGCTTTGCTTTTAACCTTATGTCCAGTTCATCACAAACAAGGTCAATGGGGTTTAAGTCTGGAGATTGTACAGGCCATCCCATTCTTTGGAGCCTACAGCCGCCGCCTTGTCTTCTTAAGTAATTCTGACATAACCAAGAAATATGTTTTGGATCATTGCCTTGCTGCAATATGAACCTCTAACCAACTAGGTGTAAGCTAGAGGGTATTGAATGACTATTCTTCAGTAGTCCAATGGAAGTGCTGCTTGGCCCAGGCAAGTCTATTTTTTTGTTTTGCGATCTTAGCAGTGGCTTACTGATACTCTACCTATCAAACCTGCAGATAGGAGTCTTCTCTTCACAGTTGACATGGACACTTGTTTATTTTTTGCTGCATTAAGCGGTACTTGAAGATTTTGTGCTGTGAGACACTGATCACACAAACCGATGACTCTCAATAACTTGTTATCTGATTTTGTAGTGGTCCTCAGTCTGCCAGATCTCTTCCTGTCAGTTTCCGAGTGCCATTTGATAGTATAGGAAACTGTACTCCCTGCAGCCTTGGTTTCCGTGGCAATTTCTCTGTAGGACAGGCCTACACTTCTAAGGGTTATAATTGTCTGTCTCTCGTCTTTGCTTAATTGCTCTCATAATGGAAAGAAAAAGGCAATGTGCTCTGTCCTGAAAAGCAAAATGGTCCAAATCCTGCCCTAGAGGGTATTGTAATGCAGTCTGTTTCAACACTGGTTATATAGAATCAGAGGGTTTGAAAGTAATCTACAGAAGTGGAGACACCTGTAGGAATAGTTTGCATCCAATTTCAAACCATAATTTGATGTCTGTGCTACAGAGCAGCTGTCCTTAATATTTTCCTTTGGTAATATTTTTCTTTTGGTAAAATAATTAATTCAGACTATTATTGCGTTTCTGGCTAAAATTTCATAATATTTTAAATTCAGTTTTGAACCATTTCCTGTTATTTGCTGGACTTTAACTGTGTTAATGTCAAATATAACTGAAAAAAAATCGAGGGGTTCTAAAACTTTTGACCAGTAGTGTATGTAGGTAAGAGGATGTGTCATATCACTAGGCATGTAGGCAATATAATAAACACAACAGCTTTATTGTACTGCTACAGGCCTTGAAAAGGCAGGATAGTAACTCTAAACACATATATACGTTTTTGTGTACATCTTCCTCATCACTCCCAGGCCTATAGGAAAGGTTTGTAAGCCATCTCTTCCTGGAGACTTAATGGACAGAAAAGTGCCTGTAGACCCATAATTTTTCATACATGACACCTGCTATAAGCGTGTGCCTCAAATATGGCAGCAAATATTCAAAAATTGCTACAACATAAAAATAAAACACATTTGTCTACTATATACTTATGTTTAGTTAAAAAAACTGAACATGAATATATATGATATGTTCTCTTCAAAATCTTGCCTCGATGAGATCTTTTTTTATCAATACTAAAAACAACTTCATTGAAAAATAATATATAAAGATTAGAGATGAGCGAGCGTACTCGGAAAAGCACTACTCGCTCGAGTAATTTGCTTTATCCGAGTATCGCTGTGCTCGTCCCTGAAGATTCGGGTGCCGGCACGGAGCGGGGAGCTGCAGGGGAGAGCGGGGAGGAACGGAGGGGAGATCTTTCTCTCACTCTCTCCCGCCCGCTCTCCGCTGCGACTCACCTGTCAGCCGCAGCGGCACCCGAATCTTCAGGGACGAGCACAGCGATACTCGGATAAAGCAAATTACTCGAGCGAGTAGTGCTTTTCCGAGTACGCTCGCTCATCTCTAATAAAGATCAAGTGGGAAATTTATAAAGCATTTTAAATTTTTTATAATTTCTTCCATTCGAAGCAACATGCTAGCTTAGAGGTCAGGAAGCAGCTTTACAATGGCATGAATAATTATCAAAGGTGCTAGATAATCAAATGGGATTCTACTGGCCAAAATAGCCGCAAGTTAAATGGAGAGGTTGAACAGAAAAACCTTTTTCTTCCTTCAAACCTATAGGAGTTGAGAAAGAGTTGAGCAAGCAGGCACCCATCTGAGATTCTTATGGCATATTCACAGAATAGTCTGTAATGGTCAGAGGTCTCTGGTCAGATTTTATCTACTTCCCATCAGTTACCTGTGGCTCTGGGGCGATCTCCATTACATCAGTTTGATCCTCCTTGTCAGATTCCTCCTGCTTAGCTGGACTTGGCTGCGTTTCTGTAGGGTATAGAAGGTTTAATAATAAGTACTTAAAATTACTACATGCTTACTATGAAGTT
Source organism: Eleutherodactylus coqui (assembly GCF_035609145.1). Taxonomy (NCBI): domain Eukaryota; kingdom Metazoa; phylum Chordata; class Amphibia; order Anura; family Eleutherodactylidae; genus Eleutherodactylus; species Eleutherodactylus coqui. The sequence goes on along the minus strand of NC_089838.1, from coordinate 110,729,204 downwards.
ATGTTCTCTGCCAATACTGTTAGATCATGCTATGTTCAATCATACCTTTCTTTACCCAATTAATTAAGAAAATCACTCTTTCACAGGCACAAGAGAAGATATCTAAAAGTATGAATAGCCATTAACGTAAACCCCAAGGGGCAGTACATCATGTTAAATTACAACCTACTACCTTATAGCACAACTACACAAACATCTCATCACTTGCAGCAATGAAAAAAGACTTCGGCAGCATCCAGGGTGCAAATTGATATCCAAAGTTTTATTCCCCCATCACAGAAAAACAGGCAACGTTTCGGCCATGTTGGCCTTTGTCAAGCTCACTTGTCAGGCTCATTGTGAGCTTGACAAAGGCCAACATGGCCGAAACGTTGCCTGTTTTTCTGTGATGGGGGAATAAAACTTTGCATATCAATTTGCACCCTGGATGCTGCCGAAGTCTTCTTTCATTGCTGCATGTGATTTTGGTGATAAGGATCCATTCACCTGTTTCTTTGGCTACTGCATAATCTATGCCCAGCCCTTGGAGGGATATACAATTTGTGCTGCTGGCGACCTGCTTTCTCTGAACATCTCACATCACTGATGTTAGAACCTGGTATTTGTCCTCTCCATTTGGCATAGCCTATAATCACCAACATATTCAGCAGCGCCCGTACAGAGATTACCATCATTACCATTAGTTCCTAGCTCCAGTGGGGCTAACACTTCAAAGTTCCTATGTTAAATACCAAATTCAGAAATGTCAGCATAAATATTAGAAAACTAGAAAGTTAAATAAAACACCACTATGTTACCCTAAGCTTCTATTCATATACCCTCTGCCACCGAAATAATGGAAACCTGGGCGAAGTCCCAATATACATTAATGATGGCTATTACTGGTCATTCAGTTTCATTCCATGACAGATCATCAGAGCGTCGTGGCTCCTGTTATAAATGGAAGCTATGACGCCAATATGAACATAACCCAACATGACCCTCATACAGCAAAAATAATATCTTTTTTAAAACACACATGCTAGAGCCTAATATTTTGGGGCATCAATACGAAAAACACACAGGCTTCTAAAATCTACAGCGATTTGTCCATCAAATATTAAGCTATTTGTTCGAGGTGTGCCTCAAAGAGAGCTATTAAAACAGTGTAATGATATAGCGAATGGCACGTCCTATCTATTTATTGAAATGCTAAGTGGAATGGTTCGCACTGCTAGAACCCATGGTGTGAGTGTCTCTATTGTTGTAGTGCCTATGCTTTTTACTAATCTCAGCAGGCTCTTCAAATTAGCTGAATACCTGATTCTCTGAAGCTACTGCTCTAACACATGCAACAATATGCAGAGTAGGAATAGAGGAACATTCATACCCTCGGGATTGCAAGATGTTAGACTACTAGGAAATCCAGAATATTGGACTTATTCTACACCTACACACACACACACACACACACACACACACACACACACACACACACACACACACACACCTACACACACCCACACACACCCACACACACCCACACACACCCACACACACCCACACACAAGCTATGTAGCAGAAAGACTAGCACAGCAGAATGCATGCTCTGCAGTAGTTTCTTGGGGGGCTAATGACTACAGATCAGACTCTTTTTGTGGACCTCATTTTGCATGTGCTACATGTTGAGGAATACAAAAGTTTTCTGGGACAAGGACCTATTATGTACGCTATTTCCTGAACCCCAAGTCAAAAAAAATGCTAGTGCATGCCCTCTTTATCTCCCACCTACACTACTGCCTTCTCTGTGGCCTCCCATCCAACACCATTGTGCCCCTACAATCCATCGTCAACTCTACTGCCCAACTAATCCACCTCTCCCTCTATTACTCCTCTGACAAACCCTTTACTGGCTACCCATTGTCCAAAGAACTCCACTGCCCTATCCACACCTTGTGCTACTAGTTACACCACATCTCCCTGATGAGCTGAACCCACAGTAAAACATGTAGTGGAGGTTGTAGTTGTACCTGCAGAGATTTGTAGCCTTGGCGCACCCTTCAAGGCACCGTTAAATGGAAGAGGAATACATGCTGGAGGGACTGCATGCGTGTATAGGACTGAGATACCCGGAAATAGTCCAATCGCTGTTTTAACTATTGTATGGGCATTTTAGACACTTTTGACCATTCATTTTTAATGCACACCAAATAAAGGTCATGTTTTAATAGCGCCCCCCCCCCCCGCTAGACTGAACCATTAAATAACATTTAAAGTGCTTAAAGACGACACTATTGTCACCTTCATTTGAATTGTGGACGTATACCATTTTATAGTGTTGTACCATAATACTAGGATAATCCATCACATTATGATGGGTTGGCATCTTACCTATGGTGGGACTCCTGCCAATTACTAGAATGAAGGGACCTGCACAGCGAGTGGGTGTGAGCACCAAAAGTTAAGAGAACTTCCACATAGTCCATTCACATGAGCAGTGTGGTGCATCAATACTGTGAAAGGAGGGCAGCAATGCTTGACTGGTACTGCTGCTCCTTCAGCCAGAGAATCAGTGGAGGTCACAACAGCCAGACGCACACCAATCAGTAGATGATAGCATATGCTAGCGATGTGTTACCCCCCTATAAGAATACCCAAACATTGTAGATTTACTCTCTTAATTTAGCGCACAAACTGTGAATCCTGCTAATGAAGCCTCAATGATAGCTGTAAACTAGATTTTAGTTGTCACTCTGAGAAAAGTACAATATATATAACTCCAGTATACATGGATGATGTTCGGTCTTGTGACAAAATCTTCTAAACAGATAATACCGTAAATATAAAACAAAGCAACACATCTGAAACATTCTGCCTTGGGGAGTCTTCCGTACAGAAGTTCGGCAACTGCCGCCATATTCACAGACCTGCTGCATTCATGCAAATTGTATCCTGGAGTTTGCAATAGTGGCAGCAGCTGTTCACATGCACAATAATAATACAAAGCAGATAAACACAGCGGGGCCGGGAATATGGCCATTAAAAAGCAGTAATGAGAACGCCAAATTGCACCTTTTTCAAGGTTTCCTTGATGGCAGATATATTTAGCCATAAATCCAGCTATAAAAACCTGCGCATTTCCCAAACTTTAATTTCAACATGCTAAGTGGGTATTTATATATACTGTAGGAGGGTCAGACCATTTTTTTTTTTGCGAAAACCGTGGAAAATCATAGAAAAATGCAGCAGAAATGGTGGCAAAGACACTCTATAACTATGGCCACTACTGTCCTGCGTAGGCCGCTTTCTCCTGTCGTTGATTTTAGGCAGACACGAAATTCATCGTTGGCTCGTTCACTTATGGGTCCGTTTAAGCATTGCTCGCTCAGTCGTTCTCAGTCATTTATACAGCGAATGTGAAAGACCGAACGATTCTCATTAGAACAAGCCAACGATGTATCCGCCAGTCTAGAAAAAGCTGCTCGAGAGCGAGTGATCACGTCACCTGCTGGTTGAATCGATAATCGGTTCGTCTAAAAATGACCCTTAGACTGCATTGCGGTAGAATCATGTGTGAAAGCAACCTTCCAGCTCCTATAAGCGGATCATCTCTATACGTTCATTCCTACAGGTATTACAGTGTATTAATGATGCAAGTTTTCCTGTACAATACACGCACCTCCCTGGACATTGCTACAGCATCGCCTCAGTGATCTGGAAAGCAGAATATAATTATTTGTTATTTCCCCATACCTGGGCAGATTGTCATCTCTTCTTCCTGGGTGATCTCCGTGGGCTCCAAAAGGTGTCTGTCATTCCTCGCAGTGCTTGGAAAAACATCACTGCAAGAGGCAAATAAATTGAAGCTTTTCACTAGATTCATCTAGGATACAGCAACAACCAAATAAAGCAGAAATTGGACTTGTCATTTACTTGTCTTAATTTGACCCCTTTCTGTGATAACTGTACACACAAAATCTTACTCCCCGTCCCTCCTGAAAGCACAGCTTCTGATAGGTGCCCGGGGTCCTGCTGCAAGTGTAAGGCTCCTTATCAATCATTATAAAAAGGACAAGATACACCCGACGTAGTAATAACGCCTGGATAGGATTTATTAGGGTATGTTCACATGGGTATCTGCCTTGGAAAAATCCACTGCGGATTTCAATGGAAACGAGGTTAACCCTTTCTAATCCTCTGTCTGACGCCTTCCTACATTCTGATTGAAGCATGTACAGCTCCAATGTCAAAAGACGTCCGGCAGGGTATTTTTACCGTCGGTTGCCAGCCACTCCACTGTCGGAGCCTCTCTGGCGCACACACACTGGCTTTAGCCAGCAGATGGCACCATTGTAGAACAGCAAAAAGAAAAAAAGCCTTGTAGGAAACCCTGAATCCAAAATTGGATTGGGGCCGCAAAGGGGGGGGGGGGGGGGGTCGCCTGTTACTGCCGGGGCCGCAATAGGGGGTCGCCTGTTACTGCCGGGGCCGAAATAGGGGGGGGGGGTCACCTGTTACTGCCGGGGCCGCAATAGGGGGGGGGGAGGGTCGCCTGATACTGCCGAGGCCGCAATGGGGGGGGGGCGCCTGTTACTGCCGGGGCCGCAATAGGGGGGGGCGCCTGTTACTGCCGGGGCCGCAATGGGGGGGGGGGGGTGTGTCGCCTGTTACTGCCGGGGCCGCAATAGGGGGGGGGGCGCCTGTTACTGCCGGGGCCGCAATGGGGGGGGGGGGGGGGGGGGTGTTGCCTGTTACTGCCGGGGCCGCAATAGGGGGGGGGGGCGCCTGTTACTGCCGGGGCCGCAATAGGGGGGGGGTGTCGCCTGTTACTGCCGGGGCCGCAATAGGGGGGGGGGGGGCGCCCTGTTACTGCCGGGGCCGCAATAGGGGGGGGGGGCCCTGTTACTGCCGGGGCCGCAATAGGGGGGGGGGGGGCCCTGTTACTGCCGGGGCCGCAATAGGGGGGGGGGGGCCCTGTTACTGCCGGGGCCGCAATAGGGGGGGGGGGGGGTCGCCTGTTACTGCCGGGGCCGCAATAGGGGGGGGGGGGGGTCGCCCGTTACTGCCGGGGCCGCAATAGGGGGGGGGGTCGTCGCCTGTTACTGCCGGGGCCGCAATAGGGGGGGGGGGGGGGGGGGGGTTCGTCGCCTGTTACTGCCGGGGCCGCAATAGGGGGGGGGGGGTGTCGCCTGTTACTGCCGGGGCCGCAATGGGGGGGGGGGGGGGGGGGTCGCCTGTTACTGCCGAGGCCGCAATAGGGGGGGGTCGCCTGTTACTGCCGGGGCCGCAATGGGGGGGGGGGGGTCGCCTGTTACTGCCGGGGCCGCAATAGGGGGGGGGGGGGGGTCGCCTGTTACTGCCGGGGCCGCAATAGGGGGGGGGGGGGGGTCGCCTGTTACTGCCGGGGCTGCAATAGGGGGGGGGGGGGGGGGGGTCGCCTGTTACTGCCGGGGCTGCAATAGGGGGGGGGGGGGGGGGTCGCCTGTTACTGCCGGGGCTGCAATAGGGGGGGGTCGCCTGTTACTGCCGGGGCCGCAATGGGGGGGGGGGGGTCGCCTGTTACTGCCGGGGCCGCAATAGGGGGGGGGGGGGGTCGCCTGTTACTGCCGGGGCCGCAATAGGGGGGGGGGGGGGGGTCGCCTGTTACTGCCGGGGCTGCAATAGGGGGGGGGGGGGGGGGGGTCGCCTGTTACTGCCGGGGCCGTAATAAGGGGGGGGGGGCGCCTGTTACTGCCGGGGACGCAATGGGGGGGGGGGTGTTTCCGCCTGTTACTGCCGGGGCCGCAATAGGGGGGGGGGGGGGGGGGTGTCGCCTGTTACTGCCGAGGCCGCAATAGGGGGGGGGGGGGTCGCCTGCTACTGCCGGGGCCGCAATAGGGGGGGGGGGGGGGTCGCCTGCTACTGCCGGGGCCGCAATAGGGGGGGGGGGGTCGCCTGTTACTGCCGGGGCCGCAATGGGGGGGGGGGGGGGGTCGCCCCCGTTACTGCCGGGGCCGCAATAGGGGGGGGGGGGTCGCCTGTTACTGCAGGGGCTGCAATAGGGGGGGGGGGGCGCCTGTTACTGCAGGGGCCGCAATAGGGGGGTTGCCTGTTACTGCAGGGGCCACTAATATAGGGGGTTGCCATTACTACCGGTGCCAGCAATATAGGGGGTCACCATTACTAGTGGGGCCACCAATGTGGGTGGGAGACAATTACTACAGGGGGCGGATTAGTTGTGGAATCCATAGTAGCTGTAGCTGGATGAGATTTTGAAAATCATCCATGCGGTGTGGAAATAATCTGCACCAAACCCATGTGGACACTGACATGAGGTGCGGGATTTAATTCTGCAGCATGTTAATTTTAAATATAATGTATATCTATAGCCCATCCAGCGCTCTTCCCTGTGTGTTTTTTTAAACAGCCCTGTCCTTTTTATAATGATGGAGGTAAAAATCATGTCGTAATAAGCCACACCCTATCCACGCCCCTGACCACACAACAGCCACACCCCTAACCACACCCCCTTTTGGTAGGGGTGCTGCGCCGTAAAAACTTTTTCCCGGGGGTGCCCCAAAGGCTGAAAAGGTTGGGAAACACTGGACTATGGCATAGATTCCCATTCAAATGCATGGGACACTTAGACGCGGGTCTGATGCGAACTACGTGTCAGAAATGCGCCGTTTGAAAAGGATCGTGTGATATACTGAGATTCAAAACCAATCAAATGGGGAGAGATGCCCAAGCCATAGTAGTCAGGAAAGGAGGAGACTTAGGAGTCCCTTGAACATTTCTAGGAATTACCTGCAGCTGAGAAAGGGGAGGGGGTGGTAGGCCCGGAACAAGAGCGCAATATGGGGTTTTCAGTTTCTTACACTGTTAAGACGGGGAGCGCTTGAATTGGGGCCACCCGATAAACTGCATTACCCTTGTGTGCAAGCGGGCAGGCGTTAAAGGCAGCTGTGGAGGAGAAAGCAATGTGGCTTGGCAAATGGAAGTCAAAGGGGTAGAGGACTCATTTCTGAGTGTAACTGAATTTTTTGTAATACTTTTTTGTTCACAGAGATAAAAGATGTCTGGGTACAAATTCTTATGTGTACTGGTCAACACAGAGACAAGAAAAAGACATCATATGAGATGCAGTTGTGAAGGAAGGATGCCAAGGTGCACTGGCAGACAAATATCAGTTGCCTTAATTTGGCATGTCGGAGAAATGACATTCCCCCGCAACAGCTAGTATGGATTGCAAGCAAGAAGGCCTTAGGATGCAATGTAGGTAGCTTGGGATTAAACTGGGGAGGTGTGAATTGGCATAATGGAGTGTTCCTAATGGTGGAAGGAAAGTCAATAGGGCCTTACAAGTTTTGTGGAAAGATGGCGTTTGGCCAGAGCCTGGGGCAGGAGTGATGGTGTACAGTTATGAGACATAGAGCCAACTTCTACAGCACTATGCAAGAAGCCCTGGATAAGTAGCTCAAATGGCTTTTGTAAGTGGGGGCAAATAAAGTAGGTGGCAGGATCACAGCACTTACACGCTCAGTAGTAGTGGTTTACAGCTCAAAGTGAACATACCACTAAGCTTTATGGTTGGGTGGCTTGCCAATAGGGGGGGGGGGGGGGGGGGAACACATGCTGTGTGGTAGGTGCCACCAATTTGGGTTGGCCCAGGTAATCATGAAGCTTGGCGAGAGTGATCAACAGCTACCAGTGGGGTCTGCTGGGTGCAGGCAAATGAAGCTGGCCCTAAAAGCAGGCAGACTGGCACTTGGGCTGGGCAGTGGAGTAACAGTGATGCCGAGGTCCGACACGCTCAGCCTTGGTGTCACGATCAGTTGGGCTCCCTCACTGCATAATGTACGGTATCTGTTAAATACAGACTTGCTGACAAACCCACAAGACACACTCAACGGTGTAGGGTTTAAAATTTGTGTTAACATGTGTGAATTTTAGAAGTTACTATACCCACAATTAAGAGAGGAGTTCTGTTCTAAATAGATTAACCCCTTCACGGTCTAGGAAGGTATGTAATACATCCCAAATTAAAGCTTTTGGTATTATATTAAAGCCCAGGATCCAACATCTTTATCTGGAGTCAGAAAACAAGCCGAAAAGTTTTACTTCCCGATTTTGTGTACATAAGGTAGGGAGGGGTGTGACAAGTGGATCGCAATGGATGTCAGCACCATCATCAAGAAGAGTACTTCAGTAGGGTAAAAATGCTGCTTTTGAAGAGACTATTGAAAATTCCCTTACAGCTGGAGGCACATGCAGAGTTCTACCAGAATTATGTAACATGTGCCCTCCTGCCCTCCGTTGCATTACTGTGATAGAAGTCAGCGTGCGGCTCCGGCAGTAAGGGAATATGCAGTAGCTACTTCAAAAGCAGCATTTTTACCCGATTGAAGTACTCATCTTGAGGACAGTGCCGGCATCCACTACAATCCTCCTTATCATATCACATTACTGGTCATGGAGTTCTTCCACCGGAGGAGGATCGTGGTTGGCTGAAGTCTAGCACTCCATACTATCTGGTCTGTACAGTGTATGTCACAACCCAACATGCATAGAGTTAGGTTATAGCACCATAATCAAACAGCCCTACATATAGCGCCCTCCGTCTTTTTCCTCTTCTATGTACAAAGGAAGGTGGGCAAACTGCAAGTGCCGGCAGGATGAAAGACTACGGAGTGTTCCTATCATGCCTCCTTCTGTACAACCTTCCAGACGCCTCCAAAAGGGAGGTGATGCAGAACGTTTCTTCATGCTATCTTACCATTAACCCTTTCCAATCCACTGTCTGACATCTAAAGACATTCTGATTGAAGGCTGTACAGCTTCGATGTCGGAAGACGTCCGGCAGGGTATTCGTACTGTAAATTACTGGCCGCTTTGTGATCGGGGACCTCTCTAACATGTCCCATACTGTAGTACTGGCTCTAGCCAGCAGATGGTGCCATTGTATAATGGCAGAAAGAGAAAGCCCCCTAGGAAACCCTGAATCCAAAATTGGATTGCAAAGGCTTAAAGAGAAGATAAGTGTATATGTCGCATTTATGGGTTTGTCTTTCTTTCTACCTGAGAAGACCAGCAGTTACACATGTAATCTCCCTGCATCTAATCAGGCCATGAAGGTGTCGGCCAGCAGCTATTCATCCTGATTTACCAAGACTCCTCAGGTGGTGGCTTATCGCCTTTAAAAAGAGGGTCGGGCAATTAAATTTACCGTACCTAATCCTACTTTTTCCTGTTGAGAAAAACGTTTAGGCTGGGGCTCACGCGAGTGTATTATGTGCAGGTCTTGCGCACGTAATACACTGTACCAATCTGCCACAGGCGGCCATATTGTTGTTCACACGGCTTGCTTGAAATATGTGTGCAAAATAAATCGCAGCATATTCTATTGTGGGACGCATTACATGTGCGCACACGCCAAGATAGTACTTGGCTATGGGCGCACGCAGCCAATAAGCAATGTTATTGCAAATGGCTGCGTGTGTATCTCTTACAGCCTGCACGCTGCCAGAATACACTCATGTGACCCCGGCCTTAACCTCACACGGAAATGATGGTTGGCTGGCTCTGAAATCGGTGGGTTTGGTCAACCTAAATGTAATATCTGTCTTCAAAAGGTGCCTCATGCTTCAATAAGTCCTAGTATCGCCCTTTCCCTTTAAATGCCATACTTATTAAACATACTCTTGTGCTCCTAACATTCATGCTAGGTTTTGCAATAAAATTAGAATTTATAACAAGACACAGATTTTAGGTCTATTTACTGCAGTACTGGTGAATATGTGGCAGTACTGTATGTGTATGGACATGGGAGGCATGTAGGACCTCTGCACATCTAGGCCTGTTATTTTTAGGAGATGATGGCATCTTGGCTTCTGCCAGAGCCAGACTTTTTAGCTACAAATGACTTTTTTGGGGTTTTTACAAAATGTTACACTTTGATATTGTTGTTAGCCGTTTAGTGGTTCACGACCCTCGGCGACCCTAAAGGCGAGCTCCCTCCCACCTTTTTGGTTTTGCACTGCTTCTTTCAGTTGTGTGATATCCATGCCAGTATCTGCTTTGCCAGTATCAGCCATTGTGTCCTTTGGCGGCCAGGACGTCTTATGCCACTGATCTGTTCGTGATTTCCTAGTGACTCTGCTCGCATTACATGGCCAAAATACGTGAGCCGTAGCCTACAAAGATGCAAAAAAGACAAGAAAATCCTGGCAAAACTGATACCCTATATTATGCCTACACAGACAGGATGTAAAATAACAGGCTTCACGCACACACACCATAGCACTAGCCTGTTAATTTACATGCACTGAGCAAGTGAGGGTTAGTAGGGCTTCTATTTAGGAATACCCATAGACAATTCAATTTTGACATTTGTCACTGTTCCACTAATCTAAATGCTGCTTATAATCCATGTTCTTGTACCAAAACAACCCCATTCCCAAACATGGAACAGATTGCTGGGTGCATTTCCTGCCTAAGCAAACTAGCAGATATGGTATGTCGATGTCCAACTTCTTCCCATGTGACTAATGGACGGATGGGCTGATCCTCCCAGGACAGACTGTCTCATTTAACCCCTTAAGAACCAGACACTTAGGGATTTTACCCATCTGTCGGTTTAACTGCCCTATTTTTTTTTCCTTTAGCCATCAAAATTATTTTTGCTGAGTTTTTTAGGGGCTATATAGGGCTATTTTTAAAATATCCTTCCCACTGACTTTTTTCCTGTTTTTTAGTTTTATTAAGGGTAAAAAGCTTATTTTTTCTAAATTAGTATATTTACGCTAAAATAAAGTATGGGAATGGGTTCCTCATTTTGTTTCGGACGTTTTGATATATAATAATATGTATGGTTTAGGATTACAGGGCGCTTATAGCGGCGGTTTGGGGTTATTTTCTTTCTTATGTATTGTTGTTTTATTCTGTTCTTTTGTTTTACTTATGTATGTAATTATATTTTTTACTATCTATGTCCCCCATGACATCATGTAAGACCTCCTGGGGGAGGTTCACATGTTTGTTTGTTTTTTATTTGACACTTTCCCACTGTAGCTGGAACATCCATAGGAGCCCCAGTTACAGGGGGAAACATCCCCTGTGATATTAGTCACTGGCAGAGCTGGCCAGGGTCTAGTATGACCCTCCAGCAGGGTCATATAGCAGGGAGTTGTCACATGACCACTACGGGAGCCCGGGGGGGGGGGGGGGGGGGGGGGAGTTCCACTTTTGGAGTACACAGTACTCTATGAGCGCTGTGTACTCAGGGAAGGAAAAGGCAGAAAGGGTTAAAAAACCCTCCTGCCTTCTCCTCCGGGTTATCAGCTGTGACTAACAGCTGACAGCCCGTCCTGCCGCTGATTGCAGAGCAGGAGGCTTAAAGCCTCGCCGTAATTTTACTATCGGCTAGGCTTTAAGCCCAGGACCAGGTGCCGTAAATTTACAGTGCCTGGTCCTAAATGGGTTAAAGGTATTGTCTGAAAAAGGTACAAAATGACTGCTGAACGTACATCCTGTGAAAACCTATCCTAGATGGGAGAAATCATGCAGACTGGTTGGGGCCGCAGACTATGACGGAGCTCAACACTACACTGAGCATAGAAGTCAGAGAGGAGTGCCGAGGAGCCTGTAGCAAAGAGCGGGTTAGGCTGCGCCACCATCCCTTCAGTCTCTCTTCCTAGAGTGGCTTTCAACTGGCTGCACCAACCTATTGCAGGACAACCCGTTGAAGAACCATGGACCATCTGCGCCGTTTCTGACTGAATATTTCCGCTGGAACAGCTTTACAGTTACCGAAAATTCTGCAACCAAATCTGTCGCGTGCGAATCCACGCTTCCACTGCGGAAGGCGATTACTGGACAATGCTAGCAATGGTTTCATTGTAAATGCAGCCATATGGGTATGACAAGACGTTAACTTTAGGGAAAGACGCCTTCTGTGGACGTAATGTCTCCAGCCCACATAACGCAGTAGATGTGCAGAAGGATATTGTAGAGATGTCACACTGCAATCTAATACACACAAGACTTTTTTTAAAGCGAGCTAGATAAGGAGACGATACGGATTATGCCAACATATCCTAACAGAGGTTGCTTTTGTACCTCTAATACAATCTAAGCTTGGTTATAGAAAAGCTCCGTGATATGCTTAATGTGCTTTCCATGGGTTTCAGAAACGGGAGAAAAACCAATACTGTCATAGATCTACTGTGTATTAAGAGCAGGCTGGAAGCGATGTTTACCTAAGAGAAAATACAACCTTTCTACAGAGGATCGGGCTGAGAGATATACACACACCGGTTTTTCGTCAGTAGCCGCTTTTTATCATCAAGTCCGCTCATAAAATTTATTCCAGCTAGCCATACAAAATCACTTAGCAGACAGCTAGGATTTATGATAAACTATCCAGATGCTGAAACCAAGTCCACCGAGGATGTCCCCCCCCCCCCCCCACTCCCTCAACCGCGAATAAGGAAATCAACAGAAAACCCATGTATGAGCGGCAGAGACGGAAGCGTACCAGGTGATACAAGGCGATGCTCCGTGAACCGGAACCAAGCTGTCTTGGCAGAACACGGCACATTGCAGCGACCCTTTCCTGTCTTCCTAAGGACGCGGTTGCAAGCTACATTGCAGCTATCTCGATCATCTTCAAGAACGACTACAAGTGTTAAAGAAATGTAAATCTGCCGTACTCTATTGTTCCCGTGTCTGCTAAAGATGTTTACTTGCTGGATGCGATCGCGGCGGAGCTCCCATTATAGAGGGAGGACATCTAAGCATTTCATGTCACACTACATTCAGCATTTCACCTACACTACTAAAAGTCTCAATAACGTTCCGGCTCGCTAGCTGTGCTTATACTAATTTTCAGACGATTACATTAAGAGCTCTAACTACTCTCTGAACAAGTAAGTTATCTCCCTTGGGACCGGAATACCGTTTGCTCTTGAAACATGTTTATGCCAAGAAGAAATGCACCCGAAACATGAAAAATGATGGAGTTGCTAGGAAGAGCACTCCGGAGGGATGGAGCGTGGCCGGGCGCCAGGTGCGCGCTAGATGCGGGATGGGGAGAAAAAGTAACTAAATTCAGGAAAACAAAACCGAATTTCCCAAATAAACACAATACAGCTGCCTGATCCTCTACAAGGTTTTATCAATGGGAAAATACAGGCACGCTCTAATAAGTCCCAAGCATGGGAACCAGAGGTTGTGGGCGATCTCACCTCTCAGCTGGGGGCTGTGGAGCTACTCCTCCGCATTCACTTGGCAGCAACTTGGTGCACAGTGTCTGGGTGAAACAGAAAATACAAGTACGATTAGTACTAACATTCACATATGCAATAAAGGGGTGTTCAAATAGAATAATCTTTATTTGTATAGCAACAACATATTCCTCAGCGTTTACATAGTCTGGGGGGGGGATACAGAAAGACAAAAGTACAAACATTACAGAACCACGGTTACATAGTAATCAGTTGATGGAAACAATAGGGGTGAGGGTCCGGCTCCAACGAGCTTACATACTACAGGTAATGGGGTGATATAGAAGGTAAAGGGGCTGGAGATGTGCACGGTATGGTGAGGTGGAGAGTGAGGGAAGCTATACACATAGACAATGGTCAGACATTTAGCCCTGTGACTGCAGAAACAGTATGACTGCAGGATCGGTTTATGATGGCTAGCAGAGATTGCAGTCAGTAGGTCAGGGAGCATGTTATCAAGCGGCATACAGAGGGGTTTGGTTTAGGAGATGTGGTATGCCTCCCTGAAGAGGTATGTTTTTACAGCACGCCTGAAGTTTTGCGAGCCCTGGTCTTGGCTTTTCATGGCCAACCAGCACTATGTCCCGACCACCTACTGGAAAAGAGCCGTAGCTCGCATTCATTACAAACACAGCGCTTGGCTCTTTCTGTAGGCTCCGGACAGATGGTCTGTAACCATCGCGGCTGTTTCCCATCTCAGTTATGAAAAGCCAAGACAGGATTACCCCTTTAAGGAAGCAAACTAAAAAGAATATATATATATATATATATATATATATATATATATATATATATATATATATATATATATATATATATATATATATATATAGTATCCCCGCACAGTCTACCATGCTGGTTTACCATCAAATATTGGGATCCCTGCCAATCAGTTGTTAACCCGGCTGATGCACTGAGCCGATTTCTACAGGAAGCAGACAGCTCTGTTCTCACTGAAGTGGCCAGGCTTGGTATTGCAGGCATTGAAGTGAATGGGAACTTTGTAATATCAAGCATGGCCACTGCAGCTCTTTGCAGGACCATACCAGTCCAGCCACCCCCTGATCAGCAAAGATCCTGGTGGCAGACGCTAGTTAAAGGGGTTGTCTCGCGCCGAAACTTTTTTTTTTTTTTTTTCCATAGGATGTGTTAAAAAAAAAAAAAATTATTACTTGCCCGAATCCCCGCTCTGCGACGTCTTCCTTCTTCCTACTTCTTCCTTCACCAAGATGGCCGCCGGGATCTTCACCCACGATGCACCGCGGGTCTTCTCCCATGGTGCACCGTGGGCTCTGTGCGGTCCATTGCCGATTCCAGCCTCCTGATTGGCTGGAATCGGCACACGTGACGGGGCGGAGCTACGATGACCAGCTCTCTGGCACGAGCGGCCCCATTCACCAGGAAGAAGACCGCACAGCGCAAGCGCGTCTAAAAAAGCAAGATGACATCAGAATTAGACGGATCCATGGCGACGGGGACGCTAGCAACGGAGCAGGTAAGTGAATAACTTCTGTATGGCTCATATTTAATGCACGATGTACATTACAAAGTGCATTAATATGGCCATACAGAAGTGCATAACCCCACTTGCTGCCGCGAGACAACCCCTTTAATCTACTAATGATGGCCTATCCTGGGCACAGTTGTTTACAACTGAACAACCCGTTTAATGAAATATACCTAGCTTTTCAGAATAATCCGCTGAGTGTACAAGATTTAAAGCTATAACTGTCCATTATATGACTTGAACCCTGCATTTATCACTAGTTCCCCCCCCCCCCCCCCTCAGGCTCCATCTACAATTCTCACTTCTCCCTGAGATGTTGGAAGGAGTCAAGATGTTACGCTGTCTTCTATACACTGCACATAGAAAACGGCAGATTCTGCTCCCTAACCATCTGTAACACACAGCAACATAATATCAGCATGTAGCACACTAGAGAAGTATTGAGCAGTGGAGATGTGATTCCAGTAGTTTATAACACAGTTATCAATCACTATTAGCCACAATAGCATCTGCGAGCAGCTCCCCCGCCCCCAGACTTCTATGCGTAGCATGAGTATTTATCTTACTAGAGAGGGCATCACTTATAAGACAGTGGATAGCAAATTAGAATGAAGGTAGTCCCCTAGTGGCCAGAACTTTGGAGTGATATCTCAACACGATAAAAAAAGTAATTTTAGGTAAATAAAGTGATTTCAAACAAAATCAGTTTGAAAGGTTAGTGACCACTTAAACTTGGGTGGTTTTGTGCACAGCGATTTTAGGGAAAACTTTCTGCAAGTCAATGGGGAGATATTAAATGCACTACATACAGTCTGCCAGTGTATATGTGTGCGGTGTTTTGTCGTTTTTTTCCTCCCTTTTGTGGTGTTTTTTAGTTCAGTGGCATTTTCTTCTTTAGTCCAAGCAGGCTGTTGGCTTGGTGTTGTAGAGCAGAAAAACCACTTGCAAACTTAGCCTTTAGGAAGATTAAAATTTGCTTCAAACGGCCGGGAGCATTAACCCCTTCAGTACACTTCAAGACAATTCTTACAGAAAGGGCAGATCTCTTTACTAATATACATATACAGTCTGCATCGTACATCAACGTCTCATTCCAATTGGATGTTTAACATTGACAGATTAATCCCATTGGATAGCTTCATGAATATACGCCTCATGATAGGATTCCTATATATTATATATCATATATCCCTCTATACCTTTAACTAATGCTATATATGTCTTTAACAGGGTTTCTTTGTCCTGTCAAGATTAAATGTATGGCTCCTCCGTGAGTAGATGGCGCTCTAGTCTCAGGTGTACATATTCCAAGGAAGAGAGTATACAGGTGGCTATAATTAACCATTTTCCTCTTCATGAGGTTTTTTTTCTAGCATTTTTACATAGGCTTCTGTATTGGGCATGAAAAAAAAGGCCAGAAAGACAAAAACAGAATATAACTGGCAAACATTGCTCAGCTATAGAATGAAGAGGATACTAAATGGTGGGACAACCCCTTTAACAAAGAATGCCCCAGCAAGATCATTTTATGTCGGATGCAAAAATTACATGCATGCAACATGACAACCCAGCTCCCATATGGAGAGCGGCATCAGGCAGGTTCAGTCACTGAAGAAACCCCAGCACTAGGCATTGTAAACCACATGATCTGCAAAGTATACCATGTTTTCTTTAAATACAAGTGCATCCCTGCTGAGATCTTGCAGCACTGTCTGACTGTGGTGGCGTTCCCATCTGCTCTAGAACCTGTGGCCGGAGGTTTTACTGCCGATCCGGCACAAAACACCGGAAGAAAGAGCGCTGCATGCAACCCTTTCTCGTCCAGTAAAATGCCAGACAGCTAAGGGGAAACCAGGATGAACCCCATTATAGTCAATGGGTTCTGTCGTAAGACGGATCCATTTGGCCAGGGGATTCCCCTTTCCTGCTCCCCCGATGCAGATGTGATAGCAGCCTGTCACCGTCTCTTTACAATTAATAAGTAAAAAAAGCCATAAAGAAACAAAAAATGTAAAAAAAACCCCATTTCCTTGCAAATTCTGTAGCAGGTGGAGCAGTGCGGTCTGTAGCCAACAGCACAGTGTGCACAGGCTCAGCAGCCAGGCTATACTACCGCACAATGTAAGGCCGGCTGCGGGTTTGATTCCGCATGCAGGAGCCTGCAGCGGAATCCGACCTTGTGCCGGGCCGGCATCTGTGCTCATTTTTCGTTGAATGTCCTGTAGTTTCTATTGGTGCCATTTTGGAGAATTTACGACTTTTTGATTGCTTTCTATTGCAATTTTTCTTCTAGACAGGATAACCCCCCCTCAAAAAAGAAAAAAGCGCAATTATAGCGTTTATTTTTTTGTTTGGACGCCTTTCACCGTGCAAAGTAAATAATGCTCGATCCAATCACAGCGCTTACTGACACAGCACTGACGGCAGGGGATTTGAAAGCCGAGCAGGGAGATGACAGCGGGGAGAATTCTAAAGCAGCTTGATTGGCTGTGAATGATCGAGCGCCGGCTGTGATTGGCTGACGAGAACTTGCAATGGTTTGATCGCTTCTGTAGTATGATGCAATGCCATATATTACATTACACTGCGATCTGACAGGCATGGCTTAATGGCAATCTGCAATGGCAGCTCTGAAGCCTTTCAGAAGGCCCCCGCCTGCCATGGCAATCACATGGCAACCTGTGATTTTATTGCGGGGGGCCGTGCAGAACCCCCAAACATTGAACGGAGCATTGTATTGAGTGGGATCGACCTCTGATGTACATCCTGTAGCATAAAAGGGGTTAAAGAGTACCTGCACTCTCACTTCAGAGCGCTTCTGCCGTGTCAGCAGTTTTCCCACTCTTTCTGGCAGCTAAAGATGGACGTATACATGTGGCATATAGGACCATCTTCAGCTGCCGGAAAGAGGGAGTGGAAACCGGCTGACGCAGCAGAAGCGCTCTGAAGTAAATGTGCAGGTGCCCTTTAAACTTGCCTATCTACATGTAGTGGAAGAAATCAGGTCCATTCTGTTGCAGAGTTTTGCCTTGACAATGCATAGTGTGAAAGCCGTGGCAAGACCGGCAAGACATCTAGCAGTAATACATGGGGCTTTATTATATAGACACATAGCAAAATCAGTAGCAGAAAACCTCTGCTGGTCCTTGCGCGCTGCCGCTGACCTTTCCCGTTTCGTGTTTACAGTAATAACAGTCCCTTTGATCTTGCCGGAAAATGGAAAGAGTCTAAAATGTATAATTTTGCTGCTAGTAAATTTTAAAAATAAAACTTAAAAAGACACGCAAAATTATGTTGTGACAGGCCAAATCTCTTCCTAAAATATATTTGTACTGTGAATTAAGCAGATCAGAGGGCACCGAGGCATTCAAGGTTACACAGAGAGGGGACAAAATACTCCACTTATCACACGGAAATTCAATCTGACATCAGACAGTCAAAACCGCTTACTAGGAGGTGTTTTACAGGCGCTCTAATCGCCCATGGCAGGATCGGAGGAAAACTCGCACAGCGGATCTTTGTGGAGTTATCAAGATAAAGAAAAAATTAGTATCCAGATCTGATTAAGGGGAAAAAAATGTATTCCAGATATTTTTTAATACAATTATCCCTTAATTTCTACATGCATAATAAATATACACAGAGCAGTGTTACACCCCACCAAACAATACAATTCATCAGAAAATCATAATCTCCCCACCACCCAAAAAAAAGGCACATACAAAAGAGGAAAAAAAACAAAAAAATTCTACCTTGTCACCTCTCCCTCATCCCCTCCAAATCCCACCAGCTTTCCTGAGATACATCAATACGACCAGCGCTCAATATAAACATCCATTACATCTAATCAGAACCTCTTTCTCAAGTTTCCACAAACCTAGGCTACATTAAACGTGAAACTTGCGTGTGTGTTGTGCATTGCGAGACGCACAAAACTCACGCGTCTATGGTGTCCTTTCTTTTGGATGGAGTCATACACATGAGTGAGGTTTTCCCTCTCAGTGATGCAGCGAGGCAAGAAACAAGAAGATCAACAATACTCAATATACAAGTTCTGGGAATAAAGTGATTTTGCAGGCAGTGCCCACTAGAGATGAGCGAACCTACTCGGCCACGCCCCTTTTTCGGCCGAGCGCCGCGATTTTCGAGTACTTCCGTACACAGGCGAAAAGACTCGGGGGGGCGCCGTGGGTGAGTGGGGGGTTGCAGCGGGGAGTGGGGCTCCCCCGTTCCCCGCTGCTACCCCCCGCTCCGCCACGCCTCCCCCCGAATCTTTTCACCCGAGTACGGAAGTACTCGAAAATCGCCGTGCTCGATCGAGTAATTACTCGAAACGAGTATATTCGCTTATCTCTAGTGCCCACCGATGTACATCGAGTTCGGAGCAGAAGCCACTGCTCCGACTCCTGTGTAGTGGCCAGCGCTTGTAATTGCAGGTGCAGCTCTCAAATTAATGAACAGTCTAATTGTAACAAATGTTCATTCACATGATGCATTGTTAAAGCAGTTTTTTTGCTTGTTTTCGTACATTAATAAGTAGTATGAGATTGTAGCATTTGCATCACTTTTCCTTAATTGCTATGGGGCTAGGGGTTCCCAGAGGAGTCACTGTTAAAAAACCTTGATGTAGGGGAGGATGAAGAATTCTGTAAATGTTTATGTCAGCTAAGATTTGAGCACATCATGACTCCGTGACTAAACAAGTAAGCGGAGCCTAAAACAACCAGTTCTGGTAACACTTGTACTGAACAATTAAAGGGCAGATTGCTGCCCCCAATATCACAAAGTACTCCATGAATCGGTGGTTGTAAGCGCTCATTCATATGGGTGTAAATACGCAGCATCTTACATGCAGTGAATAAAACACATTGATTTCTAAGGGTTTATTCAGATGTGCCATTTCAGTACGTATTAGCATCGAGTTGGCCTAAAGTCTGTTGGGATAAAACAATCCTTTATGGCATAGTACAAACCGTAATACCAGAAGGCAGCCAACCCCTCTAAGTAATTGTTTGAGAAGTGAACAAAAGGCTGGCAAAGAAAAAAACAAAAACAAAAAAAAAAACACAACCCACTGTGGTCATTACTGGTTATTTTTCTGAGACGGCTGCAGGTACATGGCGGGGGATAAACTGCAAACTGTCTCATCAACCATGGAAAAGAAAGAATATTCTGTAACAATCACTCCTACATGTAACTTGCATGCAGCAGTGAAAAGTGTGCGATACAAGGACCCCGCAGCTGTGGAACCCTGGAGAATACTCAGTGTGTTAAACTTCAAAGTTTCACGATTGTATCCGAATTTGTATCCAGGGCTAGTTGAGTTTTTTTTTCTTTTTTATATCTTCTGCTTTCCCACGGATCTGTGGCATATCCACAGCTGCGGGTGTGCCGTGGATTGGATGACTTCCATCGACTTCCCGTCCGTGTGAGATCCGCAGGAAATTGGAGCATGCTGCGATTTGTTTTTCTGGACCGAAAGGTCCGCAAATCAAATCTGCATGCTTTAATGTATTTGCGGACGCATGTATTTGCAGGTGACCAGAGCCGATTCCGCAAATCAGATCTGCCCGTGGACGTTGGGCCTTTAAGTGAGACTGATTTCAAGCACCCATTACCTGATAGCCTGTTACACTCTGGACGTCTCCTATGTATACTGCACTCACTTCCATGCAGTGCAGCCTCCTTTCTGATGCTCATCAGGCACCATCTTTATGCTGAGATTTCTCCCTGCCTTCACTATTCTGTGCTATCAATCCCATGATCCATCAGTATAGCAGTACATGAGCAGCTACAGGCTGTACCATCTCTACCTGCAGTGAAAACAATGCCGTTGTATTCTATATTCACCTAAATAAAGTTACACACTGTAAGTACAAAGTCAGGAGGATGAGCTGCAATCTCCTCTATTATAACTGTCTGACAGGAGCCTCTAATCATCAACAGTAACTGTGATATGGGTGTCTGCTACCTCCTCTAAAGGGCATGGGATACACTCCATGTAATATTACACAGGGGTTATGATGACTGAGAAACTGACTAGTTTGAGAATCCATAAACCCAACTAAATCTGAGCTGGTCAGAATTGGGCTTTCAGGATCACCTAACGAGAAAGAGGCCAGGAGTTTCAGACAAGATGGAACAACTAACCAAGGTTATATACACTGAAGGGATTCATTACATAATGAATGAAGAAAATCAGCAGAGTGGCCCTTTAAGTACAAAGCCGTAAAAAAGTAGTATAACCCGTGCTCATATAAATTAACTTTATTGGCATACTTCATGAGAGCCAAAACAGTTTATACAAATTTATCACATGAACAACATTTTCTAGTGCTTCGTTTTGGTGAAAGTGTAGTGATTAAACCAATGTGCAGCCCTAGTATGCCTGGTATTAGCACATTAATAGACTTACTTACAGACATCATAGACAATCTGTTCTTTCTTCTGCTCTGAGGAACCCCTTTTCAAGGAGAACAGAAAAACTAGCAGTACACAGAGGAGGGGTAGACAAGCTATGGTAGACTACAGGAGACAGTTTAACTCCTAAAAAACACCCCAGAATTGATTTTGCCTATACAGTGCAACACTGGCTATTAGAGAATAATGTAGAGGCTCTGGTATATAACCATTTTAGTGGATGCCCCATTTACAGGTAGTCTGCCATCTTGAGTCCTCAGGGCAGCAAGTGATAGATCAGTTACATATAGTAGAATTTCTGCCCCCCAACCCACACTGCCCCCTCAGGGTATGCTATGTAATGCAGCTTCACACTGCTCTTTCCTGCCTGCTGCTTCTAATGGGTTTCTTCCTCAGTTTTTAGGCTGCCTGCACACGGGCAGATTTGCATTGCGGAATTCGGAGCGGGCATCCGCCTCCCTATTCCACAGCAAATACTGCCCACAACATGCTATTCAAAAACGGTTTTTTCCTCCACACGAGCGGAACTCAATTGCGATTTTTCGCTAATGGAGGGGGAAAAAAATAAAAATCTAAAATCGTAGTATGTTCTATTTTTATGCGGATTGAAGTCAATGGAAGCTGTCCGATCTGCGGCCCTTCCGCAATGACATTACGGAAAAGGTGGGGATTTTGAGTCATTGCTAGGCGATGACGTGGGAAAAACAGGAGTTAATAAAAAATAAAAAAAAATCTGTACGGAGCTTGTCCGATACGAGGCTGTGAATCCCGCCCCCCATAGTGCGCTTGCCATCCATGTGAAATCCCCGATGGTGTAAGGAGTTTTCACGTGCAAACAACCTGGCATCACTTTGGGGATGCAGGGAATCCCCTGCTCTGGCTGACAGTTGAATTTCTCCCATTGTTTTCAATGGGGTAACCTCGCATCTCGTGCACGTGGAGCGATGCTGCCGCCAGCCCCATTGCTAACAATGGGAGAGGAGATGCAAGAGCACGCAGCACAATAGAAGATGCCATGATTGGTTTTCCGCATCGCGGTAACACGTAGTGAAACATCGCTCATATGTATGACCCTATTAAAAAAAATGGTGTTCATATTTGTGCGTGTCGCAATGCACAAATCTTGCGCAATTTTAGTGCTTGTGTAAAGCTGACCTTAGTGTGAGTTATAGGGGTCACCTTCTTTATCACTGCACTCCTTATATCTTCTGCATCACTCTGTAAGAAGGGGGAAGGGGGTATATTAAAAAGAAAAAAGGCTCACAGCTTGGTGCGGAGGTTCTGAGAGTTGCCAGTTTGGTAGTTCCTGATGTAATCTTGTACAGTAGTTCGCAGGAAAGATTGATGTCCTACGTAGGAGAGCAAGCTCTGGTGGTCAAACTGGGCTCACATGATAAAGCTTTATAATGAAAGATGTATGGATGCTACCGAGCCGGGATGCAACAACGCTGCTACAATATTGCAGAAGGGAGCTTATTTAATCCCTTAATGACATGGCCTATTTTGGGCTTAAGGACGCAACGATTTTTGGCGGATTTTCATCTCCATTTTTCAAAAGCCATAAAATTTTTTATTTTTACGTCGACGCGGCCGTAGTTTTTGATGGTGCCATTTTTTTTTTATTTTTTTTTTTTTTAACAGCGTTAATCATGCAGCATAAATGACACATTCCATTTTTTCTGCGGGTCGGTATGGTTACAACGATACCAAAATTCTTATATTTTTTTTAGTTTTTTCTACTTTTTTTGCAATAAAAATCCTTTTTTTGGAAAAATAAATTTTTTTCTATATCGCTGCATTCAAAAGTCCTGTAACTTTTTTATTTTTCTATGTACGGAGCTCTATGAGGGCTTATTTTTTGCAAGACGAGCTGTAGTTTTTATTGGTACCATTTTGGGGAATATACGTTTTTTTTTATCACTTTTACTGCATTTTGCCTCTGTGTTTAGTTATGGACGCGTCAATACCAAATATGTGCCATTTTAATTTTTTTATGCTAATATTAGAAAAAGCACAAAAAAAAGGGGTTTACTTTTTTTTTTTTAATACACAACTTGTGTCCCTCTGAGGGACTTACAACACTGCCCTGATGATCGCTGTGATAAGGCATGGCAGGGCTACTGCCCTGCCATGCCTTATCGCTTATACAGCGATCATAGGCTCTGGCAACACAGGACGCCAGTGTCTGGCGTCCTGTTGCCAAGGCGACAGGCCGGGCTCTCTGCGATTATATCGCGAGGGCCTGGCAACTTCACATCGCGGCAAGGAAGGCGTTAAGAGCGGAGGGGGGGGGGGGGGGAGAGGGGCATCTCCGATGCTCCCTCGCTGCTGCAGCGAGAGGCCGGCTATCACTGACAGCCGGCTCCCGCTGCGGGATAGCGCGAGATCATAGCAGATCTCGCGCTATTTCTATGACGTAAGGGTACGTCATTTTGCGGGAAAATCCCCGCTGCCATGACGTACCCTTACGTCCTGGGGAGGGACGAAGTTAAATAATCATGCAAGAACTTTTAAAGATCTTAAAACAAAATGACTGCAGTAGCAATCTCTATGTAAATTGCTACCTGGCCAGCCTTAAGGAGGTTTTGTCATTTAAAAAAAAAAAAAAAAATCTATACTTACCTATTCCTTCCCTGTCAGTTTCCTTAGCACATCTTCTCCTACCTGAGCTTTTGCAGTGACCCGGGTCAGCTCACTGCAGGCTGGGACCAGCTTGTTATGAGGGCTGCATATCTCAAATTCCTTCCGGCTGGGTCAGTTAAGGTCACGTCCCTGTGCTGTAGCTTCACTGCCTAGGAAGGAATTGTAATCTATTTCAGAGACAGCTCGGATGAGCAATCTCTGAGGAAGATAGGCAATCCTCCTGCTGGCCTGTGAGCTGTGATGTAATGTACATTGGTTGGCAGAGAGAAGACTGCCAACCAAATGTACATAACCTCACAGGAAGGAAAAGAACCAGGCAGCTGAAGGTGAAGTGACCCCCACCCCAGACTGCAGGAGACAGGAAATGATGGGGGAGGTGAAGATCTGGTAAGTAGGCTGATGGGGGAGGAATAGCTAAGTATAGAATTTTTCTTTTTTAGTGACAGAACCCCTTTAAGGAGTTAATCCCAAATAATTATCAAACTACTAATGACCACTTCTCTGTATATTTGTGCGCAAGTGCTTCTCATGCTCCGCCCTGGTAACGCCAGCAAAGGTCCTACAACATATATAAAACAGAGCCTGACCGACAGATGAACAACACAGTTAGGGCTCTTGGAAGGGGAGGGCAAAAATAACACACTGAGAATACAACTAAGCCGTTATTATCTCAGAAGACACAACTCAGCAGTCCTTACAGAAGACAACCTACCCCCACCACAGAGATCCAGTGGATTAAAGGACCCGTGGTGATGTCACTGCTGTGGGAGGAGCCAAGCTGTGTGTGTGATGTAGTAGAGCTGTGTGTGTGTGATGTACCATGTAGCAGAGCTGTGTGGCACATTGCACCACCAGAAACACTGGTACTATAATTTCCTCCACAACTCAGCAGTCCTGACAGAACACATTGACCTACCACCACCACAGAGATCCAGTGGGCTGAGAGACCTGTGGTGATGTCACGGCTGTGGGTGGAGTTAAGATGTGTTGGTCTTTTGTGGTAATCAAGCTACTGTGAGTGTGATCTGCCACCAGAAACACTACTATAGTGTCCTAATAATTACTAGAATTGTTCTAGACAACATCATTATCACACATGTGATGCCATTTTATAGATCAAACACTTATTAAAAGGGATTTTCCAAATAAAGATATTCATGACTTTTCAACAGGTTATCTGGTAGGTGGAGATCCCATCTCTAGGATAGACATTTTCCTGCAACTCCCATTGACTAGAGTGGAGAGACGTGGGCATACATAGCCATCAAAAGATAGAGGGTCCCATCTATCAGATATTTATAAGCCATGCATTCTTATTGGTGGAAAACCACTTCAATGTTTAAGGTGTATGGAAACCGTGGAATCACTACTTCCTTAAAATCTACCTTGAAATGGTCCGGTCTCTCTGAAAACGGTGAACAAGATGTTTTAATAGAAAAATAATGGCCTCCTGCAACGACTAACAAGTAGCTGCCGTTCCTGCAAACACTATTCCCTTGAAACAAGCAAGAGTCTAAATAGAATATCACAGGAACCAACGCAGGAGGGCCGGCTCACACGAGTGCAATTAAATATTATCCGCGCTTAATACGTGGTGGAGTCGATGAAAGTACATTGATACAGTCACACTTGCGTATAAGTACATAAATCCCCCCCCCCCAAAAAAAAAACAACGCAGCATCTTCTATTTTACCGTGCATTACACACAACAGAGCCCTATTCTTCTCACATTGCGTATGTGCGGCGTTTATTATAAAAGTCTTGGCAGATCAGCCCCTTACTGAACGGCAGGCAGAATGCAGGCTGCTGTAAGTTGTATCAGGCATTCTGCTGCTCTAGGCAGGGAATTAGAAGGCCTTATACTACATAGCTTGTAACCGTACCTACATATTTGGGAACTAAAACCCCCTCTATTGCGCAAGTTCATCACAATTGTTAGCATACAGGCTTTCACTGGCGCGCAGGCTAGGCCTACAAACATCATACAAAGTGAGCGGCAGAAGCCAACTTCAGGAAACGGTGCAACCCTGCCGCCTTCAGGAAACGGTGCAACGCTGCCACCTGCTGCTTACTTAGAAACTCACACAAGCAAAATTAGGTATGTTTCTTCAACCCTGTAAGGAGGTTACCAAGACCCAATTTGCCAAAAAGTAGATAAAACTTCTTTCAAAACCTTTTTCGGATCAACATACAATACCAGTAACACTCTACAGTGCGTTTCACAGAAAAGATCTCTCCATCGGTTTCTTAAAGGAGTCATTTGGAAATGCAGACATGTTTTCTATTAATGACCTATGCTCAGGATAGTATTAAAAAAAAATATATATCACATGCTTCAACACTCATGTACACTTAATACCTGCATAAAAAATTTACACTAATATATATTTATAATCAAAATTCTTGGCACATATTTTGATCAAACTATGGGGGCCCACCTGCCATGTCCAGGCAAACCTTGATGGATGGGTTCCTAGCTCTATAGACCAGCATCTCTCTTTTGGCTAAAATGCCTACACGTGGTATATAGCTGGATACCTAGCTATATACCATCATTGAACCACATTGGGCAGCTGACGAATGAAGGTCCCACAGTCTTCATCTCTGTCCCCCAATATTATGCAAAAAGATTTTCGTACCTACAGTAAAATCTCTCTCGTCTCGTTCATTGGGGAACACAGCTGAATACCATGATATAGCTACTGCCACTAGGAGGCAGACATTAAGCAGAAAGTGTTGCCTCCTACTACTAGCTATCCCCCCTATTGCGTGTACAAGCTAACCAGTTTGCATGCAAGCAGGAGCAGCCATTAAGATATGAAAAAAGTGTCAATATCAAAAATTATGACAAATTATTAAAACTGTAGCTCAGAGTAGCAGCATGTTTAAAGAGAACTCTCCGACAAGGAGTGAATACACATGGGCATATTCAAATTGCGGAATCCGCAGCAGGCGACTGCCTCCGGATTCCGCGGCAAATACCACCCATAGCATGCAAAGCAAAAGTGATTTTTCATGCACACAAGCATAAACCAATTGTGGTTTCCGTTCGCAGATAAAAATTTTGACACTACTTTTTAGTCCCTTAAGGAGACTTGAAGATGCAATTGTTCGATCACTAGAATAGTACACTGCATTACTTATGTAGTGCATTCTACTAAGCCTATGAGAGTAGCGTATTAGACTCTGTAGTAGGCGGGCCCTAATAGGCTGAGTTACATGGTAAAAATGCAGGCCTTTATCAGGCTTCCGGCTGCCATGGGAACCAATTGGTACTTTTGAGATTGCATTGAGGTGTGCCGATGATTACAGAAGGAGACCTCCCTCTGTCATCAGCTTACATGCTTCAGTTGTTTTTGATTGTGACATGCAAGGGGTTAAACTGCCAAGATCTGGGGTTTCTCTGCTCCTGGCTGGGAAAGTAGGAACCTGGCTGTCAGTAGTCAGCCAAGCCACAGCCTTAAAGGGGTTGTCTCGCGAAAGCAAGTGGGGTTAAGCACTTCTGTATGGCCATATTAATGCGCTTTGTAATATACATCGTGCATTAAATATGAGCCATACAGAAGTTATTCACTTACCTTCCCTGCGCTGGCGTCCCCGTCTCCATGGCTCCATCTAACTTCAGCGTCTAATCGCCCGATTAGACACGCTTGTGCAGAAGGGTCTTCTGCCTTCGGCTTGGTCTGGCACGAGCGGCGTTCTGGCTCCGCCCCCTTCTACGCGTCATCGCGTAGCTCCGCCCTGTCACGTGTGCCGATTCCAGCCAATCAGGAGGCTGGAATCGGCACACGTGGTGGGGCGGAGCTACGCGATGACATGTAGAAGGGGGCGGAGCCAGAACGCCGCTGCTGCCGGACCGAGCCGAAGGCAGAAGACCCTTCTGCACAAGCGCGTCTAATCGGGCGATTAGACGCTGAAGTTAGACGGAGCCATGGAGACGGGGACGCCAGCGCAGGGAAGGTAAGTGAATA
Organism: Eleutherodactylus coqui; assembly: GCF_035609145.1. Lineage (NCBI taxonomy): Eukaryota > Metazoa > Chordata > Amphibia > Anura > Eleutherodactylidae > Eleutherodactylus > Eleutherodactylus coqui. The sequence continues at coordinate 110,701,422 of NC_089838.1, read as the reverse complement.
ACTTCTGTATGGCTCATATTTAATGCACGATGTATATTACAAAGTGCATTAATATGGCCATACAGAAGTGTATAACCCCACTTGCTGCCGCGGGACAACCTTTAAAAAGATGTATGTGCAGGTTTAAAGCCCATTATTGAGGTCATTAAAAGGTGTATTGTGGTCTCTGTCGGGTTAAAGGACCACCTAAATTCTTAGGCTTCATAAAATAACTAAACCATTACCATAATTATAGGATCATGATCTGCCCAAACAAATGGAATACGTTTGTAACCTGTAACGCCCTTAATAGCTGAGGAAGAAAAAAAACCCTGTAGATTAGACCTTATGAGCTATAGAATAAAAAGAGTAATCTTAAGTATGCGGTTCAACTCTCTCCATACGTCTGGAAGGTCGGGATCATGTAAAGGCTTCGTGAATCAAGGGTTAGATCAATAAAACTTCAGGAAATCTTAATAGTCTACCCCTATCAGAAGATCTATCCAAAAATGTATCACATGCAAGGTTGGAATCTCCTCCCATAGTAAGAATACCTTGAATAGATGGTAGGATAGCCAACAGGATCTAATGAAAGAATATCTGATCCACTTTAGAAGTACAATTACCGTATATTCCGGTGTATAAGGCGACAGGGCGTATAAGACGACCCCCCAACTGTCACCTTATACGCCTGGAATATAGTTTTTAAAAATAAAAAAAAGCAGTACTCACCTACCCCGGCGTTCTGCGGCGCTGCTGCAGGCTGTCGCTCCCTCCTCGTCCCCGACAGAGCATTGCTTTCTGGATGTGGGGCTTGAAATCCCCGCCTCCAGAAAGCTGATGCTGTGATTGGCTAACTCACGCGCTGTCAGCCAATCACAGCCATTCAATGTCAGACGACCCCCGACTGCAGAGCAGATTTTTCAGGATTAAAAGGTCGTTTTATACGCCGGAATATACGTTAGTAAAAAAAATAATCTATTTTCTGGAATGTACCAGATATCGAGAGAAATCTTCATTCAGTATATTTGAATGGTGGACGTTTCAAAATTAAGGTAGCACCCCACCCCACCCCCCCTTCTCTTTTCTTCTTAGACGTAGATGCTGCAAAGAATTTGGGATAGTTGCTGTGAAGAAAAGGCAGTTGAAATCGACCCAAAAAATTAGTCTCTTGTAGAAAAGCAATATCAATAACTACGGTATCAAATTAGACACGGTGTGTCAAACTAGACACGGCTTAGAGTAGAGTTATTACCAATCGCAGCAAAAATAGAACAAGGAGCTCTATGTGGGGTTATTTGCAAAAATAAAAAAAATATGTTAACCAATCTCACGAAGAAAGCCAAAGAAAAAAAATGAAACGTGGATTGTTAAGATAAAATATGCAAGTCTGACACGATTATATATGAATAGAAATAGCAAATGAAGGGTCAACGCATCGACCGTTCTTCAACGACAGAATGACAAACCTGTCCATTCCATAACTAAAAACGAGCCATTTCTCACTGAAAGGAAAGAAAAAAGTGGTGGTGAAATGACCTTCATATAAGGCAGATCAGTAAAGTTCACCCTCTAAAAAAGGAAAGAATGTCAATAAAAGCAGCTTGAATGACCTCATTACAAAAAGTATGTAATCCAATAATAAATGTCAAGGGGCTAAAATGACTTGTTCACATAAGAAGTGAAATAACAGTGAGGAAGGATCAAGTAGTCAGAATCTGAGTGTAACAATAAGGTTATAGCATACCTTCATAAAACAGAATATCAAGAAACCCTGCATAAATTACTGCATTTCAATAAGGTAGTGATAGGAATTAAAGAAAATTAAAAAAAAATGACCTCATGGCTCTTACACACGGCTGTAGGCGTTTTTATGTGCACGCGCCGGCGATGTAAAAACATGGGAGTGGGCGCACAAATCTAACATTTCTGCGCCCAGACAGCACGGGCCCGGCGCATACATGCCGAGTCCATAATGCCGTTGGGCCTCTCCTCCCTGGCTCACCTCCTCTCTCCTCTCATCCGGTTGTGTGCAATGGGAGGGGGCAGGATGGGGGGGGTGGGGGGAGCTAAGATCCCGCCCCTCCCTGCAGCCAGCAATGGGAGGGGCAGAGCTTAGGTATGCCCCACCCCTCCCATGGCAAACAGCTGGGGGGAGGAGAGGAGGAGGGAGGGAGTTTAGCAGTCATGTTGCTAAACCCCCTTCCCCCTTTTCTGGCTGCTGTCATGGCTCCCATAGGAGCCCACGCAGTGGCTGACATATTACAGCCTGAAAGATAGTTCCAGGACTATCTTTGCGGGCCAGCGTAAGGCGCTGGGCGCTATATTGGCCCGGGGGGCTTTCACGCTGCAGGAATATGGCCATGTGATCTGATGCATTGGAATTGAATTCATCAGATTGCAGCGTATATCGGCCGACCGTGAAAATGGTAGCTGATATACACTCGTGTGAAAGAGCCCTCACAGGCTGTAACCCAGTAGGCCATTTCTAGACACTAACATTTTGAATATATATAGTTGAATTGAAAGATTTTTTTTTCAATACCCATTTAGTTGGGAAAATATATATCAGGAGCTAAGTGTTGGGAAGTAGGAGGGGAATGAAAAGTTATGTAAATCACAATTTCAGGATTTAAAAAAAAAAAAAAAAAAAAAAAAAGGTGGTCAGGAAAGAAGGGGGAGGAGGGTTAGGATAAAGATCTAAAAAAAAGTCAAAAACATAAGCCAACCATGAGATAATATTAGTACAGCCTAATTTCAATCAGAGTAGAACTGAGCCTTCTTTAAAAGAATAAAAAAAAAAAAAAAAAAAAAAAAAAAAGAAGGAAGACATAGTCCCAGTTTCATATAGAGAGCTGTTTAGGTTGGTGGTTTGACAAGGAGAGCGTTGGGATCTCTGCTGGTTGGAACTTACTTGGGACCTCTTACTTTTGTGGATCCAAGTTCAGAAGCATATCTTCTTTATAAAAATTGGATTACTTTTCTACATTTAATTAAGGCCAATTTAAAGGGAAACCACCAATGATAACTATTCCTCTCAATCAGGGGGTTGTAGAAGAGGCTTCAAAGCTCTACATCTTGGAAGAGAAGAACGGCACCAAGTCAGGCAGCTGTATAGGGTGACCCGATGTTTTTCCATTCACAACTTAACAAATCTGCAAACAATAAGCTCCTTGAAGACGATCTGTCAGGTCTTCCGACAAGCAGAATCACCTGCAAACCTTTACAATTGGGTCCTGATTAGAGATGAGCGAGCATACTCGCTAAGGGCAATTACTCGAGCGAGCATTGCCCGTAGCGAGTACCTGCCAGCTCAGAAGAAAAGATTCAGGTGCGGGCGCGGGTGACCGGCGAGTTGCAGGAGTGAGCAGGGTGGAGAGAGAGATCTCCCCTACGTCCCCCCCTCCCCCCCCCCCCCCCCCGCTCTCTCCCGCCGCTCCCTGCTGGCACCCGAATCTTTTCTTCCGAGCGGGCAGGTACTCGCCAAGGACAATGCTCGCTCGAGTAATTGCCCTTAGCAGTATGGTCGCTCATCTCTAGTCCAGATTCATTCTTCTGCTGTTTTTCTTATTGCTCTAGCCTACTTTCCCCCCTACAGTATCAAGCGCACATTTTTTTTTGGAGCCCGATACTACTCAATCGTCAAGTGTGAAGTCTGCACCGCCCAGTGTCAATGGCTGACATGTCGTTTGACTGTGTACTTCCAAAATAACCGTGAAAATTGCCATTGGGGAATGTTCAGGATACTCCCATACACATTAGTCATAAGGTCCAGCTGACTGTGCATCTAGGGTGCCGATACGCTTTAGAGGACTCTAATGTAAATCTACTCTTAACACGTTACGGTGAGCCGTGCCAAATGATACATCAGTACAAAATGTATAAAAACAGCGTGACAAATTATTCCAGGTTATGTCTGCCATTACAGCTCCCACAGAGTTGTCAATCAGCTTTCCTACAAACAAATAACTAAGAAATAAGCGAGTAGAATTTTAAGATCTCGACAGGAGAAAAGGAATTAAGACTCTTACGGAAAAGTGAAAAACGACCCAAATCAAATAGAGTAGAGGGTATTTTATTTTTTTTTTTCTACCAGCTGGCTTTATAAAGCTCTTTTTTTGAGCGTGCGCCTCTCAAACAACTTCGCTGTACTGTTTCCTGATAATTATTTAGTAGTTGCCCAGCAGACTCCCTAATTAATATTTTCAGCAAGAGCTATGCTTTATGTGCCAGGATAACTTTGGGCAGCTGCCTGGAAACAGGTGCCGCCACCAGGAGGTGATATTGGCCAATCTCCACACTTCTGTAACAATCAAGCAGTGTCACAGAAGATGGAGAAAGTACAGAGCTAAACTTTTTTTTTATATGAACAGGGCTTCTTCACAAAGTGCAGTTTGGAGCAGTTATTTTTCCATTAGTTTTTTTCTGAAGCCGAATTCAGTAGTAGATTAAGATACGAAGAAGTGTACGGAGGAAAAAAAAACTCTTGATTTTGGTTTTAGTTACTACACAAAAAAAAAAAAAAAAAAAGAAAAAAAAAATACCAAAAACTTTTCTGTCATGATTGGAGCTTTCCTGTATGGAAACTAGACCCGTGAACCCGGAATGCAGCCCCGAAAAAAAAAAATATCGAGTAAGCAGGTTTTCTGTGCATTTGTTTCAATGTGAATCCACATTGAAATGGGAAAAAAAGAGGGGAGTGGGGGGGGGGGGGGGGGGGGAGGGGAGGAGTTTTTTTTCTCCTTTTAAACGAGCGATCTAGGGATGTGGCCTCATGGAACCATCCCTGTGAGCTCCTGGGTCCAGCTATTCAGCAGAGGTACAAGCTTTTCGCAACTACTGGGTAACCCAAGCATGATGGCAAAACACTCCAGACACAAGAAACCTAGTTCTGCCTCTTAAGGGTCATGCATCAGACAGTACTTGGTCCCAGCTAAAGTCTCTCCTGAGCCTGATGCCACAGTCATCCTGTTTTTCTCCATCATAGCAAGTGTTGGAAGAACACGCCAGCAGCCACAAGTCACAGCTGAGGATTTTCCCTTGATTAGAAATGCAGATTCCAAGATGGCGCCAACCTACCGGGCACACAAAGCATTACTCCTATGCTTTCTCCACTAGATGGTCCCAGCGCCATCTTGATGCAGTGCCCAACTCCTGGTCAAGCGGAAAAGCCTCCTGCCACTCACAGGGCACTAAGTACTGCGACCTCGCCAGAGTCCCCCACAACCTAGCAGGCCTACCACCAGCAAAGATAGAAGCACAGGTTTTCTTCTCTCATACCTCTGAGGAATGCCCAGCTCCTGGAGGGGAAAGTATTAATATCACTAGCCCATGGCAGCCAAATAGCCAGCAATCCTACAGTGGGTATCCAGATCACCCCACTTAAAAGGGAGCCCACATCTATCTGGAATCTTAGCAGGCCTGCTATATATGACCCAAATGGGCAACCTCGTACAGCAAATATGAGTCAAGATGGACACTATACATTAATAGCTTTCAGATCTTGCTCAGCTTCTAAACTCCTCAGCTTATTCCCTTTCTGAATAGAATATCTCTTCCTCCCCCCACACCATCATGCTGGACTCAGGTTTATTGAGTGACCTCCATTCTAAATTGGCCCTTGAAACAATCATCAGGGTAAAAATCATGCATGAGCGAGTCATCTTAGAATATAAATCACAGCTCCAATTAGCTCTTCCTACGAAAAAAATCTCGAGGTTGACAAAAGTAGAAGAGACCTTGGTTACACAACACCTTTTCAACAGGTCCTTACTCCTGTAAGATAATGACCATGAAAATGGGGGCAGGAGAAAAATCATCAAATTACATGGTATCCCTGAGTCTATACCAGAGGGTAACATATTCCACGTCATTGAAAACTTTTACAGTGTCCTCTCCAGCCTGCTTGCTAGCAACATTTGGACTCAAAGAACCCCAGAGAGTGCTCTTTTTTTAGGGAAAAGGAGGAGATCCTTAGATGTGCTTGGCTCAAAGGTCCAGTGACATACTTGTATACAACAGTCACCCAACTCTCAGACATCTCACTATGCATGTTAGCAATGAGATAACTTCTCAAGTCTCTACTCCAACAGTTGTCCTGGCTGGACTTTCCTCTGGCCCCTCCCCCATAGCCTCCTAATCCACAGCGTTCTAGGAAACATACCTCACCTCCACAGAAAGTAGGGAGAAGGACGTGCAGGTTCTCGTTAAGCTCCACAGGCTAGTCTTGAGATTTTCCACAAAAGGTTAACCTTATCTACGAAGGACCTTCCATAAATCTACATGGGGTTTAGTAGGTTCCGAGTTCAGGTCTTAGGTGGAGATGAAATCTTGTAGCTTTATTGTTTTGTTAGTGAAACGAATAGGACTCTGAAATGAACAGAGCTGCGGGAGATAGCTAGGTAGCATTCAGACTGGCCGGCGGGTCAAGAAGACAGGTTTCTTGCTGTTCACATATGTAGAATTACTGTACTTTTGTGTTCTGAGAAGTTAATCATAAATGATTCTTCTGTGCCTGCGCTGCATTTGCCTGGCATTTAAAGTCCTTATCTTGCATATTCATATTGTGTTTATGTTTATCGACCAATGGTAATAAATTAATTAGAATATATTTGAATTACTGTATTCGAAGCATGTGCCTCTATAAAAACTGCTGCCTGTCAATCAAATAAATGTGTTGTGCTGAAAGTTACCAAAAGTTCTTTCCCAAGCTCGGCCTATCCGCTAACTGAATTTGGACCCCAGAAGCATATTGCATAGCGGAAGCAAGTTGTTTTTGGAAGGCAGCACTGGTCCAGAGGAGATCAGCCAAGAGACAGAAGGTATTGCTGATATATCATCCTTTATTGGTGAATACAGATCCAGAAGTAAAACCGCATGGCGACGTTTCGACGGCTGCTGCCGTCTTTGTCAAGCTCGTATAGCGAATAGTTTTGTTTGCACTAACAGTTTCAACAAGCGAACCAGTTTATAGAGACAGATACATCACTGGCTTATTCAAACACGCAATTGTTCACATTCACTGTATAAGTGATTGAGAAGGACTGAACAATCAATATTTAAACCGGAGTAGTCAACAGGCCAACAATGACTTTTATGCCTGCATAAATTGAACAATGAAGGAAAAGCGAACGATTCACGTTGGCAGAGTTTACATTGAACAATTAATATTCATTGTTGGTTTTAATGATTTTTGTGAAGGATAATCGTTCTGCATAGAAGGGCCTTAAATGCATCTCCTCCCACCGAGACTGTTCTAGATTCCTTCTTTGTTAATATAAATACTGGTGACAAGATAATATGCACTATGTCACACTTCTAGCTGTTTTGATGCAGGAAACAGACAGCGAAGTACATTGCTCAGTGGCCTGGGTTGGTAGTGTAAATTTAGTTCCAGTCATTTCAATAGGACCTGCAGTATCAACCTAGGCCAATTTGCAATGTATGGAGTTGTCTGCTTCCTGCAGCAAAACAGCTAGAAGTGGGACAACCCACGTAAAAAGCAAAATGTACCTTTCCAACACAAATCAGCCTCTCTTCATAGCATAGTCAACAAATTATAGGGTTTATTAGAGGACACTTTGCTGCTACGAGGAGACTTTAATTTAGCCCTCGACCCCTTGGTAAACGTCTCAGGAGCACCTCTCACTTGGCATAGTCACTTCTAAAGCAGTTCAGACACCTCCTCCACACCTATCAATTTGCAGATATATAGAGGACTTCACCTCTAAAGACATTATCTGCTCATCTTCCATTGACTCAATTATGGATCATGCCATACTTCCATGACCACCTCTTAACACTTCTAAAGACCAGGTAATAGTGTTTAAATGAGTCACTCTTCCATAATATGCCTATCTCTGAAGAAATTAACCCTGTCCAATCCAGCGTCAAACTTCATCTGACATTAAGATTTCCCTGCATAGCTCCCATGTCAGGCAAGGTCCGACATGTTTCTAACACTATGCAGAAGGGAGGTCCATCATCATTGTATATTACAGTATGCAGAGGAGAGATCTAACATCGGAGCTCTACTCTGTATAGTGTAATATGCATATATAATATTACCTATATTAACTATCTATCTTAGAATATAAAAATGGCAACCATTCAGTTTGGATTTGGATTTTCCCATTTCCCTCTATTGGATTGATTAATATGAAGTTCATCCCAAGGCGCTGTCCCACCTTCTTTACTCCTATCTTATAATATAATAATACACATGCAGCGTAATATACACCCATGTTTAATTTTCAAAAAATTGCTAAAAAAAAAAAAAAAAAAAAAAAAATCATCATGACAGTTTGTTTTTATGAGATTCTGTTGATTAATTCCAAGGACTCCACATCGCGCTTCCCACCCAAAATAAATAAGAGCTGGGGAGTGTGTGGGTGGCAGGGAAATTGGATTGGAAAGGGTTAATGCTGCATTTAAACGGAACGATATTGTTCAGAAACGATAATTGTCCAGTTTAAAACGCAGGCAAAACAACTGAATGATGGGCAGGAATGGTGAGGTTCTCACCTGTGGTTCAGTTTCAGCCGGCATAGAAACCAGCATCAGCTTGGGCACTTATCGAGCCGTTTAAAGACTAATTGTTCAGTGTTTCAAATAGGAGTATGAAACCCTGAATGACAAGTTCCCGAGGACTGCACGGCCCTCAACAAGAATCGCGCAGTCTAAACAGGCTGCCAAACCAACTGGTGATGGTGTCACTAGCTTGTCCCGTTGGGCAAACGAGAATCGTGAGGTGCTTGGGCCATGTAATAGGGGCATAAGTCTGAGCCCTCTAGCTATTTCCATTTCTTACGATAGCGGCCACTCATACATGTGTTATCAGAGGTCCATTCCTGATGCATGAAGCACGCATTAAAGAAAAAAAAAAATACAAAAACAAAAAGGCGACGCAGCTGATCTCAGTTAAAATCTGAGTTAAAAAAAACATGCTAATTGAAAAACACATCCTATTTGTTTTTACTCATTACTATACTCCCCAGACCCTGATTTGAAACCACCCTTCCCGACCTGGTGAGAATCAGACCCGAGCGGTACTTTCTCCACAGGTAGACAGAATCTTGGAATTTGCTTAGAAGTCATCTATTACTAATAAGTGTCAGGAAACTAGCTACAAATTACTATCAAGGTAGCAGGGAGGGTCTTTCAGATTACATGAAAAACTTTCCACGGCTCCCGCAGTTACTGCAGCTGAGGTACAGCAGAGGGCGCCTTACTACACATCTTCTGGGACTTCCCTAAATGGTTGGATCTCTGGAAGAAGGTCCATAAAAAAACAAGTGAAGTCTTACAAATTGATTTAATCCAGTCGCCTTACCTATTCCTCCAACATCTCTGACATACCTGTGGAAATCAATACTCAAACATCCAATTCATGTGCCAGATTGTGCATCCTAACTCTTTGGAATTCCCTTTCTGCTCTCCCGTTGGCTATATAAAATTGATATTATGCAAATGGGGGAACTCACCGAGAGCACACACTTCCTTTGCATCATCCTCGAACCCTTAGATTTTGGTTCAGGGCTCTTCTACACATCGGTCAGTATTGGTTGGCGATGGCTAAATCATTTACTCCTCCCTTTTTCTATTCTGCTCGTCGTTCTTTGGTTTTCCACAGAGGACTTCTTCACCAGCCAGATTATTATGATCTTGGGGCTGGTCTCCTCCCTAGGTGGTTTCATCACCTGCCCACCCGCTTATAACAGTTATACCATGCGGTCTGTGGTTCTAGGGAATAAAGCCTCCAAAGCTTAACTGCAACTCCTTTGTTGCCTTGTGATCTTGTCAACTTTGGGGGGATAACAGGCTGAACTGGTTGGACATGTGTATGTTTTTGGCTTTACATACCATGTTACTATGCAAATTTTATTGTATTTTCCCATTTCAGTTTTCACTTTTTGTATAAAATTCAAACTTTAAAATCAAAGAATTAAAAAAAGAAAACTTGAGCAATTTGAGTGACTTTGAACAACGCGCTAGACAAGCCAGGGTCAGTATTTCAAAAACTGCCAACCTTGTAGTGTTTTCTCGTGTTGAGAGTATACAGAGAATGATATGATCAAGAAAAAACATTCAGTAAAAAAGGGATCCTGTGGCCAAAAGTAGTCAGAGGAGGATGTCAAGAATTGCTTTGATAAACAGGCGATACACGGTGAAGCAAGTTGCAGGCAAACAACAGCGCTCCAGCTAATGAGTCCGAATGCACAAGTCAAAGTTCCACAGCATGAATGGGCTATAGCTGCAACAACTAGTCCGAATGCCAAACAGAGATGATCACAGATTCCTGTTGTACGGTGCTGATGGGAGCGACAGAATTTGGCACAAGCAGGATGAATCAATGGACCTAATCAGAGGATGTCAGGACCTTCATTTCATTTGTGGCAACTGCAAGAAGCTTTGTGCCCATAGAGGCCAATAATCTTACAGAACAATTTTAAACACCTAGTGAAATCTATGTCATGATAAATTGCTGTTGTTCTGAAGGCCAAAGGAGGTCCAGTGTGTTACTAGGTGGGTCATCTGTGTGTGCTTGAGGATTTGTGGCCATTATATAGCATGTAGCCTTCCGGTTTCCCCTGCAGTCTAGTTCTCCCTGAATCTGAATGAGTCATTCTCCCACTCCTCTCCATAAACTTCTATGGGCAGCATGAGAAAACACCCTCCTCCACTTCCTGTATTCCGTCTTAGTGTCTCCGTTACTAGAGACCACCATTACATTACAACGGGAGTGGACAGCAAAATTGAAGGAATTGAGACTCCTTAGTAGCCAGCACTTTAGAGTGATTATTCAGAATAAAAATCTTAGCTTAAGGCCGCCTGCACACGGGTGGACATCCCGCAGCGGTATTTCCCGCGGGATTTCCGCCACTGAAAGCGTGCATAGGAGTGCATTACAATACGCACTCCTATCCAGACGGCCGCAGGTTTGGCCGCGCGAAATCTCTAGCGGCAAACGAACCGCAGCATGTCCTATTTCTGTGCGGGGCTCGCAGAGCCTCGCACAGAAACGTCACTCACCCGGCCGCCGGCTCCGGTCTACGCATGCGCCGGCTGCCCGGTAGCTGGCACATGAAAGAGCCGGGGCCGCCAGGCGCGGGTGAGTACGTGCTTGTCCCTGCAGGCTCTCGGGTCGGGTCCCGCGGCGAGAATTCTCGCCGCCGGATCCGACCCGCTCGTCTGCAGGCGGCCTAAGTAAATAAAGCGATTTTCACTTTTGCTAATTAGCATATTGGCCATCATCTTAACACAAGTTGCCTAAAAGTATATATCCTACCTTTGCGTCATCTTGATCATCCTGAGATGAAGAGCAGCAATTGTCAATTTCCAGGACGGTCGGTGGCGGGCTCTGAGAAATCTTCTGCCTCTTGCTGGATATGTGCTGTGCCTCTTGACTATCAGAATGATCACTATGCGCCTTATCACTTTGAGGTTTTTGGGTGTCATCTTCAGCTATATCCTGCTCAGTGCTTTCTTGGCTGATGTTGCCTTCAGCGTCCTCTTTGACATTTTCTTGACTTGAAGCTGCAAGATGCATTGGCTGTCCATAGTTCATTTTATGTAAAAGCTGCCTCTGAGCACTCTTTAGGCTCTTCTGATACACTTCAAGCTGGCAGAGTATGACTTTGGTGTATTCACTAGGATCCACACCCCTCGGACAGAAAGGAACACCCCAGTAATAGTGAACCGTACCTGCACTTTGATTTAGTGTGTCTGACCGACATGAGTCTCCAATGCCATCTACAGAAGCAGCATCCTCATGGTCTTCATTTCTGGTTTCATCATTATGAGGATTCTCCGTACTCCCCCATTCATTTTGATAGGAACCTTCTGGTTGGGAACAGGAGGTAGGTAACATAGAAGAGGAGTTCATCTGGGAACTCTCTGAACAGTGTGTACACTGGTCATCTAAATCATCTACAACCCTGCTAGTATTTGGGCTTACTTCCTGAAATAGTCTGCAAGGAACCAGTCCGCGAGAACAAGGGGATTTCTTTGGAAAAACAGGGCTTAAAATAATTTTTTCAGCAGGAGACATTTTTACAAAGTTAGCGCTGGTACATGTAGACAGTGGAGATTGTAAGCTGTCTTCTATGCATGAGACGGGATCCTTGCAGTTAGGAGACAAAATTACACTAGAGCTGTCCACAATATCTTGACTTAAACGTTGCAGAAGAACAACTGGACTTTTTGCTGAGCCTTCACCTGTAAGTCCAGTTATCATGGGTAAACGAGGTTCTTCTTCACTCTGTCCTTTACTTGAAGGCATTTTATTTGGTAGCTCATCATTTGTGGCACTAATGGGAGTATCAGGAATTTGACAGCTCTGGAAAAAAAAAAGTAGTATTAAAGCATGAGCTGGATATTTTCTATCTCAACATACTAAAAAATAGTTAAAGGGATTTTCAGGCTTCATCTCAATAGAATTTAAAAGGCAACCAGTCAGCTATTTCATCCTGCCCTCTCTGGGAGCAGCAGGCAGTTATGCCACAGGCAAGCTGTTTAGAATGTAGCCTGTTATTTTGTATCGTTTAGTCAAACCAGAGAGGTGTAGAACACGCGGTCCAGAAAGCCACTCTGGGCAGTCCCAGTCACCCGGACACAGAAATATCTCTGCATGGCAGCTCACATGTAGTTTCCATATCAGGGTGATGAGGAGTGGCACATAGCAGGGCTCCAGGAACAGACATGTACGAAGGGTGCACTGTGTACTCCCGTCTGGTCCCCTATATATTAGGAGAATAAAGATTCTTGACCAGATTGGCACTCCAGAATTGAGTATATGGTTTAGGAGCTTCATAAATACATGCAGTATTGTAGTTTATAGGACTTATAAAATGCAGAAAGCTTTGCATTTTGCCAGTAGTTCACTGTCCTGCATTTCCTTGCCCTGACTTCCCAGGCTGCATTGCAGTCTGATCTAATCAGCAGGAATGTAGTATTTAAATACCCACCCATCTGCTCTCCTAGGATAATTTAGACATGCTGGCCAAATGGCTAGTAAACTCAATATAATATTTATACACACACGCACGCACGTGACTAAGATTGTGGAGATTATTATCAAAGAGTCTGCAGATCTGTCAGCCTGCAGCCTCTGAGTGTACCGGAGCGCTCCCCATGGAGATCGCTCCCACCCCCCACGTTGTTAAGGAAACGTTCCTGTGTTCTTGTCACTCCAGAAGCTCTTTATTTGAAAACAAAGTGGATTTTAGAGAAGCTGAAAGGCGGACCCCTAGTGGCAGAAAATTCAAAAAAGATTTACAGTGGTAAAGCAACAACATTTTTAATGTAAGTATATTACAGAAATAATGAGACTGATACAAGCTAGAAGAGGAGCATATAAGTTGTCTGAAAAGTTAAAGTTAGTGCCCCTTTAATCATTGCAGCTCACTGCCAGCCCTGCAGGAAGTCTGAAATATTCATGATATGCAGGCTGTCCCGCCCACCAGCTACTGATTAACAGACTTTTCCCTATAAACATTAACAGTATGTCCATATTGGGTGGAAATCCTGTGGATTTTCCATACAGATATGCACAAGGAAGACCTGCAGGGGAATATAGTAGCAGCAAAGTGGATGACATTTTAACCAATCTCATTCACACACACTGCGAAATTTCCTGTGCAGAGGATTTTAAAATCTTAAGCATGTCAATTTCTGCTGCGGATTTTCACACTCTTTCAATGTAGGGAGGTGGAATCCGCAGTCAAGTCTGCTAAATTACACAATAGGGAGAGAAAGTTATAAAATCAGAGGCTGGTGGATGGCAGAACCTGCGGATCATAAATACAATTGACTCTTCCTGCAAAGCACTGGCCACACACTGCAAGGATTAAACTGAGTATGTGACCAAATGACACAATCAACCACAGACTCTGTACCCGTCACTACTGCATGCGGCTCTCAGAGATTCCAGCACCAAGGAGCTGACAGGTTCCCTTTAATCAATGTATAATGAACAGATAAAGAGACTTTCCTAATTTACACAATAACAATATGCAAGCTTTTTTACTGGGATGGTAGAGCAGCAAAAGAAATGATGCCTGTGAATCCACTAGTTGTCCTTTTAACTGCCAGCTACAATTATCAGTGACTGGTGACAAGCAGCTGAACATGTAATTTGGTTGTACAGACCAGGTCTACAGGATGTAGGGAAGGCTGGGAAATTGCATACTTTTGCCAAAGTCGATGACAGTGTAAAGTTTAGATTGGCAACTCTGCATATTTCTATCTTTGGGGTAGACGAACTGTTCTACTCAGTAGTTTCCATCAGCACTGAATAGAGCAGCAGGATACATGCTTGACCACTGCTCTAGAGTCCTTCTCACTGCGGCCGTCCCATTAAAAACAAGGATACCTCCGTGATAATGATCAGGGGGGTTCCAGTGGTGGGGATCCCAGCAATCAGACATATAGTGTGGTGATAAGTGTCCATTGTGTGACAGCCTCATCAACAACTCAAGACTGGAATAAGTGGCCCACGAATGTATACTTTTTAGGAGATCGTTAATCTATAAGAATATAAAACAATCCATAAAAACTTAAAACATTAATATTTGCCATATGGTAGCAGCAGTAAACAGCATACTTAATATTAATGTATAGTACATTTACCTGAAGGCTTTCTTCAATAGCTTTTTTTATGAGCTCATCCTCTTCCTCTTGGGTGTATTTCCCTTGTTTTGACTGCTCCTGCTGACTGATCTTTACTGCCAGAGCCAGTTGTTCCTCCTCAGTCATATCTAAAACGGAAGGAAAATATCCCAACGTCAAATCAAGTCAGAACAGTGAAGGTTTCCCATTAATCTTCAGAAATAATTAGGATACGCAGCGATTTTTCAAAAAGAGATCATTGCTCCAAGTAAAAAAAAAAAACAAACTCCTTGTGTGCATGAAACCATTCAAATGCTGCTCCCTGAAACCGGAGCGGGAAAGTGGAATCCCCTAACACTCGTGTGAACGAGCACTCTGGGCGCTGTACCGCCTGGAAGAAAAGAAGATAGGAATGTGATTATTATGTTGCTTTTACCCCTTTTCCTTTCCTTCCACCAATTACTCCGCCTCCTGCTTGACAGGAATTTAACATATATCTAAGGCAGTTAGATACATAATGACCATGGGGGTCTCACAAGATGAAAAACACTTGGGAACTCAAAAGTTTTTATCTAAAGTGCATGGCCAGTTTAAAGGGAGTTTCCAGGGACATTCTATTGAGGACTTATTCTTAGGATAGGTCATCAATAGTTGATAAATTGGGGTCCACCCCTCAGGATCCCAGCCAATCAGCTGATCAGGCACCCGCTGTTAACACCACAAAACACAGGGGTACAGAGCAGAAGCTGCTGCTCCAACCAGGGTAGTGGCCGGCGCTTGTAACTGCAGGTGCAGCTCCCACTGTTTTTATTGAAGCCCCAGTCTGCATCTACAAGCACCGGCCACTACACACGGGTCGGAGCAGCAGCTTTCGCTCTATTTCCATGTTTTGCAGTGCTGACAGCGGGTGCCCAATCAGCTGAAGAGCTGCAGCCCCCAGCAGTCTATTGATGCCCTACTCGGAAGATAATACAGAAAAAAAAAAGTAATAAAAAACACATACTTCTGCACGTTGAGGCTTTTTAGCCCAAAGGGAGGTGTCCATGAAGCTAGGTACCCATCCACTAAGGTCCGCCTTATGCTAAGAATCTTGTATGCAGTTAGTATAAACTACAGTTGTGCCTTTTAATGCAGATGTTAGGTGTGTATGAGGGCTGAAGCTGGTGTTTTTTTTACTATCCTGAGGATGTCATCAACAGTATTTTCCTGGATTGTTGTCGACGAGGATCAACATCAGCATTCAAGATCACATTTTCCACATGGCGCTTTATATGTCTCCATTAAATTCTTACGTAAAATTTTTCTTTTAACTGGTAAAGGTTTTCGGTGGGGTGGAGGCCTGCGTCTCTTTTTCGGTAAAATGCTTTCCTCCTTTGGTTCCTGAAATTTATGAAAAAAATAAAAAAATATTTTAAATGCCTACATAGGAGAAGAAAGCTATTATTTACTAAGAATTGTGTCAGGCATAAAGAATAGTACATGTCTAAAATAAAATACAGGGAAAATAATATTTCAATATGCAACTAGGTTTCCATGCCAACCATATAGCTTGCAAAGTTCTAAAAGCAAATAGGAATAGTAAATGAGAAAAGGGCTGTATATAGAACCCAAATACCATTACAAACCAAGCGTGAATTGATAACTGACGATTACAATATGGAAGACATTGTTATATTCAAGTATTATACTCAATGTGTCCTTAGGTTATAATTATCTATATTGCCATCTGATAGATCACATACATAACTTATATGCAACAGCTGACCTTCCCTTTTCACACCTCTAAAAGCATGTGAGCTGTGCCTATGCGAGCGTTTACCTCCTTGCCTTAATGCATTTTGACAGATATCTATTTTAATTTGCTAGTTAAAGGGGTTTTCTAGGGAGACTACTATTGAACACCCATCATGAGAATAGGTCATCAATAGTTGGTCGGCTGGGGTCCATCACTCGGTACTCCGACCGATCAGCTGAGCGGGTGCATGCTGTTAGCGCCCCAAAAACACAGAGGTCGAAGCAGAAGCAGCGGAATGAGGCATAGCTCTAATTGAAATCAAAGCAAGCTGTACCTGCAGTTACAAGCACCGGCCACTACACAGAGGTTGGTGCGTAGACTTCCGCTGCCCACTCCGACCTCAGCTGATCAGTTGGGATCCCAAGTGACAGACCCCGGCCAATCAACTATGGATGACCTATCTTGAGGATAGGTCATCAGTGGCCTTCTCCCTGGAAAACCCCTTTACCATTAAATAGAGGTTATCAGTATTATTTTTTCCTTTTTATCAAAGATGCTCAGCCTGTGGTAAAAATAAATAAAAGATGCCATAGTCGCCTCCCCGCAAATCTTCACTTCCGGCTGCAGCGAGCCAGAGAGGATGCCATCAAGGACTCCTGCAGACAATGCCCGGCTCACTTGGCTGGTGGTCAGATGTCCCTGATGTGATCGTTGGCTCACTGCAGTTGATCGTGAAGACCAATGGGAGACAAGTCAAGAGAGCATGCCTTCTTTAAAAATTTTAAAAAGGAAACAACTCAACTTGGAAAAAATCAAGGCCTTGTACAGGTAGATTGATCTAAAAATACAAGCAATATGACAGTCAAAATGTGGAGGAGCATAAAAGTTGTTGTCTGGAACTATAGTCATTTTTTTCTATCGATGACCTATCATCAGGATAGCTGGTCGAAAAGAAAAATTCTGCCACTCAGAATCTCTATTGATCAGCTGATTCCCGACCCGTAATCGGTACGGACAATGTACGAAGCAGACTGCACCATCTGTACTGGGAGCTGCGCCTGCACTACTAACCTGGGCCACTGGAGTACAGACAACACCATCTTCTCTTTGCACTGTCCATACTGATAGCAGTGCTGGGAATCAGCTGATCATTGGGGATCCCAAAAGGCTGCCCACCTCATATGACGATCATCTATTTATGACCTATCCAGGTCATCAATTGAAAAAGCGCCAGATGTCCCTTTAAAAAAGAGGCTGTCCGAATTGGTACTTATAGGTTATCAGGGCACATTAACCCTTTCCAATCCAATTTGTATCCTATTTTTTTCCTAGGGGGCTTACTCTTTTCTGTCGCTATACAACGGCTCTATATGCTGGCTAAAGCCAGTACTGCATGAGGTGACACATTGGATAGGCTCTGACAGCAGAGAGACTGGCAATATACTGTAAGAGAACCCCGACGGATGTCTTCCAACATCGGAGCTGTACAGCCTTAAATCATAATGTCTTCAGAGGTCAGACAGTGGATTGGAAACGGTTAACACCAGAAAAGTGGTGCGAACCAGTCAAGCCACATCAACACAAACACAACCACATACGGTTTTAGTTTCAGATTGAGAAGTGCTTATCCAAAATTAGCTGCATCAATATGAAGGTAAAGTGCTGCTCCATTTAACCCTTTGCAATCCAATTTTGGATTCAGGGTTTCCTAGGGGGCTTTCTCTTTCTGCCATTATACAATGGCACCATCTGCTGGCTAGAGCCAGTACTGCGGTATGGGACATGCTGGAGAGGCCGCCAACAACAGAGGGGCCGGTAATATACAGTAAGAATACCCTGCTGGACGTCTTCCGACATCAGAGCTGTACAGGCCTCAATCAGAATGTCTTCAGATGTCAGACAGTGGTTCGGAAAGGGTTAAGGTAAATTCTCCGGATTCAAAACCTGAAGTATACCACAGAGGCATCACAACACAAAAAACTTTAAAGACCATGACAATGGTTTAAAAAAAAAAAAAAAAAAAAGAAGAAAATACTTAAGAGCCCCCACGCTGACTGCATACATCTGTTCACATGTGGCAAGAGCACTAAAGAAAAGTTATATATTTGCAACATAAACAAAACCACCAGATTTCCAAATGAACAAGATCTGTGAGGATATGAGGGCAGGTTATTGATTTTCAAATCTGCAGCATGGCTTACTCTGCTGGCGGGGGAAATCTGAAGAAAAACTTTGAAGAGGCATACCCAGTAACCATAACGAAACTAAGAATAAGCCCCCAGTAACATAGTGAGCGCTGTGCCAGTAGCGCAGCGGGCAGCACAGTCATTGAGTAGGCACAGGTCTGGTTGGGAAATGTGATGGAGGCGGAAATCATCAGGTCAGACTCTGCTCTTTAACACTTTAGGTGCCGAGTTTAGCTTAGAAAAGTGTTAAATGGAAATCTAAAGCAGTTATGAGCTATGGTAGATTTCTGGTATAAATTTACATCACTTTCTGGCACAAATCATACATTAATCTGCAGGGCAGGAGAAACCACACATTTTTCTGAAATGTGGCATTGAATGGTCTAGGGAAAAAATTTTTTTTTAATTATATATAAATAAATTAAAACACACAAACACACACACACACACACACACACACGTCTGTCCAAAAGCTGGGCAGAAAGTAAGCGGACCCCATTATATACAGTCAGAGGGGTCTGCTCACCTTTGTTTGGTTCTGTCCAGACACTGAACAATTTGGCTGTGGGAATTCCCCTTTCCTGCTTCCCAAAAGGAGCAGGAAGGCAGAATCCCCAACACATGTGTGAATGCACTCTTATATACATACACACACCATGCCTTGCACCAAAGTTTTCAAAGCAAATTTAATTTGTAAAGCCAACCACCCCTCCCCTGCACCTCTGCCTGCAGCTTTTCTACCCTCCCTCCCCTCTACAGACCTCTACGGAAAGCAACTGTAACTTGATCTCTCAATTGGAAAGCAACTGTAACCTGATCTCTCAATTGGAAAGCAACTGTAACCTGATCTCTCAATGTGCAGGTTCTTGTGTATGGGCTTTATCAGTAGATTGAGAGCGTGCGATTAGTGCAGAAAAAAGCATTCTTCTGTAATAAGGTATATCAAAAAGTTAAATATCTTTGATTATACTATTGATTTCAAAAGGAAAAAAAAACAAAACTGTGGCTCTTTAAGTTTGCTGCGATTTGTTCAGACTCTGGTTTTCTTAAACTTCACTTGCATTGGTATATTTAAGCTGAATATTTAGAAGCATGAATAAAATATAAATGATGCTCCATTATAATACTGAGTACTTACTGGGGTTGGTGTAACTGTTGAATTATACAGTAAAAACAAAGAAAAAGAAAAATTCAAGATAAGGGCTCTCCCACACAAACGTATGATACTGCATATTACGCCTGTGGGTTTTGCGCTCCTAATATGGAGTACCAATCTTCACATTGACTTTTAATTGTGCCGCACATACAAGATTGCGGGCTGCAATATTTTGGCGTTTATTACGCACACATACATGCCAAGATAGTCTATGAAGATTGTCAGAAGGCAGTAAGTACACAATGCATTGCATACTATCTGCGTGCTCCCATGCGGGATCTATGTGCAAAAACCGCCTGTGTGCGAGAGCCCTAATTAGTCCAGATAATAGAAAATAGAGCAATATGGAAGCTGCTTCACAGGACACCCTGGCTCAAAACCATTTTTACTAGACTGAGGGCTGCGTTTTTTTGGTTTTTTTTAACGCGATTGTCAATGGGACTTTCTAATGTTAAAAACTAGAGATGAGCGAACGTACTTGCTAAGGGCAAATACTCAAACAAGTATTGCCTTATGCGAATACCTGCCCGCTCGTCTCAAAAGATCCGGGTGCCAGCGGTGAGTTGCGGGAGTAAGAGGGGGGGGGGGGGGGGGGGGGAAGAGGAGAGGAGAGGAGGGAGTGGGGGCGGGGAGATCTCCCCCTTGTTCCTCACCACTCTCCTCTGCCGGCACACTCGCTCATCTCTATTAAAAATGCAATGCAACTTGCATTTTTGGTGCGTTGCGTTTGTAACATTAGAAAGTCCCATTGACAATCGCGTTAACAAAAAACGCAGCGATAAAAAAACGCAAGTGTGTGGGAGCCCTAAAGGAGAGACTTGTGAATGAACGGAGACGAGGTGGATCTTTACCGGCCCCTATATTATTGCTTCTTGATCTTTCTCCAGTGACCTTGCAACTCCGTAGACAATTTACTCCAGTCTCTTCTGCTCTTCATAGTGCCAATATGAAGGACAAATGGGGCTTTCCTACTAAACTCCTCCTTTTAAGAGATGGAACATCTTATGTTGCAGCATCCATGGCGGATGGATTGTCCCTCTGGAAGAAATGGGACATTCCTGTTGACCAAGCTGCAGCTCCTTCAACAAGCAAGTCCCCGCCTTGGACCACACACGAATGTGGTCATTCTTAAGCGATAAATACTTCAGTCATGATGTTCTCTCTGTAGTTTTCAACTTTGTTTTATACTTTTGCTTTTTATTATATTAGTGATACAGAATGGTTTAGAAAAGAGCCCATCAGCCATGAAGACAGCACCGCTCCTTTATTTATAGATCATGCCTATTACTAGTTCTTCCTTAAATGTTAAGGGTTTAAGCAGCCCATTCAAGTGTAGTCTACTTTTGCGCAAGGCCCTCAAACTACAGGCAAACATACCTTTTGCTCAGGAAACACACTTTATAAACACCCTAGGCGCTTGCATCCCAAATTTCCACTTATTTCTTTTTTTTGTTCCAATACCAACAAGAAAAAAATAAGGAGCACTAATTGCAATCAGGAAATCGGTTTTGTTTTCCCAGCAGAACCTTTGGGTCGTTTTATAATTCTTGCATGCAAGATTAATAATGCCCCTTCAACTTTAGTGTGTGCGCATGTATATATACTGTATATACTTGAGTATGAGCCTAGTTTTTCAGCACATTTTTTTTGTGCTGAAAATGCCCCCCCTCGGCTTATACTCGAGTTAGGGAAGGCCTAAAAAAAAAAACCAAAAAAAAAAACAAACAAAACACCTCCATACTCACCTCCCAGCCGGCGTCTGTGTCTACGGTGGTGGTGGTTCTGCAGGCTGCTTGAATTCTTTCCGCTGTCATTCCCCGCCGTCCTCTTTGCTCGGCTCTGTCATCCCCCGCTGTCAGTGCTGTGTGAGTAAGAGCTGTGACTGGATCGAGAGTCAGCCAATCACAGCCAGTGCTCGATCATTCACAGCCAATCAAGCTTTTAAAATTCTCCCTGCTGTCATCTCCCTTTTTGGCTTTCAAATCCCCTGCCGTCAGCACTGTGTCAGCAAGCACTATGATTGGATCGAGTGCCAGCTGTGATTGGCTGGCGCTCAATCCAAGCACAGTGCTTACTTACACAGCACTGACAGAGCCAAGCAGAGAGGACGGCGGGATATGACAGAGGGGAGAATTCAAGCAGCTTGTCGCACAGACAGACACCGGCTGGGAGGAGAGTATGGAGGGTTTTTTTTAACCTAGTATATACTTGAGTATAGCTCGGCTTATACTCGAGTCAATAAGTTTTCCCAGTTTTTTGTGGTGAAACTTATTGTCTCGGCTTATATTCGGGTCGGCTAATACTAGAGTATATACTGTATTTTATTTTATTTTATTTTTTTAAACAAATTGAGGGGAACCTTTATTATTGATCAGTAATGAATCAGTTTCTAGATGCTTCCTCCAGATCTTGATTGCCCTCCTCTATTGTCCCACTTTTATGAAGAGGAATTACATGATGTTGGGTGCTGCCTTCTTAGCTCTGAGAGAGGTTATACCTTTTTATCTTTGCCTCACTGTTCTTACTCAAGAATCGATTTGGGAGGGATGTGAAGAATACATGGACTGAGATCAGAACCAAAACCTGGTCGGATGATGCCCCAGTGTCACTGTCTTTACATGAGAAGTATTCTCATTTTGCCCCTTTCCTCAGAGACTTAATGAATATATCCTTTCTCACCCAGAATACAAATCTAATCTGAAAACCAAACTAGAAATGTTTTTTTTTTTTACCATTAACTCTTCGTCAGTCCCTAGCGCCTTCTCAGTATCTCAAAGTTTAAATATGACAGGCTTGTTTTGAAAATATTGCTCCAGGGCTAAGAGAAAAAAAAAAGGTGGAGTTACCTTTCCTGATCTCTCAAATCAATATCACTGATTCTTTGTAGAACTGAAGAGATATCCTAATTACGCACCAAGCTCCTGAGCCTTTTGGTTGTGGAACATGACATTACTTTCCAAAAACTTAACATGCAGTTTTACACTCATGATAACGGCACTGGGGCATTATAACTTCTCCTGGATCCTGGTGAAAATAAAAGGACTCATCTCCAACGCATTGGACTCATTACAACCTAAAAGACATACCGTATTTTCCGCTTTATAAGACGCACTTTTTCCGCCTCCAAAGCGGAGGGGAAAAGTTCCTGCGTCTTATAGAGCGAATGTGCCGAAAATTTGTTCCGATCGTCATTTTTAGCGCGATCGCCAATTTAACGCGCGAACACGATTTAGTTAGCGCGATTGCACGTTAAACTTGCGATCGCACGAACAAATGTGCGATCAGTTAGAAGATTTCTCTCCTCCCTACTGCCGCCCATACATACCTGTGATTGGTGGTGAGCGCCGCCGGGTACTACTGCTGCTCCCCGCCTCCGCCAAACGGCTTCCTTCCTTCCTCCTGCTGCTGCACACACGTGCCGCTGTGACATGGAGCGCCGGTTTTTCAGACCTCTGCTGCTCCCTCACTCGGCACTAACCCTGCGCTGTCCCTGGGTGAGTTTAAATTTCTTTTCCCCTATTCCCCTCTCTAAAACGGGGGTGCGTCCTATAGACCGGTGTGTCTTATAGAACGAAAAATACGGTAAATACGCATGAACCCGAATCAGAAGAAATCTCAAGATTTTTCTAGATCAACCTTCCTTGCCCATCACCTGACCAATTAGCCTCTCTTTCTACCCTGACCTCTCTGTATTGGAAGTTCAAGATACCATTAAAACCCTTCAAATCCCCAAGTCCAGAAAGACTGTCCAATGGTTAATATAAATAATAATAATAAATCATACTCATTTCTGGCACCCTATTTGGTATCGGTGTTCAATGCGGTAATGGTGCCTTCCCTTCAGAAATGCTAGAAGCCTTTATCGTCGCCTTGACTTAACCTGCCAAAGAAACCATTTCTTCTGCTAGTTTCCATCCCACTGCCTTTTTAACACGGATCTTAAAATTCTCAGAAATTGACTTTTTTCTAGCCTCGAAGTTTCTTAAATCTCGGCTGCTGAACTTGGGCGTATACCCTCAGAGAAGGCATTCGAACCGGATCCACTGGGGATACCTAGAGGCTACTTTGGGAAAATTCGGTTTCTCAGGTCCCGGTAAATCTGCGATCCTGTTGTATTCCACATCATGTGCATGGGCGTTTACATCTGGGCGTATTTCCTTCCCATTTTCAATGTCAATCACCTGTCGCGAATCCACTGCGATTTCAAAATTGACAGTTTGGAATCACCGCAGATTGGACGGCTTCCACTGACTGCAATGGAAGTCGTCTGTGTGATTTTCCCCACAAAATCGAGCATTCTGTGATTCTTCCCCACAAGCGAAAAACCTCAGTTGATTCCCGCATTTTCCATATAAAAGTGTAGTAAAATATATATATATCAGTGCAATAAGTTTTAAAAAATTCTATTTGAGTCTTTCTGAACAGTTTTCCCTAGAGGCCTTTTAATAAATATAGGTTCTTGCTGTAAGGCTCAACCATTGACCCCTGATTTTGCTCCAGTGGTCTGCACAAGGTGGTCCCTCGCTACATAGAATGAATATAGGACCCTTTGCAGTACGGCATGACAGGACAAGGCTTATGCCAACACTAAAAGGTCCAGGGTTTAAATCCAAGAGAAACATCAAAATGGAGTTTGTATGCTTTCTCCATGTCTGTGCGTTTCCTCCCACACCTTAAAAGTATACTAATTGTCCTTCCCATGAAACTGGCCCCGGTGTGTTGGAGATAGAGATATTCTATCTGAGCCCTACTGAGGCTAAGGACTGATGACAATCTCTGCAAAAGACAACATGAAAGAAATTAATTCATCAGCTCTTCTGACACTAGAGGGACGCACGGAGCGGAGCCGCTTGTATGCACTCAAAATAAAAGGAAGGATAGATAAGCTGATGGTCTTAAAAGGGGTATTCTGGGACTTTTTTCTATGGATGACTGACAGGTCATCAATAGGATGATTGGTGGGGACCTGCTGATCAGATGATTCCTGGGTGCGCTGTCACTGCGGTGAGCACAGAAGCGTTGACCACAGCGCGGTAACCCGGGTTAGTATTGCAGGCGCTGCTCCTGTTTAACTCAATGGGGAGTTGCATTGTAGTGCCAACCTTATCGGCAGGTCCCCACAAATCAACTACTGATGGTCATTAACCCTTTCCAATCCACTGTCTGATGTCTAAAGACATTCTGATTGAAGGCTGTACAGCTCCGATGTCGGAAGACGTCCGGCAGGGTATTCTCACTGTATATTTCTGGCTGCTCTGTTGTCGGGGGGCCTCTCCAGCATGTCACATACCGCAGTACTGGCTCTAGCAAGCAGATGGTGCTGTTGTATAATGGCAGAAAAAGAAAACCCCCTAGGAAACCCTGAATCCAAAATTGGATTGCAAAGGGTTAATAGAACAAACAAAAACATTAGTCCTGGAATACCCCTTTAAGCCATGATCAGAGGTTTACAATTTCAGCACGGATTCTGCACCTAAATCCTCATAAAGGTCATTGCCAAGTGCATCCAGTGCAAGTAAATGTGTATTTCATACCACATACATGTGAAATGGGAGAAATCTGTGGACAACATGCAGCATGCTCTATATCCCACAAGGAAAAGTCGTGAATCAGCTCAATTGAATGACAATTGGGCCATCCCTCATTTGCATCTGGACCGAGTATCAGCCTTGGTTGTCCGCTGCGAATTCATTGCAAAACACGAGTCCAGATTTGCAACCAGCCATGCGAGTGTTAATTTGAAAATGCAGTTTCTGAGGTCTCCACTGGACATATTTATTGAAGTAATGTCCAGTTTACCAAATGAGTGCAAAGTTAGATTCTCTCAAATTGTTCCCAAAAATTGAACTGTGCCCTCATGTAGAAACGAAGCAAACGATCCAGTGTGCATAAATAAAGCAACACAACCCCACTCCTGGGGCTGGGGCTGGTTATACTATCCTTATTAAGCTTAATGCTACATAACCAGAATACTGTGAATTCTGCCAGCAAGTCCCTAGGTAATTCAGAAGCAATATAAGAAAACTTCAATCTTACCAACTGGAGAAGAAGAAAAAAAACCTGACTTAAGGCTATACATGGGGCAATGGTGCCACCTAGAGGCCAACTAGCTTACTCTTGCCCAGCCAGCATTGTGATATTATAATTCAGCCGAGCTTCTCTCCAATGTTCGTTCTTCTCATTTCTTAAATGGCACAGCTGCCTTCCTGTGTTTATCATTTAATGAATAAGGAATTTAATAATTGCTCTTGCAAGCCATTAAAATGCAAACATGGTTTGCCGAGAACATGCATTTTCTCCCTAGAAGCTCCCAAGTGTTCCTTTAGCACATTTCATATGCTTAGCAGTTTCCTTGCTCTCGTACATCAACCCAAATCCTACCGGATTCCAGCTATAAACGGCACAGCTTTCAAATCCTGCAGTTCTTAATCATCTGTGTCGATGGAAATGCAATAGCTGTTTAAAGCGCTACACATGGCTAAGCAGACGGGCCAGGACTTCTATGGGAAGTAACAAGTGCAGAGAGGGGAAATGCCATGTAGCAGTAGACCAAGCCTCGTACGTGATGCTAAAACAGGGCAAATCCTGGATTCTGTCTAACTCAGGAAATGCCCCCCCCCCCCCCCCCCCCCCCCCCCCCCAAGCTTGCCCGCCAAATAATAGAAATCTGGGCACTTCATTTCTAAGCTTTTTTCATCCAGGTGCATTATATTACCAAATATATACTGCAGAATACACGGTTTATATTCTAGTCAGCGAGGCAGCAGTAATACCTTCTGTTCCCAATAGAGTTCTGGCTACCTGCGGCTTGCCGGTCATGCTGCCTTGTTATCAGCGTCGCCCAATTACACCGAAGGACGCCGCTTACTTAGGCGTTCAGAATTTCCCAGTTGGATTCCAGCCCTTGATCTGCACATTGAATCGACTGTTGCACTGTGTTTCTGATCTTAAAGGGGGTGTCCAGTTGTAAACTATAGATGGCTTATCCTGCGGATAGGCCTTCAATAGTAGATCAGCAGGGGTTCACAACCCAAGATCCCTGCTGATCAGCTGCTCACTGGGCCAATGTGCTTCCTGCAGAAATCACCTGAATGCACAAGCGGACAACTCCGTTCCCCCTGCAGGCTTGATATTATAGGGTCTTTCACTTCAATAAGAACTTTGCCTGCAATACCAAGTCTGGCCACTGCAGGGAGAACAGAGCTGTCTGCTTCCAGCTAAATGAGCAGCACACTAGCCCAATGTCAGCTGATTGGCGGAGATCCCAGGATGGAGACCACTGCTGATCTACTATTGATGACCTGTCCTGGATGATCCCATTAATTCTTACTCACTTTTTTTTTTTGTCGGGTATTCTGGGCTACAAGCTAAAGCTACAGCCTTTGGCTTGGTTCCGATTAGCCCGTCAGCTGCTGCAACATCCTCATTGCTGGCAGCTCAAGCCACATACTCAACTTTGAATCCCACCCTTCAGCTCTTTCTGGTTCCTACTCAAGAACATTTTGCCAGCCCAAGAGAGGTGCGAGTACACCTTTACTGTAGTACAGGTATAATGTTTAATGTAGGGCTCATCTCAATGAGGTCCCCTTAGGCCGCCTGCACACAGGCGGAAATCCCGCCGCGGGATTTCCGCCGCTGAAAGTTTGCATAGGAGTGCATTACAATACGCACTCCTATGTAGATGGCCGCGGTTTGGCCGTGCGAAATCTCGCGCGGCAAACAAACTGCGGCATGTCCTATTTTTCTGCGGGGCTCGCACTCACCCGGCCGCCGGCTCCGGTCTGCGCATGCGCCGGCTGCGCGGCAGCCGGCACATGAAAGAGCTGGGGCCGCCAGGCGCGGGTGAGTACGCGCTCGTCCCTGCAGGCTCTCGGGTCGGGTCCCGCGGCGAGAATTCTCGCTGCCGGATCCGACCCGCTCGTGTGCAGGCGGCCTTATAGTGATAGGTGAGCACTCATCTGCCGAGAACCTCACGTAAAAAAACTTCATCTATGTGCTTGTTTCTCTTTCATCCTGGCGGCCCAAAAAGTGCGGAGGGGTGCGCTTTATTCACGTGTGTAAAAGACACGTCAACTACACCAAAGCAAATCAATAGGGCCTAAAACTCAATGTCCAACTCAATAAGCCAAATCAAAACCCTGCTCTGCATTTAGGAGGGGCACCTACACCGAAACAGCTGTCTGCAGAAGAGTGGCTATTCCTTCTTGAGAGGACTCTGGTTTGGCTTATATTGCTAGTCAAGTCGAAATATCTGTTAAAAAGGTCAGATAATGACAAATAGGGACAGAACAACCCAACAGGTGGCACTAAAGAGCCGTTGTTCCATCTCTCATTTGCATAACTATTGCCCTCTATTATGAACTTTCCAATCCATTTTAGGATTCAGGAGGCTTGCAGTTTCTGCCATTATACAGTGCCGCCATCTGCTGGCTAAAGCATGCAACTACATGTTGGGATGGGTCAGAGAGCTGCAGGCAGAACACTAAATACAGTGATGTCTTGGGTTAAGAGTGCCTCAGCTTACAAGCTTTTTGACTTGAGAGCAGGTTCTCCTGAATTTTTGCTGTGATTTAACCCGTTTAGGACCAGCCACAGTAAATTTACAGCGGCTGGTCCTGGGCTTAGAGCACCGCCAATAGTAAAATTACGGCGGTGCTCTAAGTCTCCTGCCCTCTGCAATCAGTCAGAGGGCAGGAACGGGTTATCAGCCGTTAGTGACAGCTGATAAACCCCTCCTGCCTTCTGCTCCGGGTTTTAACCCTTCCTGCCTTCTACTTCCCCGATATACAGTGCTCAATGAGCACTGTATGGGGAAAGTGAAAGTAACATGTACTTTCACTACGAGAGCCTCGGAGGTCATGTGACCTCCCGGGATTCCCTGCTACTGCAGAGCTGGAGGGTCAGACTAGACCCTGGCAGCTCTGCAAGTGACTAATGTCACCACAGGGGTTGCTTTCCCCTGTAACTAGGGCTCCTATGGACGCCCTAGCTACAGTGGGAAAGTGTCAAATAAAGGGAAAAAAAAATGTGACATCATGGGGGACACAGATAGTGAAAAACATAATTACATACATAAGTAAAATATGTGCATTTAAATGATAGGAGCTTGGATGCATAGAGATAAAAGCTTTCTATTTATTCAGTATGTGCCCATAATGACAAGAAAAATACAACCGTCCTGAGGACGCGTTTCAACCTTCTCAGGTCTTGATCACCTGAGAAGGTTGAAACGCGTCCTCAGGGCGGTTGTATTTTTCTTGTCATTATGGGCACATACTGAATAAATAGAAGAAAGCTTTTATCTCTATGCATCCAAGCTCCTATCATTTAAATGAACATGTGTTAAGAAACCGCCTAGGATCGAGCGGTATGGATGAGAGACTGCTTTCTTCAAGCTGAAAACAGGACACAGCAAGAAATATAAGACGGGAGCTGACATAACCTGCTACATAGGTGAGATCATTACCTTTACATAAGTAAAATACAATTACAGAATAAAACAATATATACATAAGAAAGAGAATAACACAAGGCAGACGCCAACAAAAACCGTCGCCGTATGCGCCCTATAAACCAAAACCATACATACTATATATCAAAACGTCAGAAACAAATAGAGGAACCCATTCCCATACTTTATTTTAGTGTAAATATAAAAATAATTTTCAAAAAAATTATAAATGCTAAAAAAACGATTTTTTTTTTAGCTTTTTACCCCCAATAAAACTAAAAAACGGAAAAAAGTCAGTGAAAAAGATATAAAAAAAATAGTCCTATATGTCACAGAAAACAAAACGCAGCAAAAATAATTTTGGTAGCTAAAGGAAAAAAAAATAGAGCAGTAAAACCGCCACATGGGTAAAATCCCTAAAAAGTGGCTGGTCTTTAAGGTACAAAACAGCTTGGTCCTTAAGGGGTTAAGAGCAAAAACTTCGGTTACAAGCCTTGCTCTCAATGGGGCCGCCGCTGCTGCCGGCGGCCCCATTGAAAGCAAAGGCCTGCCAGCAACCCCTGCAGTGATTTTCGGGGAAGGGCTTTAAATACAAGCCCTTCCCTGAAAATCTTCCCTAGCTATAGTAAAATATATATTCACCTGTCCGCCGCGGCCTCAGGCGTGTCTAGCCGCTGCTTGTTCCCCCTGCATTTTTAATCCCTGCCTACTGAAAAGCTTCAGAGCAGTGCAGGGAGAACAAGCGGCGGCTAGATTCGCCTGAGCCCCGGCAGACAGGGGAGTATATATTTGTGTTTTATTTTTTTACTACAGCTAGGGATGATTTTTCAGGGAAGGGCTTATATTTAAAGCCCTTCCCCTAAAATCACTGTGGGGGTGCCGGAGTCCTATTGCTTTCAATGGGGCAACGCTATCCCCATTGAAATAAGTGGGAGAGCTTCGCGATCCGGAACGGATTAATGGCTTTTCAATTCATTTCAATGGGGAAAATTGATTTGACTTATGAGTGTTTTGGGTTAAGAGCTCCGTCACGGAGCAAATTAAACTCTTAACCCAAGGCACCACTGTATATACCCTGTAAGATGTCTTCCAACATCAGCTGTACAGGCTTCAATGATCATGTCTGAAGATGTCCAACAGTGGACCTGAAAGGGTTAAAGGGGTGGTCTCGCGAAAGCAAGTGGGTCTATACACTTCTGTATGGCCATATTAATGCACTTTGTAATATACATCGTGCATTAAATATGAGCTATACAGAAGTTATTCACTTACCTGCTCCGTTGCTAGCGTCCCCGTTGCCATGGTTCCGTCTAACTTCGGTGTCTTCTTGCTTTTTTAGACGCGCTTGCGCAGATGTATCTTCTCCCTTCGGCTGGTCTTGGAAGCATCGGCGTTTTGGCTCCGCCCCCTTTTCGCGTCATCGCGTAGCTCCGCCCCCGTCATGTGCCGATTCCAGCCAATCAGGAGGCTGGAACCGGCACACGTCATGGGGCGGAGCTACGCGATGATGCGTACAAGGGGGCGGAGCCAAAATGCCGATGCTGCCGAGCGGAGCCGAAGGGAGAAGAAGGGAGAAGACGGATCTGCGCAAGCGCGTCTAAAAAGGCAAGAAGACACCGAAATTAGACGGAACCATGGCGACGGGGACGCTAGCAACGGAGCAGGTAAGTGAATAACTTCTGTATGGCTCATATTTAATGCACGATGTATATTACAAAGTGCATTAATATGGCCATACAGAAGTGTATAGACCCACTTGCTTTCGCGAGACCACCCCTTTAAAGGGGTGGCGCACACACATTATATAATATATTAGTGAAAAGGGGCCGTAACCTGAAACCAACATCCTGTGCGAAAATTTTGGTGCAAAATCTAGCATGAACTAAGCCAACTAATGGGAGGTATGAAGTTAGACAAAGGTGTGTAAAGTTGCGCCACTTTATCATTACACAGTAGGAGCCACTTTGATAAGTCAGGCACTTTTTAAAGACTCCCTAGTCTAGGCTTATACTGTCAAATAGTATTTGTAAATCCGACTCAATGTATTCCGCAGTTCTGCCCCATTTTCTTGTTTTTTCAAGCATGTCACCCTAGCTATCCAAGTCATCCTGCCCTACAGTGTCAGAGCGCCATCCTACGAATGTCCGTGTGACATGACCTCGTCTATCAGTGCCTCCCAGGCAGATACTTTGCACTGGACTCCTGCTTCTTCTGACCTGTGTCCAGGAGGGAAACTGGTGCCGAGCATCTGAATGGGAGGCGCTGAAGGACGACAAGAAAACAGGGCACATGTTGTACTACTAGGCTGCCAATATACACACGGGCAGATCTTACTTATTGAATCCGCACGTTAGATCCGCAGCTCTGGCCGCCCACAGAGAAGCATGGGGCATCCGCAGTTCATTTACATCCTGCGGATTGGATTTTAAATGATTTGCGAATGCCGCATGCAGGTAATAAATCCCAGCATGCTCCACTTTACCGTGGATCAGGCTCCATTCATCTCTATGGGAGCTTAGGATCCGCACTGCATCCGCAAACACATTTAAATGCGTTTGCGGATCTGCTGTGGATTTGAAGGTTAAAAGCAATTAGGGAGGTTGGGAAAAGGCTGTGATACGGGGTTATGCATTTTTTTTTGTGTGTGAATGATTTGCGATCAAGAAAAAAAAAACAATTTTAAGATGAACCGCAGTGCATCCAAATCCAGACGAAATATCCACGTGTGCCGTGGAAACGAGGCCTAAGAGCAGCATTTCAGATGCTGGGCTTAGTACAATTTGCCCTGGTGCAGTTCATACATGCAGAGGTGCGTGCATTTCGCGCATTCCCGACACCGAGTGCCTTCTCAGAAATGTACGCTAGGTCGGACTTGGCATACATTTCTGGCATAATTTAAACCAGTTTCTGACATAACTTACATAAATCTTTTGGTCTGAAGCGATCATACACCGCTCCGACAAGCCCAACCACTTTTTAGTAAAGTGGCAAGGCCGGCACAGAAAGGAGAAAAGTCACAAACTTTTGCGTACATGCCTACATGTGACTTTTTAAAGCCAGAAACAGACGTAAAAAGTGTGTCCTATTATCCCCTCAATATACAGAAGGTAGCCAACCCCTTGACCATGATCTGAGTAGCCAGTAGTTGCCCCCCTTGAACCTCTGTATAGGCAATAAGTGGTTCCACGATTCTGCACAGTTGCATTTTAACCCTTTGCAATCCAATTTTGAATTCAGGGTTTCCTAAGGAGCTTTCTCTTTCTGCCATTATACAATGTGGCCATCTGCCGGCTACAGCCAGTACTGAGGTATGGGACATGCTGGAGAGGTCCCCGACAACAGAGCAGCCAGTAATATACAGTAAGAATACCCTGCCTGACGTCGGAGCTGTACAGCCTTCAATCAGAATGCCTTCAGACGTCAGACAGTGGATTGGAAAGGGTTAAAACACTTCAAGACAGACACTTGTACTAAATGATAAGATTAAAAAACAAAACATACCCTTACTTTAATAGGAACAGATCTAAAAATGGTGTAACAAAAGAAATGCGTCTTCCCTCTTCAAGGTGTATATAGCCACACTTGCAAGCAAACGCTAATCAAATTATTTCCCGTCTTTTCACATACTGTCAGCTTTCCATGAAGTTAATTAAGCATTAAACCGCCTTGTTAACAGATGGGTATGTGCTAGAATGACAATTTATTGTAATTTTTCTGTTCTACTAAAAGCGTCGTCTAACACCTCTCACTTTGAATGCACAAACAAGGTGTTAAACGTTCTCATTGATAATTTGGGAAGCGCATAAATCCTTCTGGTGTAAGTCAGATGAAAGATGACATGGGGAGATTGCAATACAACTGGATTATGATGAACATCTGTTCAACCGTGCTAAATACTAATTAATTGGAATTTTTCTTAGTGCACTCTGAAACTGAAATCATGTGTGAGAAATCCTATCTGACTGCGGAGACGAGATAAGGCGGCTCGTGCTCCGCACTATAACCTGTGCTGGGAAGCCCACTCGTTCAGATCACATGCTGCTCTGTACTAGGTCCCAGGCCTCCGAATCGCCGTCATGTCATACTGCGCTACATCTGCTGGAGCGTCTGGTTGGCTGCGGCGTCACACTCCGCAAAATTTACTTTAATCTGAAGGAAGTGGGAGAATCCTACTATAGGACGTACAGTTACGTTCTGCTGCGTCGGGGTATGTATTAAGAGAGATCGCGGGTTGACTTCATACAGCGTCGGCTGTTTATTACAGCTGACACCTGCGGGCAATAGCTGCAATCAGCCACGTGGCTGATTGGCGCTACTAACCCTTTAAATGCCGCTGTCAACTCCCCCCACCCCCAAAAGAGAAAACTACTGTATGACTTAGGCCTCATGCTCACGGGCGGATTTGAATTGCGGAATCCGTGCAGGACACCCGCGCGGACGATCCGCAATTCAAGCTGCCCATAGGGATGCATGGGTGTCCGCAGCTTAATTTAAGCATGGGGATTTGTTTTGCGGACCTTCTGGTCCAGAAAACAAGTCGCAGCATGATCCATTTTGCTTTGAATCCCAGACAGATGGCTTCCATTGAAGTCAAGGGAAGCCGTCAGATCCGCGACCCGTCCGCCACGGATATCATAGGAGTTAAAAAAAAAAAAAGTACTAGGTATGAGAGTAGCACCCCACCGGTACGCATCTGCGGAACAGGAGATCCGGACGTGGATGCAGAATACCTGAACAGGTCCACAGAAGACCCGCACAGGTAAAAAAAAAAAAAAAGTGTCCTCGGTCGTGGGCATGGTTGGACCCCGCTGCGGGATCCCACGTGTGGAATCCGACCTGCCCGTGGAATTGAGGCCTAAAGATGTTAAATCGCTAAGGGTCCTTGTACATAGAATGACCTGTCGGGTGCAGGTTCCCAAATGGTCGTCTGAGTGATGATTGTTCCTATGTAAGAGCACGGGAACCACCATCACTAGGGGATGTAGGCAGAGCGGGCTCGAGGTTGTTCGGTCCACTCGCCTCCATTCATAGTAAACAGGCAGTCTTTTATAAATGAACTGCCTGTTTACATGTGCCGATCCTCATTCAGCTTTCTGAATGAACTAATTCTCGTTCGTCGTTCAGTCGGGGCATGCAATTACACTGAATAATAGGATTTGGCTCCCGCTGGATGCGTCCCGCCTGCATTCACAAAACGGCTATCACTCCTATGTGAAAGTACAGGAGCGATAACAGTTGGGCTCTTGAGCGCCTGCGTCTTCCTATGGGAAGCCACCCTAGTGCAGCCGTATTTATTACATTCTACCAGCAGAATACATACCCCATCATCACTATCAGAGATGACAATGGATGACTCTTTGTCAGTCCTATTTTCAGGACCAGCATTCATTGGGGGTTCTGAAGTGGATTCTTCATACTGCCTGCAAGTTCCTTCTGACAATCGATGTTTACTGTGATGGTGCATACTCAACACCTAGAAATCATAAAAACAGCACAAAAACACTGTGAAAAAACCTCCACAGTGGGAGAAGCAGGCTTAGCAATATACACAACTGTCCAGCACATTAGAAGGAGCCGTCAGCAACGATGAGCATCAGAAACTAAGTCATGGTGCTTGTAGTTCCGGTTGATCTCTTTCCATACAAATCGGGTCCCCCATTCCTGCAGTGTCGCAAATGAAGCTGATAAAGTACTAATGGGCATTAATGACCATTAGTACTTTATGCAAAACGATCGCTTATCTTTCAGTCATTTGAAAGATAATTTTTGCGTGTAAATGGGCCTTAGGTTTATGGTGCTCAGAGTTGGTGACAGGTTCCTTTTAATTATATATAAGAAGTGCACATAAATGTTGGCGGCAAAGCAATAACACAATGAAAAATAACTGACTAAACCACAAAAAAAAAAAACAGAAACAAAAAAATGGAGCATCTCAAAATTGTTATAAAGAAAATAACATTGAAAGGAACAAGTAGTTTTGCCTTGGAAACAATATGGCTACTGAACAAAACACTTTGAGCCTGTTAGAACACCCCAGGAGCCTGGGACATCGCACCATAGCGAACGCGATAACGGACAGAGTTTCACAGCCCGATATCACACTCACCCATGTGAAATTAGCCCAAGTCCTACTTGTGAAAAAAAGTGCCTTTTTGAATACATGCCACTATCCACCACTGAAAAAAGTGGCTGTGGCTTCTTAGGAGGGGAGTGCCGACATCCCAACAGATTTACCAATAATTCATGTCAAAACCTGTAATTGATTTCAGTTTCTCAGTGCCACTCGCAATCTCCAGCAATGGCCACCGCAGGAACCCGGGAGCGGGCGAGTATAAAAAAAATACATCCCCAACTCCCTGTATAACTTAGTTCATGGTCACGCTGTAGGGACGTGACAGGCAGCTGTTAATGTATGAAGAGGCGCGCACGACATAGGGCACATCATGTGCTGGAAGGCATCTTATGAAGTTTGGCGTTTGACTGGCCGGTCTTAATAAACTTCCTCCACAATGTTTGAAGGAAACGTCATTTCCATGTATGACGGCACCCTTGGAACGCACCCAGGCTCACACGGGACTGCAGGTATATAAAACCACATCAGACTAGAATACTATATGAAAAGATACAATATTTCGGGGGGGGGGGGGCAGGTCTGGGGATCAGTCACCGACATCCTGCCCCTGGAGTGCTTACTAGCGCTGATCACCAATATCTAACTGATGATGCTTTCCATCAACCTAGATGTCTTCAGCCGCTTTCACAAAGCACTTAAACAAATCACAGCCATTCAATGAATAAATGGCTGTGATTGGTCCAGCGAGCACTGGCTCTGATTGGCTCAGCCACGGCTCTTGAGAACGAATCATAGCCAGCGCTTCCTGGAGGCAAGGATTCTGATCCTCCAATCCAGGAAGGGCTTGCAGAAGACTAAAGACAAGTGCTGGAGGTGAAGAGGAGACGCACGCCGGAGATGACAGCGCCTCATAGGTGTGTTGTTTTTTTTTTTTTTACTGCAGCTAGGGCTTATTTTTGGGGTAGGGCTTATATTTCAACCCCTCCCCTGAAATACCTCGCACATGGTGCTACAAAATGACGAGAAAAAGTGTATG
Organism: Eleutherodactylus coqui; assembly: GCF_035609145.1. Lineage (NCBI taxonomy): Eukaryota > Metazoa > Chordata > Amphibia > Anura > Eleutherodactylidae > Eleutherodactylus > Eleutherodactylus coqui. The sequence goes on along the minus strand of NC_089838.1, from coordinate 110,665,199 downwards.
GGAGATTGGTATTGCCTATGACGCACACAAAAAACTGCGCACATAATATTCAGTAGCATAGACGCATGTCAGATGGGCCTAAAGAGGCTGCACCAAAATAGCATGGACCAGTGGGGTCTCACAATCCTGAGAACGAGGATCCTGTGTCCCCCTCTCCTCCCGGCTGCACCCCGGCAGGGAGGAGACTGATTGGACCTGCAGCGGAGCATGCACAGTGCCACTCCATTCATTTCAGTGGGGCTGATGGACAGCAACATTGTAGCAAGTTGCAAAGTTTACAAACAGTCGACAATGTCTGACACTGGACTACTGCTCTTGCTGGGAGGGAGCTGGCAGTAGTATGTGGTGCTGACTGCAGGGGGCGCTGCAGGTGACATCAGGTGTAGCAGCAGACCTCATCCCACTAGTTCCCTTCAGGGATGTAGCCGTACATCACGTGACCGGTGCGCGGCTCCCCCTCCCACGTGCACTTGGTCCGTGCCGATTACTACAAGAAGAAGCCTACGGAAAGTTTGCAGCACAGCGGCCCCGCAAGGAGGCGCTGCGGCAAGCCGTTAATTCGCCACTGGTAGCTGCCAATCCGCCCAGTAGGGCACCCAGGGAGCCGCTGCCATAACACTCACCTCTGCAGCTACTTATGTCTCTTGTCGCCGGGTGGACATTAGTCACTAATGCAGCACGTGATGCACGCAGACAGTCCCTCCTGTCACTGACAACACGAACTACCGCCGGATTACGCGCTCTCGGCGCTTCCTGCTCCCGCGCAACCAGGGACGGGCGAAACCAAGTGCGCCGGGGAAGCAGGGGACGCCAGTTACTAATGAAACTCACTTGTGTTGTGTCCCTGCCGACAAATGGAGCGGTCCGCCGGCAGAGGCGCGGATGTGAAGGTGACCTCAGTCGGCACATCGCCGGCCCGGGGCTCAGCGGGGTCACGTGTCCCCCGTCCGCCGTCAACCCATGCGCTCGCGGACATGCAAGTGTTGTGCAAACACGTGATGTAGCGCGGCGCGTTAACCCCTTTGCTCCTGATCACACAAATAAAAAATGATTTCAGGCCGTGCTAAAAAAAAGTTAGAATCTGCTGTATCTTTCTGCAGCTTTGAGCAGCAGAGGCCCATGGAAGCCAATGGGGGTGTGCAAATGTACGTGCAATACACAAGGACATGCGTGACGCACTGATGGCGTGGGAAACAATATCTGGAACTCAGACAAATCGGCCATTTCAATCCCACGCACAATAAAAACGTAGGCAGAAAAAGTACAGTAAGATACGCCGACACGTTCAAAGCCTTGTTCAAAGCGCAAAAAAAATTACGCCAAGGTGTGCGCAATTGGCATACATCTGCGTGAAGCCGGCGTACAAGTCACTCACTTGAACAGAACCTTAAGGTACCTTCACACGGGGCAATTACAGCTGTAAAAGGTGAGTTTGGGTGATAATCGCCCTGAGTACACACAGCTGCCAGCAGGGCGCTGAGCGAGGAATCACACACTGTTGGGGGTCTGTCAACGGAGACCAGTGTGAATGTTGCCTGAGTCCAAATTCAAAGGAGAATTATAATGAGTGAGAGCCATAATAAGCCACTACACACAGTCTAGTGAATCAGAATGAGTTCTAGTTTATTTTCGAACATTGCTAGTTTTTATGCAAGATGAAAAGAAGGCGTTTCCAAATGTTACCTGATACTAAGTTTCAATCTACTTTGCTGACCAAGTCCTCATTCCAACAGATTACAATATGGCTGCAAATCAAAAGCCTTCTAAACAAAAGGTATCAGCAAAACTGTGTGAAGTGGACATCAAACAGTCACATATGATCATAAAGATGACTCCATACTGTCTGAGTACCCACTTAATTACACCTCTTCCCAGACCAGAATGTAATCTTAAAAGTCCATCAACAATTTGCACATCAAAAGAGGGGGCATTGTTTCTAGTTTGCACATAAAACTGGTTTTGCCACCTACTTAGTATTCAGTACCTTCTGGTCAGAAGTTCAGACTTGTATTTAAGATAGCTGAATAAAATAATACATTTAGTATTTTAAAATGATCATCCAAATATACCTTTTGACATATGATTCTATATCCAAATTCTATTAGCAACTTCTGGAATGTTTTTACATATTTTTCATTTCCATAATACATAACATTATACAACCAAATAACTAATGTCACATTTATTACACTGTTTCCTTATCTTATGTTAGGTTATTAAAAATATGATTGACCCCTATCACACACCATGCAGTGGCACCCACTGGAAGGATCACTTCCTTCTAATTTGCTGTCCACTGCCTGTTGTCCAGTGGTGCTAGTTTCTAGTAATGGAGATAAGATAGAGAACAGGAAGTGAAGCATGGTGATGGGTCATCCCCCTCACTCAAGTGTATAGGGGAGGAAAGGAGGAGAGATGCAGAGACACACAGTTGTGTTGTCAGAGCTAATGGTAAGTTATTCACATCTCCATCGCTCGGTCCTTCTTGAATATCCCCTCCCTGATGATGTCTGTTTGTGTTACAGCCAGGGAGCAGAATCTGTAGTTGTCTGTGTACAGTGTACAGAACACAGCAGCCAGCTCCTCCAACCAGTTCACAAACAACTGAAAATCAGAGATAGGGCCTGTAGGCATCCAACCGCTGGGACCCCCATTGATCACAAGAATGGGGTCTGCTCGGTCCCTGAGTAAATGTAGTAGAGGTCGCACATGCACACAACCGCTCCATTCACTTCAATGACAGTGTCGGAGATTGCTGAAGCGCCTTGTTAAGAAAATTGTAGATCAATGTATCAGTTAATTATTCTATATTGCATTGTAGAGCATGATACTGGTATGAGTAGTGAAAGGGTTAAATATATCCCTTCTTTAGGCCTCCATGTCTTCTCAGGAAAGATGATAGTCTACTAGACCCCCCATGTATGCATATCAATAGACAGGAAGCTACACACTACAGGGGGTAGGTCTGTAAAGTATTATATGCATTCCTTTCTCCTGAATTCATAGTGGTCTCATTGTATGTAATAGATACACCCTAGAAGGTGTAACTTATGTTAATCATTTTTTATCTTAACCTATCATATATTCTATCCATTTTTGGAGGTATAATCTTTACTGTGATGTCATTTAGGATATAAATACTTTGTCCACCTCAGAATAAAGTAGAAATTATTTGATACCACATAAAGTTGGTTTGATTTGAATTTCTCCTGGGCTCAGACTTCTGCACGGGATCTGGGATCGTCTTCTCTTTGATAAACACATAAATTCTCCTTACATTTTTGGTCCTTCGAACCGGAATCACTCACTGCAGAGGGAGAGGACAGCCTGGCTGTGAAAAGGTGGGTCTGAAGTACTCTCCGATCATTAAAAGACCTCCGTCTTGCTTAGACGTAATTAGAGGCCAGTCGGGCATCCTGTCTGAAACAGTGACGTTTTTCCGAACTAGCCGGAGAATTTAGAAGCCTCCCAGATAACGTGTAGTAAGTATAACAATGGTTAAACTTCTCTTCTCTCTTCTTCTTCTTCTGTATACTTTAGTGTTAGTAGAATTTACAATGTGTATTGTAAATGAGAGGCAATCATAGACGAAGGGACAATAGCAGTAGTCTATGTGAAATGTGTAAGGTAAATGAGAAGTATAGACGAATGGGTTGCCAAAGGGGCAATAGCAGTAGTCTATGTGAGACCATAGCCATTGTGAGAAGGCTACAGGAAAGAATTAACTCTGTGCGACACGTAAAAAGTGGTTAGATGACGTCATGGGACACAGGGGTGTCCAGGAACTTTACTTCTTATCTTTCTATTACTTTCTCTTTGATATTGTGTTATAGAGTAACTAAGAATATGAAGAGGGCGGCCGCCTACTAACATAATGTACTATTTGTATTGCTGTCTTATATTGAATGTGTGAGTGATTGAGATGAGTGGATCCGATACGTGGGCATTGACCTCTAGGACACATTAAGGACCAACCTTGCTGCGCAGGTTGTTTTCGGACAAGCCCCTTATTGTGTTCGATGTTCACAGGCCCTACTCGGTGAAACTGAAAGGGGGTCTTCGTGTATAAAGCGAAGCAGCGATTCTGGTAAGGGACCTTTGCGTTTTCACTATATATTTTAGTGGCCAGAGGCTTGTTTTATGTTGTTTGTCTTGTAAATCGGCGCCAAGAACATAATTACTAACAATGGGAAATACAAATTGTAAGGCATTTTCCTGTGCATGTCTCTGTTGTTGTTGTCAACAACAGGAGGTCCTTGAAGGGGATAAGAAGTACATGCACAAGTTAGATCCTGACTATGTCAAATATTGTGACAAGTGGGAAAAGAAATATGGATTTAGAAATAAATTGTAAGTTAATAGTTGTAAAGAATTATGTGATAAAATACGGACAAAATCAGCTAAAAGATCAGCAGAAATACGGATTATCCGCTGCTGAAGTCTGGTTAAAAGAAGCCCCTAACTGTCACGCCCATATAAAAATAGACGCCCGACAGTTTGATGAACAATTCAAAGGGTTAATGAGGAGTTCCAATTGAATGAAAAATAGAGAGAGCAGATAGAAGAATTCTATGGCCAGATTGGAGTTCTGTAGAAGGAAATTAGAATGGGAGGGGAGGAGATGGTGGACCCCTTCCATAGTATAATCAGAAGGGAATAGGAGGTTATATAGTGAGATACATGGTTACCCTGAGGATGAGATCGTTGCAGGATGTTTTGCAATATGCAAAACATGCAGAAAAGTGTTACAAAGAAAAGGGTGAGAAAGTGAGGTTTTTATATGAGAAGAATGTGATATGATGGTTCAAGAAAGTCAGAGAGGTCATTGGACAGCGAGAGGACGTGGAAGTAGAGGTAGAGGGAGAAGCAGAGGTCGGGTGCCGTTCAGGGACTCAATTGTGTGTTGGAATTGTGGGAAATCTGGTCATATTGCCCGAGGATGTCCAGAGAACGAATACTCTCGGACACCTTGGGAAAAATGACTAGAAGAGGTGGATGTACAACACTTGGAGGATCTCATGGCAATTTCTACTGCCTGAGATAGATCTCCAGGTGAATGGGCGGATGATTACTTTCCTGGTGGGCTCAGGAGCGACCAGGGCATTAATACATCCCAATATGTAGCCAATGTAAAATGTATTAATAGTCATATCCTGGTAAGAGGGGTTAATGGCCGGACCCACAGGGAATCCCTCTCTGAACCAGTTATAACAGACCTAGAGACAAATAAGCCTGTGAAATGTCAGATTATGTAGTCTTGAATATGTCCAGTAAATGTGTTGTGATGAGATATTATGATAGAATTAGGTATACCTTCACCAGAGTACCTCAGGGCTGCTGTGAACCTCCAACAATTTTCTCCCAGGCTATGTCAGTACACTTAGCCCAGTTCCAGCCTCTTAGAGGTAGTCAGCTACTACTGTATGTTGGTAGCCAGCAGCAGACAGTGGAGAGAATTGTGGAGGGACACAGTCGCACTCTTGAGGTTTATTTATGAGCAAGGCCATAAAAGTAAACAGGGAGAAACTCCAATACGGTCAGCAAACGGTTAAATATTTGGGGCATAACCTGTCAGATGAAGGTAGGCAAGCAATTCTGGAGGTCCCAAAACTATGAGCAAATGATGTCCTCTTTGGGAATAACAATGTTACATGTGCTGCTGGGATATGTTCTATTGTGTTTCCAGCAGCACAGCACTCACAGGGTTAATGATTGAGCTGGCTGGGTGTGGTACTGTCTGCTAGCCAATCCCCTGGTCAGTCACTGCATGGCCCCTCAGGCGAGCAGTCATGAATGCTTGTCTGGTGAGGGTTGCAGTGTGATCAGGTTCATGTCCGTTTGTACGTTTATATTCTGTCAGTTTTGTGTTAGCTTGCTGTGTGTCCTGCTATCTGTGTCCTGTCCTGTTGCAGCGTTCTGTGTGAATGCTGTCTGGTTCTGCTAGACTCCTGGTTAGTGTAGGGACTAGCAGTATAACCAGGAGCCGTGAAGTGGCCTGCTAGCTTTCAACATCTTGTACAACATGTCAACTAATACCTGGTATTTATATTCAGCTTCCAATCTGTTACTAGTGGTTGTATGTTGTATGCAGTGTATTCTGGGTCTGTCATGTGGCATGTGAATGCATCCTGTTCTGGTGTGTGGCTCCTAGGATCAGCTAGGGCCCAGATCCGAAGACCGCTGGGCTGCCCTTATTAGGGCAATGTCCCCGCTTAGGTAGGGCCACTATCATCCTCCCTTGTAGCACAGGGTCAGTTGCCTGAAACCGGTGTGAGTCCCGTGTGACCCTGGTGATACCCGTGTGCGTCCCCTCTGGTCATGATCATGTGGGTTCCGTGCTTTGCCTGCCCACACGATCGTAACAGACAAACTTCTACAGCTCCTGGATCTCAAATTCTGCATCTCTGACAGCGCTTCTTACCAGAATCATCTATGATGACCCTCTGGCTGCAGCCGGCAGGATCCAGTGAGATGGGCCTCTGAGGAAGCCTTTGTCAGGTTAAAACAGACTCTGGTGGGCACACCAGTCTGGGGGGCTGCTGAACTAGAGCAAGCCCTTTGTGCTAACTGTTGACTCAGGAGAAAGATATATCACCTCTGTGTTAACTCAAGAACACGGTGGGAAGCAGACTAGATCCAGTGGCCGAGCGCTCCCAGCCTGTGTACAAGCGGTAGTCAGACCTTCTGCCACTATAGTGCTGTCCCCCCACACACTGAGTACCGCACGCAGTTAGTTATACTCTATATCTTAGTCCTTCTAGACATCCCCCTGCAGGACACTACTACTCACAGCCACACCTGACAACCTAGGGATGTACTACGCTCCATCCATCTACCTTACTGCCTATTTCTTCAGACGGTCCCCCATACAACTGTCTAGGAGAGATGGCACATGAGGTGTTACTCAGACCAGATCTGCAGGATGTATCTCCTGTAGATGCTGAATACACTCTTGTAGATGGACTGTACATCTCCGTTAAAAAAAAAAAAGCTATATTACCTAAATTGTTCTTCAGATGTGCAGCAGTTTTGAGCCATGGGCTGTGTCATGTCTCAACAGGGGGGATGGTAGCACTCATATGGACAGTGTTCACAGCCGAGGGGTTTACAAACTACTCTAAAAAAAATTTTTTTGTCTTGTATTATTTGTGCTAAACAATGCAGAAGGGAATATAAGACCAGGAGGGGACCCGATCCTACACATGGGGGATGCTGGGAGAGCTCTGAGTGTAACTTCTATAGAAGGAGTGACGAGCGCCATACTGGTAGATCTGCTCCCTGACCTACTGACTGCAATCCCTGCTAGCCGTTATAAACCGCTCCTGCAGTCATACTGTTTCTGCCATCACACGGCTAAATGTCTGACCATTGTCTATGTGTATAGCATTCCCCACTCTCCACTTCACCATACCGTGCACATCTCCACCTCGCCATACAGTGCACATCTCCACCCCGCCATACAGTGCACATCTCCACCCCGCCATACCGTGCACATCTCCACCCCGCCATACCGTGCACATCTCCACCCCGCCATACCGTGCACATCTCCACCCCGCCATACCGTGCCCATCTCCACCCCGCCATACCGTGCCCATCTCCACCCCGCCATACCGTGCACATCTCCACCCCGCCATACCGTGCACATCTCCAGCCCTTTACCTTCTGTATCACCCCATTACCTGTAGTGTGTAAGCTCGTTGGAGCAGGACCCGCACCCCTATTGTTCGCATCGCCTGATTACTATGTAACCGGGGTTCTGTAATGTTTGTACTTTTGTCTTTCTGTATCCCCCGTCTATGTAAGCGCTGCGGGATATGTTGGCGCTATACACAAAGATTATTATAGATGTGTGTCAGATGAGGGACTTGTTGGCATTGCACACAAAGGGGTAAGGCGTGGCTAGATGCTTGCCTGGCTTGATAGTACTCCTAGTCAGGCCACGTCCCTGGTGGCCATCTTAGTGCTAGTCATGGCCTGCGGCCATTTTAGTACCTGCTGTAATACCTTCGGCCGCCGCCCAGACGCCATCTTGGCTCCTTACATCCCATAGCTGTACCTTCTACCTGGCATCCCAATGCTTGCACTTGTAGTACACAACACCAGTGATTAGTGCCTTCTCTGAACTGCATAGGAATAGTCAGAAGCCTCCATCACTGTCCTCTGTGTGTTGATGATATGTTGTCTATCTTATTAAGTGTGTGCTATAAGATGGGGTCAGCTCACAAATGGTTAAATCATCTGTTACATGGGAATGCTTCTTTCACCCTCACCCCCACTTTTTAGCTTTAGAGTTCAGTGAGAAAAAGGGAGGGGGGAGTGTGACTGACTCTAGCCATGCTCTGCTTGCTTGATATGAATAGACCTGTAATGAAGATGATCATGGATGAAGTTTAGTATAAACCTGTGTGAATAGGGAACGTCCATTCTTGCTGTTATTTGTGTACATGTCCGTTCTGTGATTGGTTTGCAGTGATTTTGATTGTTAAATGGTGTTTTCAATGTGATAATGTCATGTAAGATATAATAATAATGAAGTTGTTGATAATGTGAGAGCTGAGTGTCCCTATTAAGGGGAGGATATCACAAGGATGCTGCAGTTAGCTGTAGTAGTCCAGCCACAGTTAAAGCTCTGTTTATCTTACTCCATCACCTCTCCCTGATAAGAGAAATTCCTGAGGGGGGTTGTTAACGTTGGAGGACCAAGCGACTGCAGATGATTGGAGTAGTAGTAGTTGTGTAAATCTTAATGTTATGCAGTAAATATTGTGTATAGAGAATGTTAATAATAATTATAGGAGATAGGAAGACTTGACCCCACGATAGATAAAAGTTAATGACAAGTCCTCACGCTGTGATGAATGTAAAATGTGTGATTAAGCTTCTTAACTGTACCTACCCCCCACAGATAAGTGATCCATGTTATACATTGAGTTTGCTGTTTCCACCTGTGAGCGGGGACCAAATACCTGCTGTTGCCTCTGATCCTGGGGTTATGCTTGCTTCGCGCTACCTGGTAATGGGACCAAGGCAGACTACGGGAGACTGCCTGAGGGATGCTGTGCGGAGAGGAGAACCGTAAAGGGCACGCTGTCTCTGGGATATGGCCTGAGCTGCAGAGAGCACGCACAGACGTGTGATGGTTGTGTGGTGACCGGGCCTAGAACAGGTGCCAGGTACAGCCCCTAACGGGATTGTGCTTGGTACAACTGATAATGCCTATATACCTCATGACCTCCGAGGGCAACAGCAAGGGCCGTGTCCGGAGAACTAGGAACACCTCTCCCAAAGGTTCCTCTGACCCATCGGGGTCCCAAGGGGGGTACCGGACGAGTATGGGGCGAGAAATCGGATGGCTGCAGGGGGTTTGAGTCTCTTCTTGCATGGTGGGTAACAGTGGATAAAGATGTAGACCGGATTAATTACACATACTATAACCAACAGAGATTTGTTAATTATACAAGAGATGCAATCAAGGGCCTAGAGGAACAACTAGGACACACCTTACACTCATTGCATGGCAAAATAGAATGGCTCTTGTTATGTTACTAGCAGAGTTTGTAAAATGATTGGAGGATATTGTTGTACTATCATTCCTAATAACACAGCACCAGATGATACCTGAGCACTGGAAGGGTTAAATGCATAATAAAATGAACTAGCTGATAACTCTGGAATAGACGATCCATTCACAGACTGGTTGGAAAACTTGTTCGGACACTGGTCACAAGTCATATACTCCACACTAGTCTCTGTGTCAGTATTTGCCTCCATTCTAGTACTCTGTGGTTGTTGTTGTATTCCATGTATTCGAGGACTATTACAAAACCTTATTAACACTTCCATCACCAAAACTATGTTCCAAAATATACAAGATGACGAAGAACAGGATGATTTACTGGGTCAGGTGACCACCTTTTATGACAAGTGATGGTTAAAAGTTCTATGAAGAAAGCGCCATTTTTCTTTGATGATTTTGAAGTGTGACATTTTGATTCCAGTGCGTTCTGATTGTACCGGAGGATCGCTCTAATAACTGAGTGACATTTCAATAAATAAGATTTTATATCATGATGGACAATCATTTATATATGAAGAAAGAAACATCAATCTCATAATAAATCAAGGCCAAGCTTCTCTTGGAGGCGGGCCTAATTGTGGGTACAATTGGTGGAATGAATTTATATATATATATATATATATCAATGTAATGCTTTTATATGAAATAATTATATACTTAGTCTTGAAGTGTGAACCCAGGCGTCCTGGTAATAAAGCTTCGGGCCTCAGCCAGGGGGTCTGTGGTAGAGTCATTATATATGTGTATTTACTATTATACTGTGTTGATGTATTGATCTAAAGTGGGGAATGTTAAGAAAATTGTAGATCAATGTATCAGTTAATTATTCTATATTGCATTGTAGAGCATGATACTGGTATGAGTAGTGAAAGGGTTAAATATATCCCTTCTTTAGGCCTCCATGTCTTCTCAGGAAAGATGATAGTCTACTAGACCCCCCATGTATGCATATCTATAGACAGGAAGCTACACACTACAGGGGGTAGGTCTGTAAAGTATTATATGCATTCCTTTCTCCTGAATTCATAGTGGTCTCATTGTATGTAATAGATACACCCTAGAAGGTGTAACTTATGTTAATCATTTTTTATCTTAACCTATCATATATTCTATCCATTTTTGGAGGTATAATCTTTACTGTGATGTCATTTAGGATATAAATACTTTGTCCACCTCAGAATAAAGTAGAAATTATTTGATACCACATAAAGTTGGTTTGATTTGAATTTCTCCTGGGCTCAGACTTCTGCACGGGATCTGGGATCGTCTTCTCTTTGATAAACACATAAATTCTCCTTACACGCCTGATCTCAGTTATCTCTAGCACGGTTATTGAAGTGAAGGGAGCATGGGCATGTCTGTACATCCACTACTCCATTTACTTGGGGGCCGACTGAACCCCCATTCTCAGGATCAGTGGTGGGTCGCAGCAGCAGACACCCACCCATCATAAAGTTATTCTGTGGAAAGGGGATAACTTTCTAACTTGGCACACCCCTTTACACATAATGATCAGATCTAAACAGACAACAGCATCAGCGCTCCAGATACTGATGAACACTTGCGTCACGGATACACTCCTGAGGCCGGTTTCACACAGCCAAGAAAATCGTGCGAGATTTGTGCGTTGTGAGATGCATAAATATGAACCCCATTCTGTTGAATGGGGTCATAAACGTGAGCAATTTTTAACTGCATTGTATTGCCCATTTATTTCCAATGGGGCCAGCGGCCGCATCGCAACACAAGGCGGGTACATGCAGGACAGTGCAAAGTTTCCCCAATGGGAGAAACTCCACAATCCTCCGCCGCATCGGAGGATCGCCACTTACCGAAAGTGATGCGAGGCGGTCTTGAGATATGTGATCCTCGGCCCGATATCACATTCAGTCGTGTGAAATTAGCCTTAAGCTACATTCACGTTCATAAAACTCGCTCGGACATGAACTCCATTCTTTTAAATGGAATCATACACGAGTGATTTTTTATTTTTTTTGCGATGCTGCGAGGTAAAACAAAACGCTGCATGTCCTATTTTTTTGCATCCCTCGGAATGCATCACCTATTTTCAATGGGACGGGCAAACGCATTGCATGCTGTGCAACGTGCACGACTGATTTGATCTTTCCCCTTGAAATCAATGGGATACACTTGCTGATCCTCCGACGAACGTGAAACAAGCGCCAGAGACATTTTTGCAACAAAAACACCTCGCATTCTGTGGGTAAAACGCACGTTGGCAAGTGCGATATCAGGCAAGATATCTTGGCCCGATATTGCGCTCACCCATGTGAATGTAGCACAGTGTGACAGACAGTATTCATATATCCCGCTTTACTATTAGTCAATACAAGTCGATATAACCAGCAGCACTTGAAAAATGGAAACCACCCTTCACTCAACCCTTTACTATTAGTGTGAGAGGTATCCCCAGCATATACCATAAACGTCTGATAGATGTGGGTCCCAACTCTGGAGATCCAAGCCTGAGCACCCCAGAGCAGTGGCGCCGTAGAAGAGGGTGGTCAGTTGTACCAGTGTGAGGGTATATGTATATATTGCCATATGTTTTTTATGCTTTTATACCTGTATGCAAGTTCTATTCAAAGTTAAAATGAGAAGAACTTATATGTCGCCTTACATCTGATATTCCAAAAGTTTGCAAGGCAGAGAGATGTGTCCAGAAATTCAGAGATAATACAGAACCGAACACGAAGGCCGCGTGCTTGGCTGTTTTCCCAGAGGCGCCGTATCAAGATAACGACTGTTCAACTACGTATATAACTTTCACTGCCTCAGGCCGGAAATCCGGACTTTACATATATGGTTATGCGGTGAATTTGAGCCAATGAGCCCATCACCCATTCCTAGTGATGAGACCAAAGGGTATAAGATCCCATGTAATCTGTAATAAAGTGCGCAGTCATGTCCCCGTGTGAGGAACTATACCAGATCTCCGTGTGTGGTGTCTCTTCTTTACCGCCGGCAGCGGGGCATTGGGGTGGGCCTGATTGGTGCTGTACGCAGAATTTCCCTGACAAATGGCGCCCAACGTGGGGCGGTAAAACCGGAGCCGTGCAGCGCAGTCCACCCGGATCCACGCCACGGGGAAGCCGTCCTGCTGCAAACCGAGCCTGATCAACTCACAGAACTCCAGGTAAGACCGGCATATATTTATGTTGTGTTTTACACTGAGAGTCTTGCAGCAGGAGGGACTATCTGTGTTTTGTGACCGGACGGGTTGGGTTAAGAGTTCTACACGGTAACTCGTGGGCTTCGGGTTTGCCGTCACGGACCACTGACCGTGATAAGCGCACCAATCGCTCACCCAGGGACTAGTCATTAGTTTATTTGTTGCTGAAGTCAATAGTGTTTTTAACGATAGTGGAGATTGTTTGTTGTATCTGCAGAATTTTTTTTCTCTTTCTTTTCATTTAGTCTCATAAGAGAAGGGACGCTCGGTTGTTTTTCCAGTATATAAGGGGCTAACAATTTGATTTAAGAGGGATGCATTTTGTGAGACAGGCTTCATAGGAGAAGGGACCCTTGGTTGTTTTGCCTTATATATGGGGCTAACGATTTGACTTCAGAGGGATGCATTCTGTGAGGCTGGTTCCATAGGAGAAGAGACCTTCGGTTGTTTTGCCGGTATATAAGGGGCTGACAATTTGGTTTAAGAAGGATACATTCTATGGAGCGTGTTATTATTATTGTTGTTGTTCTAATATGCGTAAGACCTTATTAAAGAAGACGGAGCCCTTTATGGGCCGCCGCCGTGCGGATCAATTGATGGAGGAGAGACAGTAGGAGAGACAAGGGTCCCAATTTGTAAACTGTAAGAAAACTTATGAAAATGTGTGACCTCGACCCGCACGGTAGATTACAATATGGGGACTGGGGGGAGGTCTTTAGGACCAAGAAGGGCGCCTTGAAAGACCAAGGGTTGTGAAGTGAGGAGGAGAGAGACAGTCAGAGAAAGTTAAGTATGTACACATTATTTGTTTAAAGGTGTATAATACTAGGTGGATATATATATATATATATATGTGTGTGTGTATATATGTATATACTGTATGTACAAATGGTTAACTGAGCTTGCTTTTAGAGGAGAAGGATTGTTTACTTGAAGCTGCAGCTTGTGTCTAGCTTTCAAGGTCAAGCGATAACAAAGCGAGAGAAAATGCAATACTAACCCTGGAAAGTATCCTTGCTTGCTGTAATGGAATGAATCTAATACTGTCTTACAAGGCAGGAAATATAGCAATTTCTAACGTATATTCTTACTGGGTTCTGAGGTCACAAATGGACACGTCTTGGTCTCTTTCATACCGGTGTAAGTTATACCCCACTCACATCCTGTGGGGGCTTTTAAGAATACAGGGGTTGAAAATGAAGAACTTGTTGCACTGTCAGAAGGTCCCAGCATATGTGTTATTTATGAGTTCAAATGCAGGGAATAGTTTGAACAAAGTTGTTTTAGTTTGTTGGTTTTTCATATTCGTAGAGAGATAACAGTTATTTTGCAAAGGTGGGGGCTTTCAGATTTCACTCCAAGCTCAGGGCCACAAGGGGGGCTGAAAGATACCCAGGCATTCTAAAATACTTCAGCGTTTAATATAGCATATAATAGCTTCAGTACATAAGAAAGATAGAATGTCTCAGTCACTCAAACTTTTTCACATAATTTGTAAAAGATAGCGCTCATTCACAATCTCATCTCAATAGAATCATGTACTTTGTAGCATTGTAGCACTCCTCAATGTTTTTCAACTGATGTATGTATGTTTGTCAAACTTTTTTTCTGTGTATCTGTATGTACTGGTACACCTTCAATGGGGGGTGACGGGGCAGACTTGAGCGCCAGGATGGATGAGAGTTAATGACCCGTGTTCAGGCTATGATGAATGTAAAATGTGTGATGCAGATATTGACTGGGGATAAAAGTCCTCCCCCCCCCATGCATACGACTTTACTTGTTTGAGATGTGGATGCTTAGACTGTGGAGCTTAAATGAAGGTGTGAAAAAAGACGCAAGCAGCCAGTATCGAGGGGGTGGAGCTAGATGATGTAAAAGTACAAGGGAGGGGGTAAGAATCTTGAGCAGCTAGTAGAAGTTTTTTTTGTTTTTTTTTCTCTCTCAAATTTGATAAGACATTGCAGGCAGAATCAGATTAATAATGAATTTGCTTAAAGGATATCACATTTCCAATATTAATAGGTGTTTGTAGATTATTCTGCCCTGATGTAACTCATGTCTCTGTTATTGGTGCTAACATCTTACAGGCCTTATCTGCATCCATCAAATCTTTTTACAATGTTGTACTACCTTAAACCCGACTACTCTTCTTACAATTGAGTACCGTGGTTCAAAGGGGGGAGGAGAAGGCACAGGTGATCTAGGTATTGCAAATCAGCCATTTTTTAAATTTTTTCCCAACAAGATTCTGATCCTTTTGAAATAGAATATCAGCAGGATTGTCTAGCATTGATGCAACAAGAAAATTTAAGTTTTAAAAAGTTACGAAAGCCCTTGTTAACAATGCATATTTTGAGTTGTTTTTTATAGATGGTACAAGGGTGATTGACAACTCCACACTGGATATGCAGTGGTCACACAACAAGATGTCCTAAAAGCAGAATGCCTCCGCATGTCTCAGTACTAGAAGCGGAACTGAAGGCCCTCACTGAGGCGAGTAGAGTGGTGGAAGGTAAGACGGCAAACATTTACATTGACTCCCGGTATGCATTTGGCATAGCTCATGATTACGGCCCAACATGGAAAGCCAGACAGTTTTTTACCTCAGCAGGACAGCCAATTAAGAATGATGTAGCGGTGCAGAGTCTCACGGAGACCCTACTTCTACCTAACAAAGTGGAAAGCTCACACCAATTCCTACACCGGAGAAACAAGAGGCAACGCCATCACAGACCACACAGCAAAGACAGCGGCCCTCAAGCCGTGGAAGAAAGAAGAAAAGAAGAATTTAACAATAACTTTGGACTTTGACAAAAACTTTGGACTTTGATATGCTAAAGACTTTACAGTTACAAGCCAGCAAGAAAGAAAAAGACAAATGGACTAAATATGGGAGCAGCAGAAACAGGACGGTGTATGGTGAACAGTCAACAGAACTTGCCTACCACAGTCCCTGTGCCCCATGATGGCCCAGCTGACGCACGGAAAGACGCACCTCTCAAAGCAGCAATGATGTCAACGCTTGAACCAGGACGGGTGGCTCCTGGGTTTTCTGTAGCTGCTGCATCATTTGTCCAATTTTGCATGATCTTTGCCGTAAGCAACAGGGCAGAAGTAAATTTGCCACATAACACTTGCCTGGGCCACTCTACCCATTTCAGGAATTGCAAATTGGCTACACTCAGCTCCCACTTGTTGGGAAGTATGAATATGTGCTTGTTGTTGTTGTTGATGTTTTTCAGGTTGGAAAGACCTACTCTGTTACCAAAGTAAATAAGCAGGTAACCGCTCAGAAGCTCATGAATGAGGTAATCTGCAGATATGGGGTACTGGAAGTGATTGAGTCAAACAAAGGTACACACTTCACAGGTGAAATAATGCAACACATCATGTCTGCTTTGGGTATATCCCAGGCTTTTCACACACCCTACCATCCGTGGAGTAGTGGGAAAGTAGATACAAAAGGCAATGAAGAAAACGAGCAAATCTTGAATTGAGTGTCTCCCATTAGTTTTTCTTTTTCTCCGGAGGGTACATGCCACAGTATCAGAGTTTGGGGAATCATTTTCTTGTTAATTTTGTCATAGGCCTCTCCAAGGAATTGTCAATAATGCATTCCGCAGTCTCTGCTTTTCTCCCAGGTCCTACAGATGAGTGTCACAATCTGAAACCAGGTGACAGGGTCTATGTGAAAAAGTTTGAGAGAGAAACCCTGTTTGAATATCCCTACCAAATGTTGCTCACCACCCCAACTGCAGTCAAGCTCGAAGGAAAGCCCACTTATATCCACACTTCGCACTGAAAAAACAAATGATCCTGCATATCCTTTACATGCTATAATGTGGTACAATTCCTCTAACACACACCTTTGACTACTGTACACTAGCCCCCTGTTACAGAACAAATTAATACAATCAAATGTGCAATATGAAGACTACACTGAGGGTGAGAATCCAACAGCGCATCGTGCTAAGAGAGAAGTTGACGCTCCAGGTGGTAACTTTGATCCACATGTACACATAGATGCAATAGGAGTGCCAAGGGGGGTTCCAGATGAATTTAATTCTAGAGATCAGGTTAAAGCAGGTTTTGAGTCCTTATTTGCTATTGTCACTGTTAATAATAATGTAGATTGGATGAATTATATCTATTACAATCAGCAGAGGTTTGTAAACTACACCAGGGATGCTTTACAAGGGTTAGCTGACCAGTTAGGGCCCACTGCATCCATGGCGTTCCAAAATAGAGTGGCCCTGGATATAATTTTAGCAGAAAGAGGTGGGGTATGTAATTTCCTGTATGTGTATTATCCCTTTGATCAAAAAGAGTATGAGTAAGGGACTGGATAATGTGACACCAACATTTCCCTTGTTTGAAAAAGATGAAGAGCCAGTTCCGATAGTGCCAACCACGTACGTTACCAGAAGAATGGAGAGATGGACTAGTACTGCGCCGCTTCGGTCTCATAAGATGGATTGTCAGTGGAATTCCCATTTGCCTAGGGATAGTGCAGAAGACCTTAGGTTCGAGAGAGGGCACACCCTGTGGGGTGGTAACTTGTACAGATAGAGGGTATGGATGCCCGGAAATAAGCCCAGGGAATCCATGGCCTCCTTCTGAGATGAGGTAGGGATCCCACCTCCTAGGAGTAGGGACTTACGGGCAGTGGGAAAACCCTGATGCAAGGGAGAGGCGACAGAGGAAGAGTGCAAGGGCTGGTGCTTGATCTCCATATAAGTTTTTAGGGGGGTTTGTGAGGGTATATGTATATATTGCCATATGTTTTTTTATGTTTTATACCTGTATGCAAGTTCTATTCAAAGTTAAAATGAGAAAAACTTATATGTCGCCTTACATCAGATATTCCAAAAGTTTGCAAGGCTGAGAGAGATGTGTCCAGAAATTCAGAGATAATACAGAACCGAACACGAAGGCCGCGTGCTTGGCTGTTTTCCCAGAGGCGCCGTATCAAGATAACGACTGTTCAACTACGTATATAACTTTCACTTTCTCAGGCCGGAAATCCGGACTTTACATATATGGTTATGCGGTGAATTTGAGCCAATGAGCCCATCACCCATTCCTAGTGATGAGACTAAAGGGTATAAGATCCCATGTAATCTGTAATAAAGTGCGCAGTCATGTCCCCGTGTGAGGAACTATACCAGACCTCCGTGTGTGGTGTCTCTTCTTTACCGCCGACAGCGAGGCATTGGGGTGGGCCTGATTGGTGCTGTACGCAGAATTTCCCTGACACCAGAAAAAGCCGAGCGAGCGGTCTTACAAGGTTTCTGTAACGCCCAATTTTTCTGGCTAATTCGAGAAACTTAGTCCCGCCCCCGTCCCGCCTCCTTTCATTGCAAATAGTGCAGAGGGGCGGAGAGGAGGCAGAGAGGGGGCGGGAGCTCAGAGCACTGCTCCTGGATCTTCCAGCCTCCTCCCCCTGCAGAGAGAGACGCCGTATATCGGCCGACGTGAATACCCGGCCGATATACGGTCGTCTGAATGCGCCCTTCAACTGTTTTGTAACTTTTATGTGGATGTGATCCATGAGGGGAGCTGAATGTTTAAACTTTTATTTCCTTTTTCTATACTTCTATGCGATCACTGGTATACCAGCGATTGAGTGACCAGGTTGACAGTACGGAGCGGTCACGTCCACAGCTCACGTGGCTTTAATCCCTAGAACGAGTGTGTTTTTACCGCCCTGGGGATAAAAGCCCACTAAACCAGGGCATAAAAAGTCTGTGGGGTGGTCATTAAGGGGTTAATAAAGTTTTACTAATTATTAAAAAAAATAATAAAAGTTTAAAAAAAACCCTTTTGCCATATTTATAATAAAAGAATCTAATAAAGCAAAAATACATAATTGATAAAGTCTGATCTATCAAAGTAAAGCCCTCATACAGCGACGTCGATGAATAAATAAATGAGTTATGATTTTTTAAAAACGGGGAAGAAAAAAACAAAAATAGGGGAAAAATTAGGTTGGTCCTTAGGGCTGGATTCTCACGTGGCGGATTTCCGCTGGAAATCTCGCGGTTTGGCCACAGCGAAAAACTGCAAGATTTCCGCCAGGAAAGCGTCGCTTCAAAACCCACTGCATTTACCCGCTGGTTTTGGAGCGGCTTGGCCACACACTTTTCCATTGTGGCCGGCGCTCCCATAGAGGAGAGCGCTGCCGCAACGGAAAATGAAAAAATTCACATGCTGGCCAGCGAATCTGCGCCGTAGCCCCGGCTTTGCAGCGACGGATTGGCCGTCCCGTGTAATAATAATAATAATAAACTTTATTTGTATAGCGCCAACATATTCCGCAGCGCTTACATAGACAGGGGGGATACAGAAAGACAAAAGTACAAACATTACAGAACCACGGTTACATAGTAATCAATTGATGGAAACAATAGGGGTGAGGGTCCGGCTCCAACGAGCTTACATACTACGAATAGTGGGGTGATACAGAAGGTAAAGGGGCTGGAGATGTGCACTGTATGGCGGGGTGGAGAGTGAGGGATGCTATACACATAGACAATGGTCAGACATTTAGCCGCGTGACGGCAGAATCGGTATGACTGCAGGAGCGGTATATGGTGGCTAGCAGGGATTGCAGTCAGTAGGTCAGGGAGCATGTTATCAGGCGGAGTACAGAGGGGTTTGTTTAGGGAATGCGGTATGCCTCCCTGAAGAGGTGCGTTTGTAGAGCACGCCTGAAGTTCTGCGAGTCCTGGATTGCTCGGGTAGCCTTTGGTAGTGCGTTCCAGAGGATCGGTGCTGCTCTGGAGAAGTCTTGGAGGCGGGAATGAGAAGTTCGAATTAACGGGGCGCTCAGTTTGGTTTCGTTAGCAGAGCGGAAAGCCCGGGCTAGCTGGTGGATTGAGATGAGGGAGGCAATGTAGGGGGGCGTTGCACTGTGGAGGACTTTGTGGATGAAGGTAGCGAGTTTAAATTGAATTCTGTATTTAACGGTCAGCCAGTGTAGTGACTGGCACGGGGCAGAGACGTCCGAGAAGAAGCTGGACAGGAAGATGAGCCTGGCTGCTGCATTCAGGATGGATTGGAGAGGGTAGAGTCTGGTGCAGGGGAGGCCGATCAGCAACGAGTTGCAATAATCGAGCCGTGAGTGGATGAGGGCAACAGTAAGTGTTTTTAACGTGTCTATGGTGAGAAAAGAGCGGATTCTTGCGATGTTCTTGAGGTGTGGCTGACATGTTTGGGCGAGAGATTGTATGTAGGGGGTGAAGGAGAGATCAGAGTCGAATATGACTCCAAGGCAGCAGGCATGTTGTCTAGGAGTTATGGTGGCGCCACACACTGAGATGGAGATGTCAGGAGGAGGTCGGTTAGTGGAGGGTGGAAATACCAGCAGGTCAGTTTTAGAGAGGTTTAGTTTTAGGTAGAGCGAGGACATAGTGTTAGAGACAGCGGACAGACAGACAGTGATGATTTGGAGGAAAGGTGCAGAGATGTCACGGGCAGAGGTGTATAGCTGGGTGTCATCAGCATACAGGTGGTATTGGAGGCCAAATCTCCTGATGGTTTGTCCAACAGGGGCTGTGTAGATAGAGAAAAGGAGGGGGCCGAGGACAGAGCCCTGGGAGACCCCAACAGCAAGGGGAAGAGGAGGGGAGGTAGAGCCAGCAAAGGAGACACTGAAAGAGCGGTGTAGATATGATTTTTCACAAATCTCGTCTACATGGCTGGCTAATAGAGATGAGCGAACGTACTCGTCCGACCTTGATGCTCGGGCGAATATTAGGGTGTTCGGGATGCTCGTTACTTGTAACGAGTACCACGCGATGTTCGGGTTACTTTCACTTTCATCTCTGAGACGTTACCGCGCTTTTCTGGCCAATTGAAAGACAGGGAAGGCATTACAACTTCCCCCTGTGATGTTCCAGCCCTATACCACCCCCCTGCTGTGAGTGGCTGGGGAGATCAGGTGTCACCCGAGTATAAAAGTCGGCCCCTCCCTCGGCTCGCCTCAGATGGGTTGTGACAGAGATCAGGGACAGTGGTATCGTGTTGGAGCTGCTGTAGGGAGAGCGTTAGGAGTTAGTGTAGGTTTCAAGAACCTCAACGGTCCTTCTTAGGGCCACATCTAACCGTGTGCAGTACTGTGGAGGCTGCCTTTTGCAGTGGTGCACATTTTTTTTTTTTCCAAATCGGCCGTGCAGAGCATTGCGCCCTGCAGTAATACTACAGGGACAGAAGTGGTTAGGCAGGGAGAGTGTTAGGAGTTAGTGTAGGCTTCAAGAACCCCAAAGGTCCTTCTTAGGGCCACATCTAACCGTGTGCAGTACTGTGGAGGCTGCTGTTAGCAGTGTTGCACATTTTTTTCTTTTCCAAATCGGCCGTGCAGAGCATTGCGCCCTGCAGTAATACTACAGGGACAGAATTGTGTAGGCAGGGCCAGAAGACATATTTTATTGATTGAATATAGGCAGTGGGCCTTTCCTTTAAAAAAAATGGGCAAAAATTCTATGTGGCCTGCCTCTGACAGTCCTCAGCGTTCTGGGTACGTGTGTGCTGGGTGGAGAACGTAACAAAAATCATACGCAGCCAGCTAAGTTTAACAGCAGGCTTGCGCCAATTTATTTCCTGGCTGGGAAATCAGCGCTCTGCTGTAGTTAATAACTGTGCAACACTGCAGTTCTGTGACACACTGCAGGGCCACAACACGTGTTATTGATTGAATATAGGCAGTGGGCCTTTCCTTTAAAAAAAAAGGGCAAAAATTCTATTTGGCCTGCCTCTGACAGTCCTCAGCGTTCTGGGTACGTGTGTGCTGGGTGGAGAACGTAACAAAAATCATACGTAGCCAGCTAAGTTTAACAGCAGGCTTGCGCCAATTTATTTCCTGGCTGGGAAATCACCGCTCTGCTGTAGTTAATAACTGTGCAACACTGCAGTTCTGTGACACACTGCAGGGCCACAACACATGTATTATTGATTAAATATAGGCAGTGGGCCTTTCCTTTAAAAAAAAAGGGCAAAAATTCTATTTGGCCTGCCTCTGACAGTCCTCAGCGTTCTGGGTACGTGTGTGCTGGGTGGAGAACGTAACAAAAATCATACGCAGCCAGCTAAGTTTAACAGCAGGCTTGCGCCAATTTATTTCCTGGCTGGGAAATCACCGCTCTGCTGTAGTTAATAACTGTGCAACACTGCAGTTCTGTGACACACTGCAGGGCCACAACACATGTATTATTGATTGAATATAGGCAGTGGGCCTTTCCTTTAAAAAAAAGGGCAAAAATTCTATTTGGCCTGCCTCTGACAGTCCTCAGCGTTCTGGGTACGTGTGTGCTGGGTGGAGAACGTAACAAAAATCATACGCAGCCAGCTAAGTTTAACAGCAGGCTTGCGCCAATTTATTTCCTGGCTGGGAAATCACCGCTCTGCTGTAGTTAATAACTGTGCAACACTGCAGTTCTGTGACACACTGCAGGGCCACAACACATGTATTATTGATTGAATATAGGCAGTGGGCCTTTCCTTTAAAAAAAAGGGCAAAAATTCTATTTGGCCTGCCTCTGACAGTCCTCAGCGTTCTGGGTACGTGTGTGCTGGGTGGAGAACGTAACAAAAATCAGACGCAGCCAGCTAAGTTTAACAGCAGGCTTGCGCCAATTTATTTCCTGGCTGGGAAATCACCGCTCTGCTGTAGTTAATAACTGTGCAACACTGCAGTTCTGTGACACACTGCAGGGCCACAACACATGTATTATTGATTGAATATAGGCAGTGGGCCTTTCCTTTAAAAAAAAAAGGGCAAAAATTCTATTTGGCCTGCCTCTGACAGTCCTCAGCGTTCTGGGTACGTGTGTGCTGGGTGGAGAACGTAACAAAAATCAGACGCAGCCAGCTAAGTTTAACAGCAGGCTTGCGCCAATTTATTTGCTGGCTGGGAAATCACCGCTCTGCTGTAGTTAATAACTGTGCAACACTGCAGTTCTGTGACACACTGCAGGGCCACAACACATGTATTATTGATTGAATATAGGCAGTGGGCCTTTCCTTTAAAAAAAAAAGGGCAAAAATTCTATTTGGCCTGCCTCTGACAGTCCTCAGCGTTCTGGGTACGTGTGTGCTGGGTGGAGAACGTAACAAAAATCATACGCAGCCAGCTAAGTTTAACAGCAGGCTTGCGCCAATTTATTTCCTGGCTGGGAAATCACCGCTCTGCTGTAGTTAATAACTGTGCAACACTGCAGTTCTGTGACACACTGCAGGGCCACAACACATGTATTATTGATTGAATATAGGCAGTGGGCCTTTCCTTTAAAAAAAAAAGGGCAAAAATTCTATTTGGCCTGCAGGCTTGCACCAATTTATTTCCTGGCTGGGAAATCAAATCACTGGTAATACAGCATGCTGAGGGGTAGGGGTAGGCCTAGAGGAGGTGGACGCGGCCGAGGACGCGGAGGTCCAAGTCAGGGTGTGGGCACAGGCCGAACTCCTGATCCAGGTGTATCGCAGCCGACTGCTGCGCGATTAGGAGAGAGGCACGTTTCTGGCGTCCCCACATTCATCGCACAATTAATGGGTCCACGCGGGAGACCTTTATTAGAAAATGAGCAGTGTGAGCAGGTCCTGTCGTGGATGGCAGATAGTGCTTCGAGCAACCTATCGTCCACCCACAGTTCTGCGCCGTCCAGTGCTGCAAATCCGAATCCTCTGGCTGCTGCTCCTCCTTCCTCCCAGCCTCCTCACTCCACTACAATGACACATGCTCAGGAGCGGGAAGACTCCCAGGAACTGTTCTCGGGCCCCTGCTCAGATTGGGCAGCAGTGGTTCCTCTCCCACCAGAGGAGTTTATCGTCACTGATGCCCAACCATTGGAAAGCTCCCGGGGTCCGGGGGATGAGGCTGGGGACTTCCGGCAACTGTCTCAAGACCTTTCAGTGGGTGAGGAGGACGATGACGATGAGACACAGTTGTCTATCGGTCAGGTAGTAGTAAGGGCAGTAAGTCCGAGGGAGGAGCGCACAGAGGATTCTGAGGAAGAGCAGCAGGACGATGAGGTGACTGACCCCACCTGGTTTGCAACGCCTACTCAGGACAGGTCTTCAGAGGGGGAGGCAAGGGCAGCAGCCGGGCAGGTTGCAAGAGGCAGTGCGGTGTCCAGGGGTAGAGGCAGGGCCAGACCGAATAATCCACCAACTGTTTCCCAAAGCGCACCCTCGCGCCATGCCACCCTGCAGAGGCCGAGGTGCTCTAAGGTCTGGCAGTTTTTCACAGAGACGCCTGACGACCGACGAACAGTGGTGTGCAACCTTTGTCGCGCCAAGATCAGCCGGGGAGCCACCACCAACAGCCTCACCACCACCAGCATGCGCAGACATATGATGGCCAAGCACCCCACAAGGTGGGACGAAGGCCGTTCACCGCCTCCGGTTTGCACCGCTGCCTCTCCCCCTGTGCCCCAACCTGCCACTGAGATCCAACCCCCCTCTGAGGACACAGGCACTACCGTCTCCTGGCCTGCACCCACACCCTCACCTCCGCTGTCCTCGGCCCCATCCACCAATGTCTCGCACCGCACCGTCCAGCCGTCGCTAGCGCAAGTGTTTGAGCGCAAGCGCAAGTACGCCGCCAGGCACCCGCACGCTTAAGCGTTAACCGTCCACATAGCCAAATTTATCAGCCTTGAGATGCTGCCGTATAGGGTTGTGGAAACGGAGTCCTTCAAAAGTATGATGGCGGCGGCGGCCCTGCGCTACTCAGTTCCCAGTCGCCACTACCTTTCCCGATGTGCCGTCCCAGCCCTGCACGACCACGTCTCCCGCAACATTGTACGCGCCCTCACCAACGCGGTTACTGCCAAGGTCCACTTAACAATGGACACGTGGACAAGCACAGGCAGGCAGGGCCACTACATCTCCCTGATGGCACATTGGGTGAATTTAGTGGAGGCTGGGACAGAGTCAGAGCCTGGGACCGCTCACGTCCTACCCACCCCCAGAATTGCGGGCCCCAGCTCGGTGGTGGTATCTTCGGCGGTGTATGCTTCCTCCACTAAAGCACCCTCCTCCTCCTCCGCAACCTCTGTCTCGCAATCTAGATGTGTCAGCAGCAGCAGGACGTCGCCAGCAGTCGGTGTTGCGCGGCGTGGCAGCACAGCGGTGGGCAAGCGTCAGCAGGCCGTGCTGAAACTACTCAGCTTAGGAGATAAGAGGCACACGGCCCACGAACAGCTGTGGGGGTCTAACAGAGCAGACCGACCGTTGGCTTGCGCCGCTGAGCCTCCAACCGGGCATGGTCGTGTGTGACAACGGCCGTAACCTGGTGGCGGCTCTGCAGCTCGGCAGCCTCACGCACGTGCCATGCCTGGCCCACATCTTTAATTTGGTGGTTCAGCGCTTTCTGAAAAGCTACCCACGCTTGTCAGACCTGCTCGGAAAGGTGCGCCGGCTCTGCGCACATTTCCGCAAGTCCCACACGGACGCTGCCACCCTGCGCACCCTGCAACATCGGTTTAATCTGCCAGTGCACCGACTGCTGTGCGACGTGCCCACACGGTGGAACTCTACGCTCCACATGTTGGCCAGGCTCTATGAGCAGAGTAGAGCTATAGTGGAATACCAACTCCAACATGGGCAGCGCAGTGGGAGTCAGCCTCCTCAATTATTTTCAGAAGAGTGGGCCTGGTTGGCAGACATCTGCCAGGTCCTTGGAAAGTTTGAGGAGTCTAGCCAGGTGGTGAGCGGCGATGCTGCAATCATTAGCGTCACCATTCCTCTGCTATGCCTCTTGAGAAGTTCCCTGCAAAGCATAAAGGCAGATGCTTTGCGCTCGGAAACGGAGGCGGGGGAAGACAGTATGTCGCTGGATAGTCAGAGCACCCTCCTGTCTATATCTCAGCGCGTTGAGGAGGAGGAGGAGGAGCATGAGGAGGATGAGGAGGAGGGGGAAGAGACAGCTTGGCCCACTGCTGACGGTACCCATGCTGCTTGCCTGTCATCCTTTCAGCGTGTATGGCCTGAGGAGGAGGAGGAGGAGGATCCTGAAAGTGATCTTCCTAGTGAAGACAGCCATGTGTTGCGTACAGGTACCCTGGCACACATGGCTGACTTCATGTTAGGATGCCTTTCTCGTGACCCTCGCGTTGCACGCATTCTGGCCACTACGGATTACTGGGTGTACACACTGCTCGACCCACGGTATAAGGAGAACCTTTCCACTCTCATTCCCGAAGAGGAAAGGGGTTCGAGAGTGTTGCTATACCACAGGACCCTGGCGGAGAAGCTGATGGTAAAATTCCCATCCGACAGCGCTAGTGGCAGAAGGCGCAGTTCCGAGGGCCAGGTAGCAGGGGAGGTGCGGCGATCGAGCAGCATGTACAGCACAGGCAGTGCAACACTCTTTAAGGCCCTGGACAGCTTTATGGCTCCCCACCAAGACTGTGTCACCGCTCCCCAGTCAAGGCTGAGTCGGCGGGAGCACTGTAAAAGGATGGCGAGGGAGTACGTAGCCGATCGCACGACCGTCCTCCGTGACGCCTCTGCCACCTACAACTACTGGGTGTCGAAGCTGGACACGTGGCCTGAACTCGCGCTGTATGCCCTGGAGGTGCTTGCTTGTCCTGCGGCTAGCGTCTTGTCAGAGAGGGTGTTTAGTGCGGCTGGGGGAATCATCACAGATAAGCGTACACGCCTGTCAACCGACAGTGCCGACAGGCTTACACTCATCAAGATGAACAAAGCGTGGATTTCCCCAGACTTCTCTTCTCCACCAGCGGACAGCAGCGATACCTAAGCAATACGTAGGCTGCACCCGCGGATGGAAGCATCGTTCTCTCTCACCATCCAAAACGGGGACATTTCTGCTTCATCAATCTGTGTATAATATTCCTCCTCCTCCTGCTCCTCCTCCTGAAACCTCACGTAATCACGCCGAACGGGCAATTTTTCTTAGGGCCACAAGGCTCACTCATATAATTTTTCTAAACAATTTTTATACGTTTCAATGCTCTTAAAAGCGTTGGAACTTTAACTTGAACCAATTTTTCGTTAAACTGGGCTGCCTCCAGGCCTAGTTACCACTTAAGCCACATGAACAAAAGCGATTAATGGGTTTCACCTGCCATCTTGGTTGGGCATGGCCAATTTTTTCTGAGGTACATTAGTACTGTTGGTGCACCAATTTTTTTGGGCCCTCACCTACAGTGTAATCATAGTAATTTCTATGTTCTTCGCCTGCACTCATGGTACAGAAAGGTGTGTGGGGTTGGCCTACACTTTAGCTACATAAATGTAACTAGGGCCTTGTCTATACTGCAGCTACTGAAATGTGAAAGAGACTGTTATCTCCGTAAACTGCTGCAATGGGAATGTTACTGGGGCCTGTCTTGAGTGCTACTATTACTGAAATGGAACTAAGACTGCGCTCCCCCTATACTGCTGCTAGTGATATGTTAGTGGGGCCTGTCCCTAATGCTACCGCTGAAATGTTAATAATTCTGGGCTCTGCCTATACCGCTGCTAATGGTATGTCACTGGGGTGTGGAAACAGAGGCTTCACAAAGACATGATGGCGGCGAGGCCATTTCCCACCAACACTGTTACTGTTAAGGTGCATATAACCACGGACACGTGGAGAGGACACATAGTGCCTCCAAAACATCCCCCTCCTCCTCCAACAATGAAAACATTCTTGGCAAATGCCTTTGCATTGGTCCTTCTGGTGGCAGTCCAAGAATTTCACCTTTAACGACACAACAAGAGAGCACCACCACCATCCCCCGCCACGGCCCACTTAATCCTGGCCACATTCCGAAAACCAACTACATTAAACTGCGCTACTAGGTCCGCAGTCACCACCACATTACCACCAACGAGGTTACTGTTAAGGTACATATTACCAGTCTGACTGGGGCATGCAGTGTGGGCCGAAGCACACCTGTATTGTATCTGACGTTAGCTCTGCTGAGTAGGGCAATGCAATGGGATTTATTTATGTACCGCCGGTGGCTTCCTGGCACCCACCCATGCTGTGGGTCCACAGGGAGTTGTTACTACATCTGTCCACTTGTAAAGAACCCCAGTCAGACTGGGGCATGCAGTGTGGGCCGAAGCCCACCTGCATTAAGCACGACATTACCTCAGCTGTGATGGGCAATGCAATTGCTATTTTTATGTACCGCCGGTGGGTTCCAGGGAGCCACCCATGCTGTGGGTGCACACGGAATTCCCATTGCGGAGTTGTACCTGGCTGTGACTATTTATAAAAAACCGCGGTCTGACTGGGGCATGCAGACACCTTGACAGAATGAATAGTGTGTGGCACATAGGTTCCCCATTGCTATGCCCACGTGTGCAGCTCCAGATGGAGGTGGCACAGGATTGGATTTCTCATTGCTTCTGTACAGCATTGTGGACTATCGGCCCGCCCCTTTTATGGGGGGGGGGGGGTCGCTGCCTAGGCATGCCAACCCTCTGCCGTGTGTGCCTGCTTTTCCTCTGGCAGACGCACTTATAGACATGAGGGTGGCGTGGCATGAGGCCAGCTGAAGGCTGGGCAGGGACAATTTGGTGTACGCTGTGGACACTGTCGTGCGGGGGGGGGGGTTGGGCAGCATGTAACCCAGGAGAAGTGGCAGCGGAGTGTCATGCAGGCAGTGATTGTGCTTTGTTGGAGGTAGTGTGGTGCTTAGCAAAGGTATGCCATGCTAATGAGGGCTTTTCAGAAGTAAAAGTTGTTGGGAGGGGGGGGGGCCCACTCTTGCCGGTATTGTGGCTTAATAGTGGGACCTGTGAACTTGAGATGCAGCCCAACATGTAGCCCCCCGCCTGCCCTATCCGTTGCTGTGTCGTTCCCATCACTTTCTTGAATTGCCCAGATTTTCACACATGAAAACCTTAGCGAGCATCGGCGATATACAAAAATGTTCGGGTCGCCTATTGACTTCAATGGGGTTCGTTATTCGAAACAAACCCTCGAGCATCGCGATAATTTCGTCCCGAGTAACGAGCACCCGAGCATTTTGGTGCTCGCTCATCTCTACTGGCTAACCGCGGGATTAACAGCCGCAGACGGATTTAGCGCAACGAAATTCCAGATGGAATTTCTGCGGCAAATCCACCCTGTGTGAACCTAGCCTGAGGGGTTAAGCGACATGTAGAAATAAAAAAAATCTAAATGCGCCTTTTGCTGGTAGCTTGTTGGAGAATTATAACCTTATTACAATGGATTCCCCCCAATAGTTGGTATGCCACTTTTCTTGTACAGTGTGGATTCCCACTGACCAATGTGAAAGGTGGAATACAAGGTGATTGGGGCATGGAAAACGCATCAGAATCGGCCAGCCGTGTGAACTGCAATGGGGAAGGAACACAGCACTGCAGGGGAGGGGGTACATTCGCCATACAGAGAGCGGTAAATAGGAAAGGACCCGGATGTTCACTGTGGACTATCTAACGCCTCACAAGGACCCTACTATCCCATAGAACCACCATACAAGACACCTGTGTTTGTGCCAATAAAGCTTTGTTTGTTGAGGGGTTTTTTTTTTGCTTTGAGGACAAGTGGGGGTGGCCACCTCTCGCGAGACTAGTAACGTTCTGCGGCGTTCTCGCGAGGCTTCCGCTCCCGACGCGTGTACCCTTTCTTGAAGCCGTGTGTGGTGCGGTTGCCACTTTTACTTGCAAGAAAATGGCAGACGACTTCGGAAACGGTGACGCCATGGACCTGCCGGTGGGGGCGGCTGCAGGTAGTTATGACGGAGAAGCGTATGAACGCCCTAGACTGGGGAGGGAGGGTGTAACCAGTATAGGCCGGGCTGTGAGGGGCGCAGCTCCTTATCACCGGCCGGTTAACGCTTGTATGTGAGGGGAAGCGGAGGCGGCCATTTATAAATGGTAGGCGGGAAACGCCGCTCGCGCGTGCTGCTGTGGCGCAGATAGAGGACGGGATTAGCCTTCACCTCAGCAACTGCGCCACTGAGGCGCTTCCCGCCCCCTGTGCGCGCCTCGGTGCCGGGATGTAAGGAAGGCGGGACCGAACGCAGGCCCGGCGCTGCCGGCCATGTGCGGTGTGGGAGAGGCAGAGATATATATTTCATGATGCCCCCCTCCCCCGCAGTATATATAAGGGCTCATTCACAAGGGCATATATTTCACCACGTTACGCATGGGTCTATTGCCAGTGTAATACATGGTTAATGGGTCAATGAAGGGAAATGATTTCCATTGACCCGTTCAGACTTACATATAATCATGGCGTATGCTGCGCACGTAAGAAAAATCACAGCATGTTCAATTTTTATGACGCATTACATGTGTAAGAGTAAGGTGACCCCACGTCCTGATTTAGGCGGGACAGTCCCACTTTCCAGCGGGCCAGCCATTTGGGTACTGGTGTAGCTAGTCTCCACCAGAGTTGTGGGTCGAGACATGGGCTGGCCTGCCAGAGCTAGAGGGAATGCCCAAATCTCCGGATTGGCTGCCAGAGACACACCTGCACTGAGCCGACTCCAGTCTCAGGTGCTCTCCCTTCTCCCCTTCCAGCTCCTGTTGCAGCCGTTCTCCCCTCCCAAGCCTTGCGCTGACAGTCACCCCCAAGGACTGCCATATATGCTGCAATGTGTGCTGCCGTAGTCCTTTGCTGAACCCAGCAGCGGCGCGAGGTCTCACCGTCCCCCACTGGCTGTCAGATCTCCCAGTCGGCCAGCGCCTAGCAGTGGTGGTAACTCGGCCGCAACAGAGAGCCAGCTCTCCCGCTATATCAGCGGCTGAGAACTGCTCAGGTCAAATGAGACAGTACAGCAGGGGCCGGAGAAACAGAGTTGCTGGAGAGCATGGGGAAAGTGCTTCGGACAAAGAAGTAGTAGAGTGGGGCCAGGAGGAGGAACATACTTGCCAGAGGTTAGCAGAGCAGGGGCCAGAAAAGCGGCTTCAGAAAATGTCCTCTGCTTGCTGCAGGTGTGTATCCGGCAGCCAATCAGGAGCTGTGGGTGTTCCCTCTAGCTTTGGCCAGCTCAGACCATGTCTCCACCCATAATTCTGGTGGAGACAAGATACACAAGAACCGGTAATTAGTCTGCAGCTCCGCGGCTGGATGCGCACACTGCCAGCAGTGTGCATCCAGGATGTCCCTTGCCTCTCCTGTTTGGCTCCGCGTAAGGGGAGGAGGCACTGCTGCAGGCGCACACACACTGACGCCGGCAGCAGTACTGAGGAGACCAGAAAGAAATAAGTAGGGGGACCGCTAATACAATAGGGCATCTGTAGGGGGTCACTAGAGCTACTGTGGGAGGTCACTTATTGCTGGACCTACTGTGTGTGTGTGTGTGTGTGGGGGGGGGGGTGTCACTATTATTGCTGGGCTACTGCGGGGGGGGGGGGTCACTATTATTGCTGGGCTACTGCGGGGGGGGGGGTCACTATTATTGCTGGGCTACTGCGGGGGGGGGGTGTCACTATTATTGCTGGGCTACTGCGGGGGGGGGGGGGTGTCACTATTATTGCTGGGCTACTGCGGGGGGGGGTCACTATTATTGCTGGGCTACTGCGGGGGGGGTCACTATTATTGCTGGGCTACTGCGGGGGGGGGTCACTATTATTGCTGGGCTACTGTGGGGGGGGGTCACTATTATTGCTGGGCTACTGCGGGGGGGGGGGGGGGGTGTCACTATTATTGCTGGGCTACTGCGGGGGGGGGTCACTATTATTGCTGGGCTACTGCGGGGGGGGGGGGTCACTATTATTGCTGGGCTACTGCGGGGGGGGGGTGTCACTATTATTGCTGGGCTACTGCGGGGGGGGGGGTGTCACTATTATTGCTGGGCTACTGCGGGGGGGGTCACTATTATTGCTGGGCTACTGCGGGGGGGGGGTCACTATTATTGCTGGGCTACTGCGGGGGGGGGTCACTATTATTGCTGGGCTACTGCGCGGGGGGTCACTATTATTGCTGGGCTACTGCGCGGGGGGTCACTATTATTGCTGGGCTACTGCGCGGGGGGTCACTATTATTGCTGGGCTACTGCGCGGGGGGTCACTATTATTGCTGGGCTACTGCGCGGGGGGTCACTATTATTGCTGGGCTACTGCGCGGGGGGTCACTATTATTGCTGGGCTACTGCGCGGGGGGTCACTATTATTGCTGGGCTACTGCGCGGGGGGTCACTATTATTGCTGGGCTACTGCGCGGGGGGTCACTATTATTGCTGGGCTACTGCGCGGGGGGTCACTATTATTGCTGGGCTACTGCGGGGGGGGGGGGTCACTATTATTGCTGGGCTACTGCGGGGGGGGGGTGTCACTATTATTGCTGGGCTACTGCGGGGGGGGGGGTGTCACTATTATTGCTGGGCTACTGCGGGGGGGGGTCACTATTATTGCTGGGCTACTGCGGGGGGGGGGTCACTATTATTGCTGGGCTACTGCGCGGGGGGTCACTATTATTGCTGGGCTACTGCGCGGGGGGTCACTATTATTGCTGGGCTACTGCGCGGGGGGTCACTATTATTGCTGGGCTACTGCGCGGGGGGTCACTATTATTGCTGGGCTACTGCGCGGGGGGTCACTATTATTGCTGGGCTACTGCGCGGGGGGTCACTATTATTGCTGGGCTACTGCGCGGGGGGTCACTATTATTGCTGGGCTACTGCGCGGGGGGTCACTATTATTGCTGGGCTACTGCGCGGGGGGTCACTATTATTGCTGGGCTACTGCGCGGGGGGTCACTATTATTGCTGGGCTACTGCGCGGGGGGTCACTATTATTGCTGGGCTACTGCGCGGGGGGTCACTATTATTGCTGGGCTACTGCGCGGGGGGGTCACTATTATTGCTGGGCTACTGCGCGGGGGGTCACTATTATTGCTGGGCTACTGCGCGGGGGGTCACTATTATTGCTGGGCTACTGCGCGGGGGGAGTCACTATTATTGCTGGGCTACTGCGCGGGGGGAGTCACTATTATTGCTGGGCTACTGTGGGGGGGGGTCACTATTATTGCTGGGCTACTGCGGGGGGGGTCACTATTATTGCTGAGCTGGGGGGGGGTCACTATTATTGCTGGGCTACAGCGGGGGGGGGTCACTATTATTGCTGGGCTACTGCGGGGGGAGGGTTACTATTATCGCTGGGCTACTGCGGGGGGGGGGGGGTCACTATTATCGCTGGGCTACTGCGGGGGGGGCACTATTATTGCTGGGCTACTGCAGGGGGGGTCACTATTATTGCTGGGCTACTGCGGGGGGGGGGGGGTCACTATTATTGCTGGGCTACTGCGCGGGGGGTCACTATTATTGCTGGGCTACTGCGCGGGGGGTCACTATTATTGCTGGGCTACTGTGCCGGGGGGGTCACTATTATTGCTGGGCTACTGCGCGGGGGGTCACTATTATTGCTGGGCTACTGCGCGGGGGGTCACTATTATTGCTGGGCTACTTTGGGGGGGGTCACTATTATTGCTGGGCTACTGCGGGGGCGGTCACTATTATTGCTGAGCTGGGGGGGGTCACTATTATTGCTGGGCTACAGCTGGGGGGGTCACTATTATTGCTGGGCTACAGCTGGGGGGGTCACTATTATTGCTGGGCTACAGCGGGGGGGGGTCACTATTATTGCTGGGCTACTGCGGGGGGGGTTACTATTATCGCTGGGCTACTGCGGGGGGGGGTCACTATTATCGCTGGGCTACTGCGGGGGGGGGTCACTATTATCGCTGGGCTACGGAGGGGGGGGGCACTATTATTGCTGGGCTACTGCGGGGGGGAGGGGGCACTATTGCTGGGCTACGGAGGGGGAGGGGGCACTATTATTGCTGCGCTACTGTGGGGGGGAGGGGGCGCTATTGCTGGGCTACTGTGGGGGGGAGGGGGCGCTATTATTGCTGGGCTACTGTGGGGGGGGGAGGGGGCGCTATTATTGCTAGGCTACTGTGGGGGGGGGGAGGGGGCGCTATTATTGCTGGGCTACTGTGGGGGGGGGAGGGGGCGCTATTATTGCTGGGCTACTGTGGGGGGGGAGGGGGCGCTATTATTGCTGGGCTACTGTGGGGGGGGAGGGGCGCTATTATTGCTGCGGCTACTGTAGGTATTAGTGTAATTTTGTTGACACCGGAAGTGTTGGCTTTCC
The DNA here is from genome assembly GCF_035609145.1 of Eleutherodactylus coqui. NCBI lineage: Eukaryota > Metazoa > Chordata > Amphibia > Anura > Eleutherodactylidae > Eleutherodactylus > Eleutherodactylus coqui. The sequence goes on along the minus strand of NC_089838.1, from coordinate 110,631,339 downwards.
CGGGCTGAGCTAGCGGTAACGCCCACAGCTCACTATTGGCTGCGACGTACATGAGTTGCCGAGAGCTCAGTGCATTATTGGGACGCTGGTAACTTCTTACATGCCACGATCTATGTTGATTGCTGCGTATAAAGGGTTTTCACAGAGGGAGGGAGCGAGCTTGGGGGCTAATAAACCACCTTCATGCCACTATGCAGCTGCGTTTAGCTTTCTGAAGTTGTCCATGTGACTAACAGCCGTTTTGGCCTTATCGCCAGCTTCGGGTGCATGCGTATATGAATTTGAGGACAAGACCCCTTGTTTCGCTGTGTATGCCAGTGTCAGTGGAGATTAGTCTTGGACTTTTCTCAAGTAAGTTTAAGCAGAAAAAAAACCAAAACTTGCATTCAGGAAATCTGAATCAACCAAACTGATAATATATAATTAGAGATAAGGGAGTATACTCGCTAAGGCACATTACTCGAGCGAGTAGTGCCTTAGCGAGTATCTCCCCGCTCGTCTCTAAAGATTCGGGGGGCAGGGAGGAACGGAGGGGAGATCTCTCTCCCCGCCGCAACTCGCCTATCACCCGCGTCGGCCCCCGAATCTTTAGAGACGCACGGGGAGATACTCGCTAAGGCACTACTCGCTCATCTCTATATATATAATGCATGTGCTTCCCCATCAGAGTGTAGTCACAACACTACCACCCCCCCTCTTAATCCAGATTGGATAGTTTTTATCAAAACCTGTAATCCCAGAGACAGGTAGTCCAAGCAATCCAAATATAACCAAATGATGAGGTTTCTTCACAAGATAAGGGTTGGTGCATGTATGAGTGGAATGACACATGTATTGATTAGATACATTCACTGCCAGCGTGTCACATGCATGAAGTGATGACCATTTCTGTTATAGGCATCAACCACACACTGCTATGAACTGTCGTGCCAGCGCCTTGCAGATAAACCATACCATTAGTTGGCAAAATCAAGGCATTTAGGCCTCCTGTCCACGGGCGATATTTCATTGCATTATCCGCAGTGATAATCCACACGCGGGTAGAGCAATAAACACTTTCCATAGGATAACTATGGAAAGTGCAGCCCGAATGTACACGAGCGGAAAATAGCCACGATTTTCTGCTCGCGTATAAAAATCGCAGCATGCCGCAATTTGGCCATCATTACTGATAGGGTCATTGCGGTGACTCTAGCATTATCCTGCGGCAGAAATCCGCTGTGGGTAAGCGCTGTGCCTGTGGACTGCAGGCCTTCTCTGCCCATGCAGTGTGTGGATGATGCCTACTACATTAATGTCAGAGGAGGTGAGAGGGGTGGACTTCTAGCAAAATATGCAGCTAGCAGAGACGGTCCAGCCTGCCCACTTTACTGCTCTGCCTCATATACATGCAACATGGGAAACTTTCAAACTGCTAATACTGAGAACTGTATTTCTAATCATAATTTCAACAAACAGGCAAGAGTTTTAAAACGTAGTTTTTTTGTTGTTTTTTGTTTTTTTTAAAGAAAAGCAGTACCCTGAAAAATTAAATTGGTTTTTGTGGGAGGCACAAAACTGCTTTTATAGGCTAAGGCTGGGTCACACAGGGCAGACTTGTTGCGGTTTTGCTGCGTTTTTTCCGTTGCGGTTTTGCCGCAGAAGAACTGCTTCTACGACAAAACCGCTTCAAAGGTTATTTTTGTCTTGTGGATTTTCTTGCGGAAAAATCCGCACTGCGGCTGTGCGGAAAAAATCTGTCCTGTGAGAACAGCTTTTTGCCCAAACACATTTGTACTGCATTGCACTGCAAATGCAGCGGTTTTGCCGCAGTGTGGATATGCAACGGCAAGACCGCAGCAAATCCACCCTGTGTGAACCGAGCCTTAATGGCCGCGATCAGCGTTCCTCAGTGGATGCAGAGCAAAGTGAGTTACAGTAGAGGAGAAACTCTGCGCCTTTTTTTTTCCTTCTTTTTTTCTATAAGTATATCTGAGCGGGATTTGCTTTAGTCATTGCTTTAATCATTTAATGCACTCACCTTGATGGTAAGGCTGGGTTCACACGGGGCGGATTTGCCGTGGAAATTCCATGCGGAATTTCGCTGCGGCAAATCCACATGCGGCCGCTAATCCCGGGATTAGCCAGCCATGTGGACGAGATTTCTCAGAAATCTCGTCCACACGGGATGGCAAATCCGCTGCGGCGTGAATTTGCTGACTGCAGCATGTTCGTTTTTTTTTTTTGTTTTTTTTCCCCGCTGTGGCTGCGCTCTCCTCTATGGGAGGACCGGCCACAGTGGAAGAGCGAGCGGCAGGGCCGCTTTAAAGCCCCCGCGGGTTTTGCAGCAGCGGTTCTCCTGGCTGAAATCTCGTGTTTTTTTGCTGCGGCCAAACTGCGAGATTTCCGCCGAGAATCCACCCTGTGAGAACCCAGCCTAAACGTTTCTGCTGCATAAAATCCGTGGCATCTGTGGCGTGTGAACAAACCCTTTTAGAGTGTTTTTTGGTATTAAATGAATTTATCATATTTTTTAGTATTTTATCAATGTTAATTGGTATTTTATTATTTTTAATATCCGATGTAGCTTAAACAGGCTTTGTAGGTATGTGTAGTAGGTTTTTTTATTTGAACAATCAATAGTTTTAATTATTGTGTTGCGATCGCAGTATGCGATCATTTGTGCATATATTTATGTATGCTCCATAGAGCCATCTCATGTACTTCTGGTCGCGGAGTCGTGAATGGAAGTTGCCATTTCCGGCATGTGTCACGCTGGCATTTCCAGTTGCCAGAAGGAACGCCCATTGGAACTGTTGGGCTGGCTGTCCACGGGCGATGTGGTATCCCGTGGCGAAGCTGGGAGCTGCCGCCGAAGCTCCACCGGTCAGCCCTATCTAACAGGCTGACCGCGGAGAATCGGGGCAATTCGCAGCATGCTGCAAATTGCCCGCCGCGAGCGGAGAATCGCAATGATTCTCCGCTCGTGCACACAGGGCCGGCGCTTTCCATAGCAATGCTATGGCAAGTGTCGCCGGCGGTTTACAGTCGGCGAAATCACTGCCGTGGACAGGGGGCCTTATGTAGTTGTAGCCAATGCATTTAAGTGTCAGCATATACATACATACTTGGACTTTTTGTAACCTGTCCATGCTGTATGTGCTTGAGAAAGGAGAAATGCCTCTGAAATGTGTTGCACCAACCCTTATCACCGAAAGTCATGGACTGAATAAACCACATCATTTGATTATTATATTAGGATTGCTTGGACTACCTGTTTCTGGGAATACTGTGTTTGATGAAAGCGCTCTGGATTAAGGGTGTGTGGTGCTGTGAACCTCATATACTAGAATGAAAGTAAAAACAGCACTTCCATAGTGCAGAATTCTGTTGGGAAACATGAGAAGTAAATGCTGGATCTTCGCCTTGACAAAGGTAGTTGAGGCGCAACAATGGATGCAGAAAACAGTTGCAGCCTCTACTTGCCGGACCGTGGAGCTCATGTTCTGGATAGATTAAAGGGGTTCTGACATTAAAAAAAAAATAAAAAATTGTACTCAACTTGCCTGGCCAGGTCCGATCGCCAGGCATGTCCCTTCCAGCCGGCATCTTCTTCTGTGGTTTGTAGAAGCAGAGCAGGAGCGGTCAAAATGACCGCTTCCTGCTCTGCTCTGCTCCGTCTGTCAGTCACTTCCGAGGTGAACGGATGGGCCGCCCACAGCAAGCACGTCACAAGCAGTGCTTGCTGTGGGCGGCCCGTCCGTCCTGACTGAACTCCAAGATTCTGCGCGTGCGCAGTGGAGACGCGGCCCGTCCTGACTCCTGTCAGAGGGCACCTCTCCACTGCACATGCGCGCGATCCCGGAGCAGCGCGGCTCGTGGAGGAAAAAGAGGAAGAGCAGCGCCTGCTGGGAGATGACCCCCCTGATGTCAACAACAACAGGAGACAAGGTAAGTATGAGGTTTTTATGTTTTAGCAGCCATTAACCCTTTCCAATCCACTGTCTGACCTCTGAAGACATTATGATTTAAGGCTGTACAGCTTCGATGTTGGAAGACGTCCGTCGGGGTTCTCTTACTGTATATTGCAGCCCCTCTGCAGTCGGAGCCTATCCATTGTGTCACCTCATGCAATACTGGCTTTAGCCAGCATATAGCGCTGTTGTATAATGGCAGAAAAAAGTAAGCCCCCTAGGAAAACCAGGATACAAATTGGATTGGAAAGGGTTAAACCGTGGGTTCCCTGGGTCCATTAGGCAGACCAGAGAACAATGGCTGCTAAAGCATAAAAACATTATTCATGTCAGAACCCCTTTAAATTAACAGAGAAAACAAAGGCGGCGATCGGCGCTGCCACAGAGGAGCCTAGACCAGGGTAAAAGGAACGTGGCACTTTATTGGGCAACAGGTTTCTGAGCCGCTTTCAACAGGCCATTTACAAACAGCAGTCCAATAGCAAGCTTAAATGCTTGTGAAAAGCGGTAAGATCCGTCTTCTGACAACACAATGATTTATACTAATCGCCGGGTGTCGGTGTCGGGCAACCATGTGCACATAGAATACTGAAGACCTAATGAAACAAACTGCCAAATCTATGAAAGGAACAATGAAAATCTAAAATAAAACTAGAAGAATCAAAATATAATTTCGACAAACCATGGATTAAAGCAAATCTGAAATGTATATGAAACTAAATGGGTAAAAGATTACACATCTGTTTTCATCCACTTTATAATTAGTTTACCACAAACTTGCTATTGTACTGCTGTTTCTTTGGCCGCCTGCACGTGAACTGGTAGGATTCCACATGCGGAATCCAACCGGCAACCGCACGTACCTGCCTTCTTTCTTCATCTGTACTGCGGATGGACCCAGTGGCTCACCGTCAGACATGCACAGTACAGATGTGTTTTTTTGTTTGTTTTTCTTCCCCCACCCCTGTGCCATTGCTAGGCGATAAAGCAGAATCTGCATTGTCTGCAATGTCAATTGTGGGTGGGCTGCGGCTCAGACTGCTTCTGTTGACTTCATATACTCCCTCCGCTCGCGAAAATTGCAATTCGTTTCCGCCAGTGTGCAAGAAGAAGTGATTTTCCGACCACTGATTCTGCAATGCACATCCCTTCGTGTGCAGGCAGCCTAAGTGGTCTGATAGAGCCCACTTACGGCTCATAAACTTTGCATCATGCATAATAATTGGGGTAGTGCTGCCTATCTGTACTTCAAATAATAACAGTGTATTTGTTGTATATGCAGTTCCCTTTATGTCTAAAATGTTGGAATTCTTTTAGCTTGTTTAGGGGAAAAAAATGGAAAAAATCAAGACTATAACTTTAGGCCATATCCCCAAGCTCTAGGTCTAGGCTATATAGTGAAGTGCATTATAAATAACATTTAGTGTACCTGTCATTTCACATAAAAATGAATGAAAGCCATGGATGTGCAGCAGCCATGCTATACGGTTATTTTAACCCATCTTTTTTGTTGCACATAACTATCTTATCTAGCCCAAAACTGCCCCGGTTCTGTTGCTCTCCTGCTTGCCGGCCACTCTAAGCAGGCCCGTATTGTCTCAACGTTTTACCAGGACTGTCTGTGCTGGAACTTCCTGCCCTCACTTCCCAGCATGCAAGCACATATCTTTGCCCCATAGGGATGCATTAGACACCCGCAGGTAGTTAAATACCTGCGGATGTCATTTTTCCCTGCAGGCGTGGGTCCCGCGTGCAGGAAAAAATCCGGACATGCTCCATTTTAGTGCGGGTCTCCCGTGGGGACGGCTCCCGCAGGCTTCTATGAAAGCCGTCCGGATCTGCGGGAGACCCGCGCCTGAATTAAACTCACCTGCTCCGGATGGTATGGGTCTTCCCTTCTTCGCGGCCTGCTCTCCCTTCTTCGCGGCCTGCTCTCCCTTCTTCGCGGCCTGCTCTCCCTTCTTCGCGGCCCGGCGGATGTGCCCGGCGCATGCGCGCGGCACGCAGCCAGTGTGCCGAGCACATCCGCCGGGCCGAAGAAAGAAGATCCAGCCGCGAAGAAGGGAAGACCCGCACGTTCCGCAGCAGGTGAGTTTATTCTTATTTTGATGCCTCATGTCCGCGGGGCAGGAGGGACCTGCTACGCATTCTCCATGGATCGTTGGTCGCTCAGGGCACTGTACCAGTGAATGTGAGCAACTGAGCAATCGCTGTTCACTAGAGATGAGTGAGCATACTCACTAAGGACAATTACTCGATCGAGCATCTCCCCGCTCGAAAGAAAAGGTTCAGCTTCCGGCGCGGGTGACATGTGAGTTGCGGCCATGAGCGGGGGAGAGAGAGAGATCTCCCCTCCGTTCCTCGCCGCTCCCCACCCGCCGCCGGCAGCCGACTCTTTGCTCCCTAGCGGGCAGGTACTCGCTAAGGGCAATGCTTGATCGAGCAATTGCCCTTAGCGAGTATGCTTGCTCATCTCTACTGTTCACACTTAACGACTTGCTAACAATTATTTTTATGCCTGTAAAAAAAAAAAAAAATGAAGGCAAACATTTGTTCGGCATACAATTGTTGGCCATGATTACACTGAACTATTATCATTCGCATTTGCACAGTCCAACGATAATCCTTTTTGTATAAAAGGGCCTTAAAACAAAGCAGAGATATGTACAGATTTGATGTCTAGGAGTATTGCAGTATATTGAACTTGTGATGAAAAATTTTTTTTTAGAATGCTAAAAAAAAAAAAATAAACGCGATTGACGTCACTACGATCGTAAATGTCGGAACTATTAAAATATAACATTTGTCCTGGACATTGAACACCATTAAAAATACACAATGCCAGAATTGCATTTTTGTTTATCACAAATGACCAAAAAGTCTTATGTACTTCACAATGGAACCACAAAAAAAGTACCCTCACACACAGCAATGGAAAAACAAAGTTAAAGGTCTTGAGTTTTTTTTTATACTTAAAAGAAAACTTTTTATATATGAAAGGGTGATATTTTTCAAAAGTAATGCAACTTAAAAAAATAAATAACCTATAACTTTGGTATTGTCATAACTGTATTAACCCACAGAATATTTAACAAGTCAGTTTTACCACACCGTGACGGGTCCCCCAATGTATAAAGTTACAAAGCAGCTGATATGCGTCCTTTCCCTCTCCTCCTCCGCTGGCAGCTCTGAATCTCTGCTGCTTTATTTGTATGCAGGCCGCATTCAGCCTGTGATGTCTTGTAAGCCTGCAGCAGCCAATGACCGTGCTCGGCGATCATTACTGACCACTGTCATTGGCTTCGAGACAACTCGGGCCGACGGCAGCCTGTAATGATTCAAGAGCTGCCAGCAGAGGATGAGCGGGGAGCTGTGAGTATCAGCTGCTTTATTTTACACCATAGGGGATCCATTACGGTGCACTTTATGTAACTTGAACAAACCCTTTAAATGGTATAATGAAATTCAACTAGTTCTGCAAAAAACACGTTCTTATGGTTGTGTTGATTAAAAAATAAGTCCTAGATCTTGGAAGGTAGGGGCAGTAAACATGTACTGGGGTTTTTTGCGTGTATTCTGTGTCAATGTGCGTAATTTTTTACAATCCATTGGCTTCAGTGGAATCTGTGCAGTTGTTCATTTGGTTTGGATTTGAAATCTGCCTTGTGGGAAAAAGAACCTTGGGTGGTATGCTGCTCGCGACCTGATGATGTGGGGGAGGGGGGAGCCTTTTACCGCATTACTCTTTCCTATCAAGCTTACAGGATATTTAAAGGGGTTTTGTCATTAAAAAAAATTATCTAAACTTACCTATTCCTTCCCTGTCTGTCTCCTTATCACATCTTCTCCTGGTTGAGCTTCTCCAGTGCCCCAGATAAGCTCACTGCAGGCTGGGACCAGCTTGTTATGAGGGCTGCATATCTCAAATTCCTTCCGGCTGGGTCAGTGAAGGTCACATCCCTGTGCTGTAGCTTCACTGCCTAGGAAGGAATTGTAATCTATTTCAGAGATAGCTCGCATGAGCAATCTCTGAAGAAGATAGGCAGTACCCCTGCTGGCCTGTGAGCTGTGACCTAATGTTCATTGGTTGGCAGGCAGAAGACTGCCAACCAAATGTAGGTAACTTCACAGGAAGGAGAAGAATCAGGCAGCTGGAGGTGAAGTGACCCCCTGGACTGCAGGAGACAGGAGAAGATAAGGGAGGTGAAGATCTGGTAAGTAGACTGATGGGGGAGAAATAGAGAAGTATAGAATTTTTCTTTTTTTAGTGACAGAACCCCTTACGGCACTGGTTGCCATACCAGCAGTTAATTGTAGAACAATTTTTTTTTTTCAAAGTCAAACACAGGAGTGCATACCAGAAGAAACTTCAGTCTGATACTTTTACCTCTTTTTCAATCTTCTCCTAACTTTGGCTCAAAAACTGCAGGATTGTTTCCAGCACCAGAAAATGTTTTGATATAGTTTGGTGGCATTGTTCATTGTGGTTTTGTTTTTTTAATTTTCCATCATGTTTACATTCCGTTTAGACCTGCCAATTTCTCGTTTGAGCAAACGATGTCAGAGTTTGCTTGGGCAGTCTGTTTATACAGGCGGATACATTGTTGGCTCGTTCAAACGGAAAACCCATCAGTTGTTCACCGTATAAATAAATGAAACTGACTGAACAGTCGATATTTAAACCGAACAATTAATCAATGAGCCAACGTAGATTTTATTTTTTTTTTGTATGTCTACATAAAATGAACTAAAAACAAACGATTAATCATTTGTCCGATCATTGGCTGCGTTTGCATTGAACAACTTTTTTTTTTTTTGTGTGATTGTCGTTCCATGTAAAAGGGCCTTTGATTATGGTGTGCTTTTGATTTTTTTTTTTCCTTTGCGATTTTTCTCTATAGACTTCTATAAAGCATCACAAATTAAACCACACATGTGAAAAATGTCATTACATTGCTTGAAAGCACTGAAAACAAAGTGTGTGGAGGGAGTTCTTATGACTGGAATCCCCCTTTTCCCTTTGTTTTCACTGTGTGTTGATAGTGCTACATAATGTAAATTGTTGTGGATTATCTGTGCAGATTTAGCGAAATAAAAAAAGTAGAAAAAAACCTTGGATGAACTTTGAGGAACATAGAGGTACAAGGCCCAATTATAGATGCCCTCTTAAAGTTCTATACAAACTAGAAAACCATTGCCACAGAAATTTCGATCTATTACAATCTTTAATGAAGGCAGAGAGTGCCATTACAAGAGCCACACCCTAATCAAAAATGGCTGTTGTAAGAATCGCTGCTGAATTTTATTGATTGTGCCGCCAAGAATGATGACTTTTATGGTGACGTGATTGAAAATCTATTCCTGCGTTCATATTAAGTATTGTTAAAATAGCTTAAACCCCATTTACATGCAACAATTAGCACTTAAAATTGGTTCAAATGATGGCTTTTGAGCGAATCATTGCATGTAAACGCTTACATCTTTCACACTTCGGCTGAATGATTATTTTTAGGTGAGCATAAAATCCACCTTATAGACAGTAAGAGAAAGCAGGGATCGCTCCCTGTGTTCTCTATGTGAGCAGCTGATTACATTGTATTCAGTTGACAGCCCAAGGCAGCCCATGGGAAGACGATGCAGTTGAGTGCAAAGTCCAGACCACATGCTGGGATTTGCAAACAGCTGCTGAAGGCTAATTATTGCCAATTAGTACTTTATGCAAAATGCTCGCTAGAACTGTCGATCTTTCAATCCCTCGAAAGATTGTCTTTGCGTGTAAATGAGCCTTTAGAAACTAGCACATAAACTCAGCTCCTGGTGGCTCACACGCTACCAATTAGTTATAATAGGCATTATTACCAATTAGCAGATTATGCAAAATATGGCTTTTGAGCGATCATCTGTGTGTCTAAATGGGCCTTTAAGGCCCCCTACACAGGCGGAAATTCTGCGGCGGGATTTCCCGCAGAATTTCCACCCGTGCCCGCCTGCATAGGATTGCATTAGATAACACAATCCTAGGCAGACGGACGTGATTTGTTGGTAATCTCAAGATCATATTGTACAATTTTCCTAGATGCTGAATATTCGGGGCACAAGCCTCTTCATGCATTCAATGCATCCCCCACACCTTCATGTACCTTCACTGAAATGTACGCCTGGTCTGGACCCTGTGTATATTTCTGGTATAATTACGCCAGTTTTTGGTGTAAATTATACATCTGTTGGTCTGGGACTTGCCCAATTTTCGGAAAAGGGGAGGGCTCAGCACATAAACAAGAAAAGGCGCTACATTTTTGTGCAAGCGGCCATTGCACACAAAGTTGAAGTTCTCTTTACCAGAAAACTGGCAGGCATAAAGCCATTAGTGTCCCCATGTCTCCTCTTCTCTCTCCCCTTCATTCAGTAAGTTTTCTCTCTCCTCTAACAAAAGATTAACCCTTTCCTATGTACAGGTACAGTTCAGTTGATCTGATCAGGGCTGTGAGATATTAGTTTTGCAGAGCTCTAGCCCTCTGCCCTCTTCACACCATATAAATAAAGTTTAAGGGAAGGGCAAAGGGTTAATCTGCTCCAATTAACTTTTCAGTGTGCAGAGTAGTGGTAGATGCATAGAGGTGGGAGGTGCCAGTAACCAGAAGGTGATGTATGTGTTTTTATGGGAACTGTAGTTGCCCAGCCAGACATGCTTGCCATGAGACTGATCAGAAGACCTATCCTGTTTGCTCAGTGAAGCAACCTTCACCAGTGGGACTAAAGGTTCATTTACACACACAGATAATCTTTCAAAAGATTGAAAGATCGGCAATCGTTTTGCATAAAGTACTAATATGCACTAATAGTAATTTATCAGCTTCGTTTGCATGCAAATGAGCTTCTGGGAGCTGCACAACTCAGCAAGAGGTCTGAGCTCTGTAATTGGCTCCATTGCTCAGCCACAGGCTCCCCATGGAGAATTCAGCACCATGGACAGCAGACAGTGTGTGTGGTCCTGCTTATCAGCTGTTCTGCCAAACCATGGTTTTCAAGCAGGACTGAAAACAGTCATTTGGCAGAAAACTGAAAGATGGGCACAAGGATAGCTTTTAAACGATAACAGTTGTCTAAATGTGCCTTAACAGAGTGCAAATGCATATATGGAAGGAATGTAGTAAGCTCACTTAGACATGTTGCATTCTATAGTATGATTTTTAGGATGGTATTGGATTGTGAGATAACCACCTTTTAATGTGTTTTTTGTTTGACACCTTTCATGCTTTGGCTTGGTTTTATTTTCTAGTAAATCGTCTCATCGAGGAGAATAGTCACATTTTCTCGGACAAACATTGTAAAGTATGCAGTGCTGTCTTGATCTCGGAATCCCAGAAGCTTGCACATTACCAGGTGACGTTTCCCATTCATATTCCTTCACTCCAAAATACATGCAGTTAGTTTACACATACATAATTCTTCTGTTTTCTTCCCTTTTCTGTTAAGAGCAAGAAACATGCAAATAAATACCGCCGGTACAAGACCATTCATCAAGAAGAAGACATTAGCCCAGCAAAAAAGATGAAAGTTGATGATATTCCGGTAATGTGTTTTTATTTGATTAAGAATATGTTCTAAGTTACACAATTAGAATTCTAACGTCACTGCAAACTGAGGCAACGGTGGGTGTCAAAAGCAGTACATATAATGGATGCTGTGAGACCAAATGTCCTTCAGCCAAATGATTCCAACAGTCACAGGGGCCTGTAACAATAATACCACCTGTCTCGATGGTGGACAACGAAACAGTCAGCTGCTAGTGCTCGTTGGACAATGACACCATCCTCTCTACTAGTGGTCTGTCAAGGGAGTCCTGCGCCCAGTCACCTCGTGTGCGTGTGTGTGTCAGTGTAGTGGACCTCTTTCACAAAAACCTCTGAGGGCCTTTTGATAGGCCAAGGGTGGAATCCCTTTTAGGGCCTCAGGCGGCAAGACTGTTCATGTAATCACCCCACATATAATAATTTGCATATCTGCCCGAGATGTTACTGCATGCAAAGATTTGCTGCGGAATGACAACTCCTAGGTGGTTTATTTATTTATTTTTTTTTTATTTATTTATTTTTTTTTTTACAGTGTGTATAATTATATATAGACGGCTATATCTATCAATCAACGGGTGCCTGAAATCACCTGTCCAGTCAGAACTTCAAAAATATATAGTTATGACAATACCTATAGGAGATCATTACTAGCTAATTAATGTTTTTGCCATTGCATGCTTTTTATCTCTGCCCTATTAGGGCATAGAGATGATCCATGACTACATTTTTTTATAGTGTCCTCACAGTTTGTGGTAGTCTAAGAAACATTCCCGTCTCATCATTGTTTCAGGGAGATACGCTTTGTATCATAATTGGTTCAGACTGCTACTCTCTCCCTCTTGCCTGCAGTTCTACCTCCTCTCCTTGACTGCAGTTTATAAACACAAAAGTCTGTCAATAAGAATTCAGTTCATGGAGATCTGATTTCTACACCGCAAAGGAAAAATGATTATAAAGTACAGATTACGAATGAGAAATAGATGAACATCGGGTAACTGCCACGCATATACTGAGGGAAAAGATGAAGCTTTAACAATATTTAAGTAGTTAAAATGTACATGGGTTTTTAAACTTTTACGCTTTTAAATAACGCCTTAGGCCAGCAGCACACAAAGTCCGCAGCAGAATTTGACCCTGTTCCCGTCCGGCGTCCGCGTGTACCTGAATTATCTGTCCTGCAGGTGGTCCAGACGGCTTGCCGTTGGACATGCACAGTACTTTTTTTTTTTTTTTTTTCACTTCCCCAAACCCACCCGCACCATTGCTAGGTGATGAACTAGCGACCTTTCCACAAGATTGATTGTGGAAGGCCACAAGTCGGATGGCTTCCATTGACTTCAATGGAAGCCGTCCATGCGGAAATAGCAAGAAAAAGGGGCATGATGCAGTTTCTCCTCCGTTTGTGGAAATCGTAATTTGATTCTCTAATTGTGTCTCTAGCCTAAGGGCGCTTTTACACTGCAAGATAAACTGAAAGGGGCATACAAGTGGTGAAGTAGTGATTTGTATATAGCACTTGCTTGACATACACTGAACAATAATTAGGTAGTTTTGATGGTTCGTTGGATCATAACCACGCTTCTAGTCATCCCTCTTGCTGTTTCTTTCAATTCAGTAAATCCTTACGAGGACTGTTTATATGAGTAGATTTGCCACTGACAGACCATGATTTTCTAGGTCAGCATAAAAGATCCAATCCGAAAGAGTCCAATGACTTATCGCTGATTGTTTGAATGCTGCAAGCATTTACATCTTAACAATTATTTGCACAATAACTGCTTTGGAAAAAGGCCCTCAATGACCATTGATTTTAAAAATACTAGGTACGTGTTTTTCTGACAAATCAATGACTAGTCCAAAGGTCACTTTTGAGTTTGTTTCCCCTTTTTCAAAGCTAAGATTTTGGTATTTTTTCCTATTAAACAGTGTAGATGTTATGTCTATATCATCATTCAACAGCTAGTTTTTTGTTTTTTGTGCAGCAGCAGAAAGTCACTGATGATGGCGATAGAAACAAATTCTGCCCAATCTGCAACATGACCTTCTCATCCCCAGTGGTTGCGCTGTCTCACTATGATGGCAGAACACATTCTAAGAATGTGAAGCTGATGGAACAGGGTGGAGCACCCCAAGGTATGAACTCATAGGGAGCAAGTATGACTTGTAAGTGCATTCCATATGCTGTTCTTGATATTTTTGAAGAATAGTTTGCATTTAGTCTTTGTTAAAGGGGATGTGTCATCAAGTTTTTATTTTTCCATGTCAGTCTGTGTTTTAAAATTGCCCTGAAATTTTGCAGTTGCACTTTTCTACATAACTCATTGTTGTCAGAGGTAGGATTAATGTAAAACTTCTAATATACAGCAGTAAGCAAAAGCACCATTGACAACAGGCGAAAGGCCGGTTTCAAACGAGATTATTACAGGCACGTTCATGTGCCCATAATACGGATAGTTGTCCCAGCTTTACCCGTATTATGACCCAAAGCTAGAACATCATACCGATATATTATGTAATGAGTTTAAGTCAGTAGACCGAGACGCTCATCTGTATTACAGGTGCATAAATGAAACTTGCCTTATATACAGCTAATTTAACCCCCCCTCCCCTCCGCACAGTGAACTCTGCATAGGCCACAGAGAATGCCTAGTAGAAACAAGAGGTTACCAACAGCACAAATGAAACCCCAGTCTGGGTGGGACTTATCATGATGCAGCAGCCACAGGAACGTGAACCGTATCCTGGCGTCAATCAAAAAAGGCAAAGTGGCAGCATCAATAGGTGCAAAAAGTAGTTCGGATTATTCTCCCATAAGGCCGCGTGTCCACGGGCATTGCGTTTTAAAGCAAACAGATTTCTGCCATAGTAGAATACTTAAAAGTCACCGTCGATTTTCTGTGATGAACATATTATAATAGGGTCATCGCAGCATGCTGCGGGTTTTTTTCCCCGCGAGCAGAAAATTGCGGCGGATTTCTACTCGTGTACATCAGTCTGCACTTTCCATAGTTCTCCTATGGAAAGTGTTTTTATGCGTTACCCTCGTGCGGATTATCGCTGCGGATAACGCAATGAAGAATCACCCGTGGACAGGAGACCTAACTAAAAAACAGACCGCTATGTTTTAACCAAGAATAGGTCTTTGTCAAGCTTGAACGACTGCCTGTTTACACGGGCTGATTTGTTCAGTTTTCTGCATGCAGAAACTGAACAGAGAACGAGTTCTCATTTGTCGTTCAGTCGGGGCATGCGTTTACAGCGAATCTTTATCATTCAGATTCCTGCTGGATGCAGAATTCTGAATGATTTATCGGCCCGTGTAAAAGGGCCCTAAACGTAAACTTTCAATGTTCTCTCCACAGTTTTTAGTATAATACGTTAGTATGATCCTAGTAAATTTAGAAGATGGAAGGTTGAGATGATGCATAAATATCATTCATATTCTAAATTCTGTTTCTTTAGGTGTACCACGGGTCACCAAGCCTGCTGCTGCCGCTCCTGCACGTTTACTACCAGCAAACACTGATAAATCTGACCCTCAGAAGTTTTGCCAGCTTTGCAGTGCTACTTTTAATAACCCTCACATGGCAGAGCAGCACTACAAGGGCAGGAAACACAAGAAGCAGGAGACTAAAAGCGAGCTCATGACTATATATACGTCGTCTGGGAACAAGTTACCACAAACTACACCCCTCAATCCACTAACGCCAGGCTCTGGAGCAAGTGAGTCCAATGCTGAGCCTGATTCTGAAAAACCCACTGTCTAATGTGTCAGGAAATATCCTTGATTTGTAGTAGAACACATTTTTTTTCTGTTTTAATAAGATTTTTATTTGCTCAGCTAGTCCAGCTTTACATTAGGGCTTAGAAAAGTAAACACGTCTTTGCTTTTTCTAGCACCTCAATATCTCTACGTTAATGTACTGCATGAACAGCTAGTCTCCAACACATTCTTTACTGTTTTATCTATTTTTTTAAATGCTAAATTGCAAGCTATAGTAAAAGGAGCTTGCGTACAACGGCAGATGGTAACCGGATTCTGCTGCTGCAACGTGCTACTAAAATGTTGTTTCTGTAAATGATACCCTTGTGTTGGGTTACTTGCCCTTAAAGCTTTCATACTGTAGCTTTAATACATTTTTCAGCCCGTTAACTGTAGTAGATATATTCCCTTCTTGGAATTGGGCATTCAGTGATGTGAAGTGTTTATTTTATTTTTTTTTACTTTTTTTAATTCTTATGTCTATGAGATCCGTTAACACAATCTTATAAGGAAGCGAATCCTTTGTTTTTTAGTTTTTTTTTTCTTTAGTAGAAAAATGAGAGTGGGCCTGTATGTGGTCTGTACTAGGATTAGTTTGCAAAAAAGCCGGAAAAACGCAGTGTAAATTATCCTGTGGAATCAATTGTGTAAGCAGGAGGTTCGGGGTTAAATTGCATAGTTCAGTATAGCTTTACCTAAAATTAATAATTTCAGCTCATGTTCTTTATTTACATCTACAGCCTTGTGATCATGAAGCCACAATGCTTACACGTGGGGTTTTCTGTCATTTATAAAGTGGAATATTGTAACCTGTTACTTGCATCAATTGGCTAGTCTTCTGCAGTTGGCCATCATTGGGTCTATGCAGAACTTGTGATTGCCCCTTAGGTTTTTGTGTTTTTATGGGTAGACTGCTGTTTTTTTCCTGTACCAATATGTTATTAAAAAAAAAATAGAAATTGTGACTCACGGGCAATGATCAGGTTTGATTGTGAATTTTCTTCACAGCAGAGCAATTATTAACTCTGTGCAAAAGGCGTTCAAGTTATGAAAAGGCCAGAAGTTAATAACTTTATTCAGAATTTCAATTCATTGATGGGAACATAGTGGGTTAAAATTTCCTGTTATATTTGCTCAGCTTCCGAGTACGGGTTAAACGAATATATAGCATAGTACTTTATTGCCTGTTGCAGCTTGAATAGTTTGGCACAATTATCATATTTGACTATTCTGGAACCTCCTGTAATAAGGACTAGCGACTTATTCACACAGGCGTACTTTCAGTCCATAATATGTGCTTATTTTTTATGCATGCAATACAAACTGCATAAACCCCATTGATTTGCATTGGAGTATTGAGATGTGCACTTTATGTACCTATAAATCGCAGCATGCCCTAACTTGCTCCATATCGTTTTTACACATGTTGGCACGAGACAGTGGTTAAAAAAAACATATAGTGACATCGATTGGGCCTTTTTGCGTTTTTTTTTCATTGGAAAAATGCAGTGAATGCTTGCAAAAAACAGAAGGCAGATAGAGGAGGACTGCTTGGTAATATGGAACGCAATGATGCATGCCAAGATCTACCTTCCCATATATTTTGTAGAGGAAAAAAACGTTGTCTGCCTCCCATGTAAAAATGTAGTTGCAGTGTGGGCCTATAGATTTCTATGAGTGGTTCACACTTGTTTTCTGTGACACGGATCCTAAACACAGCGTGTACACGTGGCCATTGAATGTATTGTACTTGTTCCTGGTGGCCTTTGTAGTGCCAGTGAGTCCCACACAATGATTGTCAGCATTTCCCGCAGGGTCATGTATACGTATATAGGCAATGTTCTCAATCGACCTGTCACTTCAAGAAGCCGAAGGGTCCATTCACACAGGCAGATTTTCTGTATTATCTCCATATATTTTATGGACGGCAGACGCCATTGATTTTGCTTTGGTAAATACAGCCGGGAGTATTTTATGCACGTAACGAACAACAACAAAAAAAACGGGCATACTATTTTCGCCCACATTTTTGGACTAGAATTACCCATTAAAGTGTATAGGATCATATATCACACAGCAGTTATTATATTTTTGCGCATTTTGGTAGAATACATTGGCAAAAAATAGTAGCATCAATTAGGCCCTCTGTTTTTTCTTTTTTGTGCATGTGAAAAACACGGTAAATATGCATGCAAAAAATACACACGGTAATAATGTTGCATATTTCATGGACCAAGATTGCATAAGCTCGTGTGAATGAGCCGTAATGCTGCTGTTCAGGCTGAAGCTTCCAGCATAACAACTCCTCTAGAACAAAGTTATCCCAGCTATTAGCTAAACTTCAGTTTTCTACCACTTCGGAACCAGATCTGATTGTTGGAGACTTTTGATGTGGGCTTCTATGCCAACAATTTTTTTTTTTTTAGCATACTGCACTACAACACAATTGAATGGGCATAATGGAGGCTAATACCAATGGGATATATCTGTTTAGAGGTCCTGTAGCATCATTTTTTCTTCTGGAGACTCCTACAGCTGTATTATAAATCCTAGTGTGAAGATTCCCAGAAAAATTAATCAGGATTTCATTATCTACTGATAACCTGACTGCAGCCAGACTTGGCAAAGGACTATTGGCAGGAAACGCTTAGGACTAGTGTATACTTTTGGAAGATAAAAGCATGCTTGGTATTTGTTTGCAGATTAGAAATCCCAAAAATAAAACTTTGTAACAAACCCTGTTTTTCCATCACTGTGCCCTCTGCCTGTTGGCTCGCCCCTCCACTTCTAATTACTACATGATTCCTGTCCCCTAAATTGTATTCTCGCTAACTCTTCCTGGTGCGTTCTGTTTCTCTAAGTGGCGGTATTCGATCAGATGTTACAGCGCTGTGATGGCTCCTAACACTGATAGTTTAGCAGTAGGGGATGACTGTTTGGGGATAACTTTTCTGTTCATACTTTGATGTTTTAGTAGACTGCAATTCTCCTTTTAATGCCAGTCAGTAACTGGCTTGTGTACATGTCTTTCTTGTTTTCTTTTACATGAACTAAACATTGCTATTGTACTGAATAGATATTGTAGGCTTGAATCACTTGGAAAATGTGATTGTGTTTAATCATAATAAAACATTTCTTTCCTGGATTCGTCAAAAAATAAAAATGTGTTAATGTTTTTAAAAGAATATTTTGTCTATTATTTTCAAAATGGCGGATGACTTATTTTTACTATTAGCAGTATATTAAAAATAATCATCTCTTAACTCTTCCTTTTTAACATCTAAATGAAAACGCACATACCAAGTAAATCCTTGTGGATCTAGTTAAAGGGATTGTCTCAGGAAAAATATTGGGGCAAATTTACTAGTCAAATAGACAGTTTTCTGGCACAAATTGCACCAGAAAACGGTTGTAAGCTTTGTGATATATATATATATATATATATATATATATATATATATATATATATATATATATATATATATATATATATTTTTATTTTTTTTTTACACTTTCGGACACATTTCCCGTTTCATCCTAAAAAGGGTATGGCTTGATAACAAGGGGGTACGGCATAAATTGCATCGAATGTTTAGCAGAATTTTTGGCTTATAATAGGCCAAATAATAGATGGTATAAACTTTGTAGATGGTCTTAAAATTTGACAGATTCACCATCCAGCATGAGCCACTGTGATGGATTGGGCACATTTTAAGACTGTTTTACCGTGCACTGTAACTTTTAGACAGTAATTGTGCGCCATTGTCTAGTTAAGTCCAGCCCATAATTGTAAACCTTCTTTTGTATTAAAGCAAAAGGTCTGCCTGCAGATATTCCACTAGTAATGTGAGAATAGCGCTACATGCTGTTTTTGTTGAAGAGCTTTCATGGCTGCTTCACCTCGGTAAATGCTCAATGCAGTGGGGCAGAGAGGGAAGCAAGACTGAGATTATTCTAACATTGCTGGAATGTCTGGAGATTAAAAAAAAATTTTAATTTCACTTTTTTTTAAATTTAGTTATGGGTGAATGTAAGGGTATTATGGTCCAAAATGTGCTATTGCCTTGTGATTCTTGCCTATTTGCAGTCTTCTTACTCAAGTAAATGTGCATTGTATTTATGCGTGTAGAAAAAGAACACACAATTGCATAAATGCACTGTGAATATGCAGGTTCCTTACGTATTTTGCACAGATTTACGCACGCTCATTGATTTTAATGAGCTTTTATGCTGCACATTTTTTCATGCGGTCGCACATCGCATGAAAAAGTGCACTTGGGGGGGGGGGGGGGGGATTCTGCGGCGTGATTTCCTGCAGAATTTCCGCCCCTGCCCGCCTGCATAGGATTACATTACAAAACGCAGTCCTATGCGGGCGACCGCGTTTTGTCCGCGTGAAAATACACGCGGAAAACAAATTGCAGCATACTCTATTTCCGTGGGGGTCTCGCAGAGGCCCACACAGAAATGTCACTCCCGGCGCCCCCGCCTGTGCGCATGCGACGGCTGGCCAGCAGCCGGCACATCACAGCTGGAGCCGCGGGAGAGGTGAGCGCCGCACTGGTCCCTGCAGGGGCTCTGCTCAGGTCCAGCTGCGAGATTTCTCGCAGGGGATCCGACCCGGCCGTCTGCAGGCGGCCATAAGTGATGGAACCCACTGAAATCAATGTGTTCTGTTCACTGCTTGTTATGTACGCAAAAATTGCATTTGTAGCCTACTCCGCAGATAGCTCATGTGAATTAGCCCCAACTGTAAACAATATTTTTGTCAGACAACCCTTTTGAAACTTGGTGTGTTAGGTCTTAAATTGATACTCTGTTCCTTGAATTTCGTTTATAAAGATTGGCACCATTTATTAGGCTGCGTTCACACAGCTATGTCCTTGCGCTTGTGAAAAACTGGTGCAAAACACTCGTTGCAGCGCTCACAGGCTGTCCGTGTGCTTTGTGGTGATCACATATCCCGCACATTGCATGTGCTATTCTCATCTGTGGAAATGAACAATAGGGCATGCAGTAATTGTTTTATACACGGCCCGCTGGTATGTGTGAATGGGCTTTTGAAACCTTCATTCCTTGAATAGGACATTCAAACACACAAATTCATAGTTTTTTGGACTACAGAACATGGGCTTTTATTTTTAACCATACGTCTCTTAGGGTTTTTTTGGGACCCTCGAGGAGTTTGATATTGATGGCCTACCCCAAGGGCCCTTTTACGCGGGCCGAGAAATTGTTTGAATTGAGTGAGCGATCATGGTAGTTTTAACATGCTGTCTGTTTACAAATGCAGGTAATCATTTTCGTTTTTTGCGTTCGTTCTTTCACTCAATGGTTGGTTGTACCAGTGAATGCGAACGACTCGGCCATCGCAGTTTTTTACATTTAACAACTTGTGAACAATGATTTTCATGTCTGTATAAAATGAACAACGAACTAATTATCGTTTGTCGTTTAATTATTCGGGTTTACACTGAACAATTATCGTTCAAATGTTCTCAATCAAATGATTTATTTTTTTTTGCACAAGTTCTGAGGACCTTTTAGACCATCAACATCTAATAAGCGGAGGTCTGAGTTCCAGTAAGTTCCCGTCATTTGGTATAGCTCTATACATTGTGTTGTGGCCGTTCCTGGTGCTGCGTCTGGTAAACAAGGAAGGATAGTTCCATGGCCCGTCAATCAGCTGATTGGTAGGGGCGCTGAGACCCCCACTGATCTGATATTTGTGGCCTCTTTTAACAGTAAGCTATCAATATTAGTCCCAGAAAAAACACTTCAAAGTTGAACATACACATTATTAGCGCAATCTGCTGTAAAATGTGTATGAGACCTCAGACACCTTCAGAAATAAGCAACACCATTGGTGCCACTTATCTTCCCTTATTGATGTAATGCGCACTAATATTTATACTCTTAGGGCTGACTCGGCCTATTTCATGCACGACAGCCATTAAAACGACCCTTCAGGCCTGGACAATCACAGATGACCGAACCACTTCTGACTTCCTGGCGCCCACTGGGCATAGTTTACATTGGTAGTCTGATGCTACATGCTGCTAATGTAGATAGTACTGGTTAATCAAAGCAGGTGTAGCGTCATGTACTGGTACACTATATACATTAGGTAGTTAGAGAAACTAATGTGGCCATCTTTGTTTCTCCAGGACCAGAGGGTCACTTTAACTGCAGTATTTAACTCCCTCTGCCCTGTATATCACTTGCAGGTGCCCAGGTATGTGAGAATACTGGTGTTTTTTGCCTACCTAGTTTTGCAGAAGATCTTTATATACATACGCTTGTTCATAAGATATGACCCCTGCCCAACGCAGCTGTTTAACTATTGAAGCTTTACGTCTTTTCTGATGTGAGTTGGGCACAGTGACTTCTAGTTTATGCCTTTTACATATGGCATCCAGTACTATGTGTAAGACATGGTGAACAAAACTGAGATCCCCACTCAAATGGCATCAGTACTTAATTTTCCAGGGGCTACTGTATATTCTAGGGACATATGACATGAAACCAGTATCCGCTGTATTTAAAGGTCGTCAATGTTCGTGGGGGGGGGGGGGCTGTTTTGTGAGTACCGCAAACATAATAATAATAATAAACTTTATTTGTATAGCGCCAACATATTCCGCAGCGCTTACATAGACAGGGGATACAGAAAGACAAAAGTACAAACATTACAGAACCATGGTTACATAGTAATTGATGGAAACAATAGGGGTGCGGGTCCTGCTCCAACGAGCTTACATACTACAAGTAATGGGGTGATACAGAAGGTAAAGGGGCTGGAGATGTGCACGGTATGGCGAGGTGGAGAGTGAGGGGTTACATGCAGGTTACACGGCTACCCTTGGTGAATTTAGTTGGCTTGTGTGTAGTTGTAGCCATTAATTGACCTCTCAAATGGAACTCGCAGCATTGAAACTATAACATTTTATCTTGTGTACATTGTTATCCATACTTGCTGCTTTTTGAAGTAAACCGTATTGTAGGATTTTAACAATTTACATTTAAGCTATATAAAAGGTCCTGTAAATTCTGAGTTAGACCCAATGTCCACGGGCGGACTTGACTTGCAGGACACCTGTACGAAAAATCCACAATTCAAGCCATAGAGAAACATGGGCGTCTGCAGCTGAATTAAAGCATGTGGATTTGTTTTGCGGACCTTTCACACCACAAACATGCACTGCCCTATGGTCTTCGCTCATACATTCTACGGGTTGGAAAAGCTATCAGGTTCTATCGAACCTAATTGCCCAATGCTCACAGCGCGGAATTCCACCCTGTGAAATCACCCGCGGCATGTTCTATTTGCCGCGGGCGTACGCATGGACGGCTTCCATTGCAGTCAATGGAATCTGTCCGTCATGCTTTTTTCCGTTTCACAGTGGTAGATAGAGTGAAAACTCTTCCTCGCATCATGTGAGGCTGCCGGCGCGTCATGCGCTGTACTGCACATGCGTGCCGGCACGGGCTGCAGGACATCGGGCAGCGGATCCAGAGGTGAGTATGGGGTCTCTTGGGGGGGCGCCGTGACGGACTCCGCTGCGGAATTCCACTTGCGGAGCCCGTCACGGCCGTGGGCACTAGGCCTTAATGGGGCTTCTGGCGTGTTTAAAAGTATGTCAAGTTTCCATCAGTATCCATTTTTATTAACAGGATAGACAAATGCAGGCTGTATTTTTCTGTTCGGCTTAAAAACTGGATCCTAATGGAGCCATCATTCTGTACAGTGCAAGTCTATAGCTACAGGATGGGCATCATGCTGTACCATTTGTATTTTTGACCTTTTGTTAAACGTTAAAGGAAACTGATACAAACAGATGTAAACTGGTACGAAGGATCTGTCAAGAGACATGGGAAAGAAGATGGCACTGTCAGCATTTTAGTGGCCTGGTTTGGAACTACAAGCACAGCTTCAATTGGAATCAGTGGGTGCTGTGCCGACAGTACCAAAACAGCTTCCATAATATGGACCGCATGATCTCCTGACAGCAGACTCCCATTGATCAACTATTAATGATCAATCCTGAATATAGGTCATGAATAAAAAAAAGTCCCAGACAACCCCTTCAAGAAATATTGTAGTTTAGCCTTGATGTATATCGTCACAGATATCGCAGGAGGAGGTAAGACTTGGAAGGGATATGTGCCTGTATTCTGAACAAAACAAAATTTCCATAGCGTCCATCCTGACAGCACAAATGGAGGTTGCCCCGCTTGTGCTCCTTGGGACAGGAAGGAGAGTTCTTAAGGCTACCTCCCACCGTCCATCTCCAGTGTTTCTTCATGTCACAAGGGACACAGAGGGGAGTTCTCCGTGCCGGGTGGACGCTATAGCTGTATCTTGCCAAACGCCGGCTGGAACTTTTCGGGATTGACATGCGGCGGGCGGGTCTGCAGCATCTGGGATCCGGCTTCCACTTCACCACAGCAGAAGAGAGCGGTCTGGAGACCGCGGGACCCGTGACAGGTGCAGCCGCATCTTGCACCTAGGTCACGTCGTCTAATGGCGGCCGACTCCCAGTGATGACATGGCGCCACGCCTTGCATGATGTCGAACGTAATGACGTCAGATGCTTCCCCCTTGAAAATGGTGGCAGACTAAAATTCAAACGCCGTCTGAGCTGCTGGGCTCTGTCTTCACCTCAGACACCATGGATAGTGCAGAAGGGGACAAGGGGGTTGTGCCAAGCGTGAGTAGTCGACTTGGACAAAAAGACTGCACAAATCTTATGTTAGATATTGGGCTAATGGCTTCTCCTGTTTGCAGGAGGAAGCATTAAAAGTCAAAAGCGATAAGAAGACAGTGTCAAAAGGCCAATTTATCCTGAATGCACTGCAAAAATTAAAGACGAGCAGCAGAATTTGTTGCAGGGAATTCGTGCCATAGTCCGTGAAGAAGTGCAGGTATTGCGGGCAGAACAGTTCCCTGATTCTCAACCGAGGCCATCTAGGAAAAGAGATCTTAGATTCGGTAAGAGGGTAATCTTTTCTTCCAGAAGCGAAGATCTCAGAAATCGTTGTTTTAATCAGCAGATTTAAAAGGAAAAATTATGTATCCATTACAGGAGTAATGCAGGTGTTGGGTCAGATGACAGCATGCCCTCCTACTGTGCCGTGGGCACAATTTCATTTTAGATCCCTGCAGCAAAAAATCCTGTTAACTTGGGATCGAAGTCAATCCTCTCAGGATAAAAATATCCTTAAATTGGCGGCTATCTCCTTCCACGCTCAGGAAAGGAGTAAAGTGTTCTTTTTCTCCTTCTATTTCCTTCAGTACGGATACCAGTGGATCCGGTTGGGGAGCCGAGGTAGCAGGTAGAGCACTACAAGGCTCCTGGTCAAGCTACACCAGTACCCGGCCGTCTAATTATAAAAAGCTCAGGGCAATCTGGGAAGCTTTAATCCGAGCTGAGGACATGTTACATGGAAACGCGTAAAAATTTTATCCAATAATGTAATGGCTGTCTCTTATTCGCCACCAGGGAGGCACGCGCCATCCTCCTTGCAACATATGGCGCAAAGGATTCGGTCATGGGCAGAAAACAACATAGAGCTGCTATCCGCAGTCCATTTGAAAGAGTCCTTAAACTGCGTAGTGGACTTTTTAAGCAAAGAAAAACTAGATCCAGGAAATTGAGAGTTGAACATGGAAGTATACCAGCACCTTACGACCCAGTGGGGCCAACCGCAGGTAGATTTGTTTGCGGTGAGGAGGAATTCCAAATGCCGAGACTTCTGCCTGAACCCTGCAGATCCCGTGGCGCTGGACGCGCTGTCCCAGAAATGGGATATCACCCTGGCGTACGCCTTTCCTCCTCTTCCTTTGATATCCCGGTGTCTCCAAAAAATACGGAAAAGTCGGTCCACGGTGATTTTTATTGCAACAGCCTGGCCGAAGAGGCCATTGTTTCCAATACTGAACTAATTGGCAATGCAATCCCCCATAGCACTGCCTCTCAGAGTACGGTGCTCTTTCAGAAGGTCCGCTGGCTAAAACTAACAGCCTGGTTACTGAAAGGCAGAAATTGAAAAATCATGGTCTGTCTCATAAGGTAATCGATACCCTACTAAAAAGTCCTAAAAGAATTACTTCAATTATCTGTGGCACAGTGTGGGAAAGATTTTCTGCTTGGTATAAACCGGATTGTCCTGATGTAAACAATCCCAATTATGTGAAAATCCTAGATTTTCTCCAAACAGGACTAGACAAAGGCCTTAGCCCTAGGACCTTGCGGGTTCACACAGCAGCTCTTGGCTATTTGTTTGCCGTTCGCCTCATTGAGAATAGGTGGATCAAGAGATTCTTAAAAGGGGCAGATAGGCTTAAACCCTTCATAAGGAGACCTGTGGCCACATGGGACCTTAATATCGTTCCAGAGGGTCTATGTGATTCGCCTTTTCAGCCGATTCAGGACTCCTCTCTAAAAAAAACGTATACATCAAAGTTGCATTCTTAATAGCTATACCATCAGCTAGAAGAGTGAGAGAAATTCAGGCTCTATCCTGTAAAGAGCCTTTTCTAAAAATACTAGTAGATCGGGTAGTATTTAAAAGAAGCCCGGAATTTTCTCTGAAAGTAGTAGCCCCTCTTTTTTATAGAGAACCAGAGATCATTTTGCCCTCGTTCTGCCAAAATTTTAAAAACCTAAAAGAACAGTGACTGCACAATCTGGATGTGCGTCGGGCAGTCTTGGCTTACTAACAGGCCTCTCAGAATTTTCGACGATCAAAAAAGTTTTTCCTTCGGACGCAACAGATACAATGGCAGGATGGATTAAAATGGCAATCCAAGAGTGCTATAGAATCAAAGATTTAGTGGTGCCAGGAGGAATAAGAGCCCATTCCACTAGGGCTCTTGCTTCCTCTTGGGCTGAACGCGGGAGTGCGTTGGCAGAACAAATTTGCAGAGCGGCAACTTGGTCGAATATCCATATGTTTTTCCAGCATTATAGGTTAGACCTTCATGTGGGTAGGGATCTGTCCTTCAGACAAAAGGTCCTCCAGGCAGTAGCTCCCCCCCCCCCCCCCCCCCCCCCATTTGGTATACCTCCATGTGTGCTGTCAGGATAGACGCTATGGAAAGACTAGAATTATGTTACCGTTAATTCCTTGTCCATGAGTCCATCATGACAGCACATACTTTCCCACCCTTGAATTATGTGTGTTGTACATGTACACGTAACATGTTACTGATATTGTTTAGTAATGAAAGAATTGGGCCACGTATCCGTTGTGGTGATTTGAAGTCACTGGGAATGGATGGTGGGAGGTAGCCTTAGGAAACCCTCCTTCTTCCTGTCCCAAGGAGCTTAGGCGGGGCAACCTCCATGTGTGCTGTCATGATGGACTCATGGAAAAGGAATTAACGGTAACATAATTCTAGTCTTTGGGGGGGGGTTCTTAGGAGCTTTCAATGAGTAGCCTAAACATTTTGGGGGTTATTTTGGTGATGCTTCGTTTTTTTAGAACTCTTTCTATTGGGAGAAGAGAGAAAAAAAAAACTACGCTGTCTATGGTTTGAAAAACGCTGCCCACTAGCTATAATTTTTACGGGAAGTTCTCAGCGAATTAGCACTTCTAAAAGTTTAATTTTGGGGGGGATTTTAAGCATTTTGTACTGAGTCTGCTACATTTCTTTTGATTAAGCATTCATAAAAGATTCACATCAATGGGAAAACTTAGAATTGTACCTTCCCAAGGTTCCAAAGCCTGGAATGCTGATACAGTGTTACAAGCAGACTTGCCGCTGTGAATCATTCTTTTCTTGTGTATTGTTTTCTTGTTTTTTTTTTTAAGTCTTAGGTAGTGGGTCATTAAATACTTGCCATTCCCTGTGTCTTTCAGCCGGAAACTGGTACAACTGTGATACATGCAATATTGTTCTGAATTCTATAGAGCAGTATCAGGCTCACATCAGTGGATCCAAACACAAGAACAAGTAAGTATTATTTCAGTATGAAATTACCTCCCCATCACATATACACTAAGCTGACAGCAAAAAAAAAATGTGCATTTATGTTACATACGCATTTTGTCAGATTCCTTTTCTTCTGAGCATCAATAAAAAAAAATCTGATGCTCGGTGTGGGTGTGGGTGGGCACATGATAGGCTAATTTGGGTGAAGATACAATTTTTGATTCCTAGAAATGCTGAACTAAAGTGCCCTATAGGGAGGCATGAGAGAAGGCACTCTGAAACATTGACATGTGCGTTTGGAGTGTACTGTAGATACACTGCTACTCTAGGGTCCTACGGCTCATACTGGGCAGTTCAGTTGGGCACACAGCACATTTTTGGAATTCTGTTTAAAACCAAAATCCAGTTTTATGTCCTGTATTTGAAGAAAGGGGAAAAAAACTATGTCAAACACTACCTATGCTATAGCATCTTGTTGGCACAGACTTGCATTGTACAAAAAACAGATTTGTCGGCATCCTGTTGTTGAACAAGACCGAAAAATAAGACTGTCCCACTCGAGAACAAAAAACTCATCCTGACAAAAACTTATATGTACGCTCTCCTTAGATGTGTTCAATGTTTCTGCTCTATCATAGGAACAGAACAATAAAAATGATGGAAATTCCAAATCCTATGGTTAACGGGTTTCTGTCATGCCGCCCAGCATTTTGGCTGACAAAACAATGCTAAATTCTGCAATATTTTTAGGGGAGTTTTGCACTGAACCTGCGCTAGAGGCTTTAGTTGTAGCTTTGGATGCAAACATTTTTATTTATTTATTTTTTATTAAGATCAATGTTTTGTTCACCAAAAATTGCTTAAATATTTTCAGTATATGCCAATTTTTTAAAATATGGCAGATGTGGGAGGAAAAGAATCGTGCAGATTGACAGGCTTTGTTAGGAGAGGACTGCTAATATGTTTAAACGTACCTGTGATGATGCCGTTAGTGGCAACATTAATTGGACATAAGAACTTTGCACTCTGCATGTCCTGCTTCCCAAAGAGTCCTGCAGGCTATCCTCTCTGAAGTGGTTTGTGGTCTCTGCATTGAGCTGCTCCTTAGTTCCTCCCCTTTTCTCTGAGTGATAGCTGTAGCGTCCAATCAGGATACTAATATAGCCATCACTCAAGCAGACGAAAAGAATTGTGGAGCAGAAACTAGAGAGCACTTGAGAAAGGGACCCCTTGTCGCACTTCCATTGTCAAAACTGCTGAGAAACTGACAATATTTCCCTTTCCATGGTGAAAATCTGTATTTGTACAAGCACAAATTGAAATTATTTTTTTGTAAATGGTGCAGACTGAGGGCTGTGGCCAACTGTGTGTACATTTATGGCAACAGTCTACCTGGCTACTGTCTACCAAAACAGGATAACGCACCATAGAGCGATTAGTCAAAATGTTAAAACCACTGACAGGTGAGGTGAAGAAGCATGATCCTGTGAGAAGGACGTCTTTAAAGGGGTGGGTTACATTAGGTAGCAAATGATCAGTCAGATCTTGAATTTGATATGTAACGATCGAAGGATCTTTGACATGGACGAAATTTTGATTGCTAGATGACTGGGTCAGAGAATCCCCAAGATGACTGCTCTTGTGGGATGTTCCTAGTATGCAGTACCAAAAGTGCTCAATGCAAGGACAGCTGGAGAATAAGAGTCATGGGGACCCAAAACTAACTGGCGCAAGTGGTGAGCTAAGGATGAGCCACTTGGAGTGATTACACCAGCACAAATTGCAGAAGATAATGCTGGCTATGGTAGAAAGGTGTCGAAGAAAATGCTGCATTGCAGCTTGCTGTGGGTAGGGTTGTGTAGCTGAAGATTAGTCAAATGGCCCATGCTGTTCACCTCCGAAAACACCTACACTGGGCAGGTGAGCGTCAGGACTGAAACCTGGAGGAATGGGAGAAGGTGACTTAGCTTTAATCACATTTTCTTTTATGGCCATTGGATACATACATATGTGTCATTTACCTGGGGAAGAGATGGCACCAGGATGTACTATGTGATGAAGAGGAGATTGCAGAGGCAATATGATGCATTGGACAACATTCTGCTGGGAAACTTTGGGTCCTGGCATTCATGTGGATACTGCTTTGACATGTACCACCTGCCTAAACATAGTTGCAGACCACACCACTTCATGGCAACAGTACTCCCTAATGGCAGTGGTGGTAGCAGGGTAATGCGTGCTGACACACTGTCCTATTCCATTCCTGAACAAATTTTGCAGAGTTCAAGATGCGACTTGGTCTCTGAATTCCCAGATCTTAGTCCGCTTTCACACGGGTGACAAAATCGTGCAATTTTTCTCGCGATGCCACAGTACTACAAATCGCGTGCGTGAATCACATGCTTTCCAATGGGTTCCTTCACATTGGCGATGTTTTGTAGACTGCTACATTGCGAGCGTAAAAAAAATTTGCTGAATATTGCCGCAATTTGTTTTTTAGTCCATGGTTTTCCTATAGAGCTTTCCTGTGTTGCACCGCACGAAAACGCAGTTTTCATGCTGTGTGATGCAACTTTTACAGTAGGAAGTCCTACTGTTTGAGCCCTAAAATAAGCCCCGTCTGCCTTTTAAAAAGAAAAACCTCACCTATCAGGCGCTGTCTGTTCCCACACACTTCATTTCCGCAGCGCCGCCACACTTGTTTGTAGTTTTCAGCCAACACTTCCTAGTCAAAGTGCTGGCTCTGATTGGCTGAGCCGTGACACTCAAGAACTAATCACTGCCATTCACTGCGATGCCTGTGGTTGGTTCATCGAGCGCTGCAGTGATTGGCTGAGTCACGGCGCTCAAGAACCAATCACAGCCAGCTCTTCCTGGAGGCGGTGTTTTTGAACCCCTAGTCAGGAAGCAGTGGTTGAAAACTACAAGCAAGTGTGCCAGATCTGCAGTGGAAGTGTGCAGCTGAGCTGGGCGGCGCCTCTTAGGTGATGTGCTGATTCATTTTTCTTTTCTTTTTCTTTTAATGCAGCCAGGGCTTATTTTCGGGCTGGGCTTATTTGGTGTGACCACCCTTTGCCTTTAATCATCATTGTAGAATGGTCACAGGAGCTATGTAATCGCCATAGCGACGGTGCGGCGTCCTCTGTACTGTGCATGCGCATTGGCGGCACATCCGCTGTAGAGGAGAAGATGACGGAGAGGTATGCTGTGGACACCTGGTCAACCTCCGCTACGGGAATCCTGCATGCACGGTCCGACCCTCCCGTGTGCAGGTGGCCTTAAGCAGCATAAATTCTTCTAAGCTTGCTCACTGTTTTTAAAGAAACTCAGCAGGGAAGTTGTTCCAAATATCATGGAGAACTAACCACAGATCTTCTGTGGATGTAGCTTGCGCAAATCCTTCTGTCTCTTCATGTAATCCCAGACACTATGTTAATGTTGTATTCTGAACGTAGGTTTTTTTGTTTTTTTTTCAAAGTCTTCACCTATCCACTGGATGGGTGAAAACTGATAGATCATGGGGCTCTGACAGCTGGTACCATCATTAATTCTGAGAATGGGGGACTCGTGTCTCCAATTATTTTACAGGTCAAAATGCAGGCTCCTCTTTCTTTAAAGTAGTGGAGGAATGGAGCCGCGTTGCGCTCGGCTATGTCTGCCTCATAGAAATTATTTGGCCGATCGCGGCTATTAACCCTTTAAATGCCCCGAACGCTGTTCGGGGGTCCCGCACGGCCCCCCCACGGTGAGATCGGGGGAGCCGTGCAGGTGTCATGGAAGCCGTGGGCCTAATGAATGGCCCCAGGGCTGCCTTAGCAGACTGCCTATCAAGCCATCCACGCAGGGTGGCTTGAAAGACTGTCTGTAAAAAAGCAGTATGACGTAATGCTAATGCTGTGCACACATTATGGAACTTTTCACACTTTAAGGCCTCATGTCCACGGGGAAAATAAGAATTAAAATCCGCAGCGGATTTTAACTCTTCTCCCGCGCGCGGATCCGCACCCCATAGGGATGCATTGACCACCCGCGGGTAGATAAATACCCGCGGATCGTCAATAAAAGTGATTTAAAAAAAAATGGAGCATGAAAAAATCTGGACCATGCTCCATTTTCATGCGGGTCTCCCGCGGGGACGGCTCCCGCGGGCTTCTATTGAGGCCTATGGAAGCCGTCCGGATCCGCGGGACACAAAAATCAGAGTTTACTCACGCTCCGGTTCTTCTCTTCCCAGCGGCGCCATCTTCTCTCAGTCGCGGCTGGATCATTTTGCTTCGGCCCGGCGCATGCGCGGGGCACGTCACCGACGTCATCATGCACATCCGCCGAGCCGAAGAATGAAGATCCGGCCGCGACGAGAGAAGATGACGCCGCCGCGAAGAGAAGAAACGGAGCGGATGGGAGGTGAGTTTATTCTGATTTATTGTTATTTTCAGCGCTCATGTCCGCGGGGCAGGAGGGACCCGCTACGGATTCTACATGGAGAATCCGTAGCGGATCTGATTTTCCCCGTGGACATGAGGCCTAAGGAATTATGCCTAGTCTGTTTCAAATAACTCATTGTAATAAATACAGAAGCCTACAAGACTACATGAAGCTTTGCAGTGATCATGTAGAGGCATGGTCAACAGATAAAGTGTATTCGGAAAGCCAAGAGCTGTACTTAAAACACTGCAACAGTTCCAACAGCTTTGTGATTAAAGGGGTTGCCCTCATCCCTCTCCACAATCCTTATTGCGCATGAGAGAAAGGGTTCCCAGCCAGAGCCAAGAGATGTTAACGAGCGGAGTCTCTAGTGGGCTCGGACCTGTGATGTATTGTATCAACAGCCATTCATCAAAAAAAGCTGCCTTGGAATGCAGTGGTTCACTAGTGCGGCAGAAATTTTTTTTTCTTAGCTAAATTTATATTTCAGTTTTTCTTACACAAAACACTGTGCAGTAATCTAAACATTCCTAAAACACAGTCCAGCAGATAAGATTTGTGTAAGCTGTCATGCATGGGTCTATAAAAGGAGTTTTCTGAGACTAAAAAAAAATATATCACTTCACACCCGTTACATATCCACCTGGTCCAGTGTAGGTATTCTGGAAGCCACTGCAGCTAATCTTTGCCTTTTCCTACCACAAACGGCACATGACTGCTGAAGCCAGTGATTGGCTGTAGTGGTTACAAGAACAATGAATGTAACTAATTAAATAAAAGAATGCTTCATCGTGCAGAGGTTACCAAATTAGTAAAGAATAGGAAAATTGGTACCTTCCAGAAGTGCTGCGGCACAACACCATAAAAGCGCTAAATAAACTTCTCAGCAGCTGCCTGCCCCCACTGAGCAGGGAAAGATCCGTGCAGGAGTAGACAAAAGCTGAAGAAAAGTTTTGGTTCACTGTATCAAGGACCAGGGATGTAGTGAACAAATTTATTATTGGAAGACAGGGGGCAACGCATTTCTGTGGCAGAGCCACACCTTCGTTAAATCATGATAGGCAGGATTACAATGAGCGGTAGCACCTCTATAGAGATAGTGTCAAAGTTTATATTCTCTTCTTTACACTTTACAAAGTATGCCTCGAAAAGACTGCAGTAGAAGATAAATGGGTCTTTTGCAGACATCCGCTTCCTGAACTGCTGTGCACAAAGCGGTGGAACATCTCAGGCAAGATGATCACCAATCCCTATAATCATGTGAACACAATAGAATAGAAAATTTACAGTCAGAAAATAAAGTGTTTGTTACGTTCACGTGCAGGTCTTACACTGCTTACCTACACGAATGCAATATATTTATGCCTGAAGGAAAAGTATGTATATTCATCTATCCATGTTTAGACACCATTCACACCAAACATCCTACCACCTAGGGACGAAAGGGGTTACACCAAACCTATACCAAAAGTTCACACAACTAAGTAAAAACAATAACATAGACCCTACACCAACACCAGATGGTCAAATACTTCCCAAATGTACTAACACAACAAGACTGATGGGAATATTAAAAAAAAAAAGTACAAGGTATTGGTTAGTATTTTGCCAGAATACGTAAGCTCACAAACCTACGTCAAGGGTCCTTGTTGTCCCTATTCTAGCAAGACGACTAAACCACAGGAATGGGAACCCTGCCTACAAGCGGAGCGATCATCCCAATAAGTACAGTCCCACGCTGGAACATAGGGACTTCTTGTCTCAACCAAGATAGATATATCAGGAACACCAACATGCCACATAATACACACGTATAGACACAGGGAATTCCAACATACAACACAATTTAAAAAAAAAAAACAGGTATCTGCATGTCTCCAGACATTGAACAAGACAGACATGGGAATCCTACCCACGACCTCATGCATCGAATTAGATCTAGTTTAAGCATCCACGCACATAAGGGGCGGAACATCAGACATCACCCATCTGATGGAGAAGGGACAAGGTGTCAGATATTATCCATCTGACACAGCTTGGGACCACACATGACAGAAGGGTAAGGGAGAAGGTGTCTGCAGAACATACAAATGGGAATCTGGTGTCCAGACCATCTTCAGGAAGAGTGTGGGAGAACGACTCAAAATAACAAGACAGCATGCATGATGAAAAACGCCAAAATTCTGAAAGGGAAGAGGGGCTGGTATTTATGTGCACAGACTCGTGGTGATAGGCTGGCTGGAGACCTCCACACCATCAGCCAACCAAATCAACCCAACCTGCAGCAGTGTGCTCCCGGAAGTGCATACTACTACAGGTCGCAGGAGGCATATATTTATATTACACTCAAGTTCAGCACTAACAACCAATTAGGTTGAATCAGACAAGCCAAAAAACCAATCAGGTTGCTGGAATTGTGAATCAGACCCAATGCGGTTGCTGGAATTGCTCCATAGTGCCGAACTTGAGTGGAATATAGATCTATGCGCTGATTTGCAGCAGACATTCCTCTACAGATCAGCCAGAGAGCCTTCCTCCAAATTTGTACCATTTGGTGCAGGCTTTATCGAGAATTTCGGTGTGGAATTCACCCCCTTACTGAGGGGAGGTGAATTCCACAGCGGAAACAGCGATAAAATTGACATGCTGCGGAATTGAATTCTGTACCAACTGTCAATTTCCGCAGCTTGTCGGTGACATTTTTGAAATCTCTCACATGGTTTGAATGCTGTGGATTATTTGCAGAAAAAATGGCTGCATAAATGTCTACTTAATTTACGGCATTTAACACAGGAGGAGATCCTTGCTTTACTTCACACCCACTGCTAAACACATTCAGGCTTTTATGACCAATTGGGGCCTTGGGTGACAGCAGCATAATAAAACTGCAGTATTATTGGGTGACCCTACAATTTACGGTCACGCTGCGTCCTCCAGCACGGATGCCACTCAACAGTTCAGCTTTAATATGTTAATGCAGGGCTACTTTTACAAAAACGATCAAACATATCATTATACACTTTTTGTTTTGTAATCGTTTTATGTGTTTTTAAGACTTCTTGTTCACGTTCAATTGTGTTTCTTTCACCAGTTTAGAGGGCATCGCACCCACCCCATACTGGGACAGACCGAAACCTACAGACGATCGTAGGTCCTTTGGTAGTTTTTTATCATCCAGCCGCCTGCTTCCATCAAAGGCTTCCTCCACAATGTCTGGTTTCTCCTCGTACTCAGATGGACTTTCGTCTTCTTTTGGTTACTCATCGATGACTGGAAATTACTCCTCACCATATGGTCTGTCAAATTCGCGGAGCACTACTTCTAGTGAGGGGCTGCTTCCACTACCCTCTTATCCTCCAGAAAACGAACAATATTTTTCGAAAGACATGATGAGTCCTGATAGCTACAATTATTACAATCAAGGCTACTAGAGCATGTTCCCGGGTACGTGTGCCTTGATTGCCTCAGTTGATGCACAGTAAGGGTATATTCAGACCTGACAATTTGTTGCAGAACTTTCAGCAACCGTCCCATTCATTCTGCACCAACAGCCCCATTTAGGTGGATGGAGGTATTTTCAGTCCTTCCTACCATGTGTAAATTTACCCTAACAAGTCCCAAATGACTCTTGGTTATGTTACATTATTTTACAACTATCCTTCAGTAACTGCCCCAAAACTGGTCACACTCCTCACAACATTAACCCATGAATAATAGCGTAAGTAGTAATAACATGCAAGATCTTTAGATTGTTTTGACTGTTTTAGCAGGGATTGGGGTTTAACTTGCTGACCATTTAGTGTTTGTCATGTTGGAGTTCTTTGGATGTTTTGTGAGAATGCATCTACATGCTTCATGTACAGCTGATATATTAAAATAAGGATTTTTAGAAATTCAGTCACACTGAATACTTATTAAGTTACTGTAAACTTACAACTAAACCTGCAGAATGTATAGTTTCCCCCTAAACCCTACATAGAGGCTTCCTTCTCTCAACCCCAGAGCATAAATCCTATTTGCATAGAACAACCTGTCATTGAGAAATAAGTACTTTCTGGTTCAGCTTGAAATTTCAGTTTTTAAACTTTTAATCATTTTTCTTTCCCAGTATAATAGAGGTTTCCTGCAAGTGATAACTAATGATAAGAATGACAACAAACAATGTGTATATGCTGGCTTAGGGCCCTTTTACACGGAACGACCTGTCGGGCGTACATGCCCACAGGTCGTCTCAGTGACGATCGTTCCTGTGCTACCTTTTTTTTTAAATACAGGAACGATCATCGCTCAGTGAATGGAGATGGAGAGGGCTGGGTATCGCTCCAATCTGCCCACCTCCATTCACAGTGAACAGGCAGTCCTTCATAGATGAACTGCCTGTTCATATAGCCCAATACATCGTTCCATTTTCTTCATGCCGAAACTGAACAAGATGTGAATGAGTTGTAGTTCAGTTGAGGCATGCATTTACTCTGAGTGATAATCGTTCAGGTTCCCGATGGCCTTCGGAATCTGAATGACTTAGCGGCCCATGTGAAAGGGCTCGTTATGTGTATTTACTCCACCATCTCTCTGGTTAAACACTTCTGTTTGTATTCCTTCATCTGAGAAACCTTTAGGGTAGAGTTCCATGCAGCATCTGTTGCGCAGCCACCGCCTACTGCGTGTCTAAAATGCGGTC
This sequence comes from Eleutherodactylus coqui, assembly GCF_035609145.1. NCBI lineage: Eukaryota > Metazoa > Chordata > Amphibia > Anura > Eleutherodactylidae > Eleutherodactylus > Eleutherodactylus coqui. The sequence continues at coordinate 110,595,005 of NC_089838.1, read as the reverse complement.
ACAAGCTCCAGCTTGGCTCACAAATGATTTTGGCTGTGAAGTAAATTTTTAAAAATACCATATATTGAAAGGTCTTTGTGCTATGTTTATGTAAGCTGGTTATGGGTAGAAATTGGGCAGCCATTGCTTTCTTATCTTGCCCTCCGTTTCTAATATTTACTCACATCACTGTTTTGAAGATGGCCACCGCAGCCCTGCTGACATGCAGCTTGAAAGTATGTTTTGTGCAATTCCTAACTTTGTATTTCCTTCCTGCGTGCTTCCCTGCTATTGGTCAGCAATCTGGTCCTGAGAACTGAAGAGAAAAACGCTATCCCTTGTCACTTCTACAGAGTACGTCTGACTTGTAGAGCTGGAACTCCTACAGGGTGCATCGGGGGCAACCTAAGAATAAACACTTATGAATTGCCAAAAGGTAATGGTTTTTATAGCTGCAGACACAAAATCCAAAGCAAAACGACGCTGACATCAGCAACAGTAAACGGCATTATAATGTAATATATTGCAGGAGTGATCAAACCATCACAAGTTCATGTCCCCTATGGGGACAAAAAAACAAAAATGTGAAAATTCAGTTTAAAAAGTTTTGTATTAAAAAAATAAAAAGTTATAAGTTAAAAAAACAAAACAAAACTTTGCCATACTTATAATAAAAAAAAATTTGGTATTGCTCCATCCATAAAAGTCCGATCCATCAAAGTAATACATTATTTACCCCGAATGGTGAACAGTGTCAGAAATTTAAAAAAAAAGGGGGGGGGGGGGGGGGGGAGAACGCACCAGAATCTGGCTTTTTAGTAACAGTCTCCATGAAAAAGTGTAATAAAAAGCAATCAAAAAGTTGTATGTACTCCAAAATTGTACCAATAGAAACGAGAGGCTATAGGACGTCCCGCAACAAACAAGCCCTCCTGCAACTATGGCATTGGAAAAATAAAAATGTGATCAGATGATGGCGGCAGAAAATAATTACCAAAATAGATATATATGTCCATCTTTGGAAAAAAATAAAAGTAGTGCAGGGGGGGAAAAACGTTTATCGTACTGACGCATAGAATAAAGTTAGCAGATCATTTTTGCTGCAATGCACTCCCTCCCCCTAAAGATGGCAGAATTTTTTTTTTCCATTTTACTCCACTTCCTTTTTTTTTTTTTTTTTAATGTTTTTCGATACATTTAGTGACAAATAGTATCACTGAAAAACACAACTCGCCCTGCAAAAAACAGGTCCTCAGACATCTATTTGGATGGATAAATAAAAGTTCGGATTTTTTTTAAAGTGGAGAGGAAAAACTGAAAATAGGGAGGGAAAAAGTGTCCGCTTCCTTAAGGTGTTAATGGTCGCACAGTTTTAGGCAAAGCGTGCAGTCATTAATGGCTAATCTGTAACCCTAACTGAGGTGGATTTTATGGACGCATCTTGGATGCGAGGTAGACGTGCAATGGACACTGTAAGGCATCCTACCCTCAATCCTCTGATCTATTGTTTCCTTGTCTGCCCTTCTCTCAGTCCAGGAAAGTCTCATGTGCTGGCCCTTCAATTTGCAGCTAAAGAGACTATTTATTGCACTCATGTAGGAACCACAACTATCAACAACTTTGGGATCACTGGCGTTCTTCTCTATTACATGCCTATATTTAAGGTAAAAAATGACAGATCAGAGCAAAGAACGAGAGAGCTGTTCATGACCTGTCCTCAGGGTAGGCTATCGGTAGCAGATCAGCAGGGTTTGCTACTCGGGACCCCCACTGATCAGCTGTTGGGCTGGCTGCTGCACTCTGACATGGAGCTGATTTCTGCAGATCGCTCCTTTCCCACTGCAGTGGCCTGCCTTGTTATTGGAGTCCAAATTCCCATCGACCCCTGCTATCTTGGGAAGAAGCCCTCAACAACTCCCAACTGGACAACCCTTTTTAGGGGTAAATGGATGCAGATTTCCTGAAGGAAATCCCCAGTATAGTACAGCAGAGTAAGTGAAATTATAACAAACTTCATGTACCTGTTGTAAATATTTTTCAAGCCTTGACTTGTGTACATTTTGGAATTCACAGGATGTCAGTCAGACTTCACTCTGCAATGCGTAGGATGAAGAATTTGGTAAAAGCGCCATGTAACATGCAGAGAATCCTCCGCTAGTAAAGCCTGCGCTCATTTACCCTGATACTGCACCACTTGGCTAAAGTCTCTTTGTGGACTGTATATACTGTGATTGTTACAATGGTTATCACCATTGACCAATGTTTCCCTGAAAAAAGACATACCCTTAAAATAAGACATAGCATGATTTTCCAGAATTTTTGAGGATGCAAAATGATTTTTCAGGCTTTTTGAGGATGCTTGAAATATAAGCCCTACTCCAAAATTAAGCCCTGCTAACAGTTAATTTAAAAAGTCAATTTAAATAGTGTCCAGGCAGCTATACATGTAAAAAAGTTAAACCTTTTTGAACAAAAATTAATATAAGACACTGTCTTATTTTGGGGGAAACACTAGTAGGCTCATTGATTTTAAAATGTGGTGACCATCGCTGATGTTAAACTGGGCCGATAAGCGTGATTGCTGGCTTTACTTTTTTTGAACAATCTGATGTATTTTCCATTTTTCAAGAGTTGCATAGCTATGGCGCACTTTTGTAATCTGCCACTAGGTGGCATACGCAAGCCATAAATTTGCCTCTTTAAGCCCTTGGAGATGATGATCTTCTGAAATGTCTGTTATGGCTGGAAAAACTTGCTAACACTTGTGTGATTTACGCTAGGGTACACCGCCACTTTGGCCTGCGGCATGGAGGTCAGGAGGTCACATTGCGACATCGCAATTAAAGGTTGTGAACGTAGTTACACTACTACACCCAATGTGATGACATATTTTCCACCACAGATTGGAAGTCCCATTCAACTTATTTATTTTATTTTTGATTTTCTTGAATCTCTATTAAGAGTCACAATTTCTAAACACATGGGAATCACAACGAAATCACACGCGGCTGACATGTTTGGCTGCAAAACTTGATGTCATGCAGCCCTAGCTTTTCAAAGACCTATGCCCTCAACACCACCATTGCAAGTTGTCATGGTAACATGACAAGTAAAGCCATGTAAATGTAGTTGTGGGACATGAAGCAACTTCAAAAAGCACAAATCTGCAGGATTTTTAATCGCAAATCACAGGCGACTTCTCCAGCCTAGAGGACAATTTAAGTTATTTGCAACAACAGCCAATTTGCTCTTTAACTTTTTTTTTTTCTCAGTGCCACAAATACTAAATCACAAGATTCTTGAAACTATTTCCACCCTAAAAGTGTTTTGTGACTTTAGTGCCGTAGGAAATCGCAGGCAAATTGTGCCGTTTTTTACAGTACCCCCCCCCCCTCCCCGCTCCCTCCCGCAACACAGCGCTCACCCATGCCGGCACCCGAATCTTTGCGGGCGAGCAGGCAGGTGCTCGGTAAGGACCATACTCGCTCGAGTATCTGTCCTTACTGAGTACGCTCGCTTATCTCTAGTGTTTACATGATTACTTTGTAGTGATTTCCTGTAAACTATCTCCATCTTGCTGTATAAACAGTAGAATTCCTTTAAGCTGGCATCATCGGGTGCTGATAGGCGACAGAAAATCTGAATTATCCAATGGTTTTATTTAAAATGTATTGGACAGAACATTTAGGAAGAAGCCCGAAAACAAGGTGACATTGCAAAATAGTCGTCGTTTTGTCAAACTGTTCCTAATTTGTTCTTTCTGCTTTTAGTGTTGTGAAAATTCTAAATATTTTACGGGTCTTTGAAGGAACCAATTGACTGATTATCAAATTGGACTTTCTAGATTACACAGTTTTTCTTTTGTTTTACTATTGTATACATTTTTGTTTTTAGTGTTTTTTTTTTTAATTTGGCTTGTGGGATTTTTATAAAGTCGATAGAGCAGTGTTTGTCGGCGGTTATGGCTGACCAGGTAAAAGGATTACCAAATTTGTATATATAAAGGGATATTTCTCTTGTATCCCTCTTGTAACCAATGTTAAATGTATAGAAATTTAAAAAGAAGTAGCTGTAACTTGGTTTTGCACTGCACAGGTTTATCTCCATAGATAATAAAGCACCAATTGCTCTACTGGTAATGAAGAGGAAGACCATTAACTTATTTAACCCTTTCCAATTTTGGATTCAGGGTTTCCTAAAAAGCTTTCTCCTTTTGCTGTTATACAATGGTGCCATCTGCTGACTAAAGTCAGTGTGTGTGCGCGCCAGAGAGGCTCCGACAGCGTTGTGGCTGACAATAGACTGTAAGAACACCCTGTCGGACGTCTTCTGACATTGGAGCAGTACAAGCTTCAATCAGAATGTACGAAGACGTCAGACAGTGGATTGGAAAGGGTTAATACACTTTTTTTTTTGACACTTCGCTACTTGTCCTGACTGCAGCCAGTACGGATCATATCATTATATTAGTAATTTACAAGAGCTGAATGGCCCATCCAGATGCAGTCTGTCCTCTAAACAATATCTGATTAGTACCAGCTTTTTAATTTGCCTATTGATAACCAATACTGCATATTTTATGGAAAGGACCATCACTGGATCATGACAGCGGAAAGACGCTGATGCGGATTCTGCGACAATCCAGGTACCTTGTTGGACAATCATTTTGTCACTCCGTGAAAATGAGAAGCCAGATCTGAATATGTGTAGCAATAAATAAAAGACCATTTATTAGTAAATCAGAGTAGTAGACCGCATCTGGCATTTGTTTCACCCTATGTACTTATTTTTTTAATAGTGGGAGATATTGTCATTCTTTTATATTGTTGTAAAAGCCTTTTTTCCCCCCAAAAGTAAAGATATTACACTTTATTGCTGGACCCTTTTTTTTTTTTTAAAGAGGACCTGTCATGTCTTTGTGTTAGCTGATCCAGACGCATAGCTTTACAGTAGTGGCCCCTGCTGGCCCAGCGATGCCTTGTTTATATGATTAATATAAATCTGCATCGGCTCCCATTCCTGCGAATGTCTGAAGTTGTCAGTCCTCGCCGCTCGCGGTCAATCAAGTCTGAAGTCACTCCTTAACCATGAATTGGGGAGACCGCCCACTTGACACCTTTTCAAAGCTGGAAGCTGAATCTAAGAAGAAGAGGCTGTATAGGGAAACAGGTGAGGGTAAACATAAGAAAACCAATGTTGGAGTAATCAGGGTCGCAGTGCCATGCAGCTAGCCTTGAGGACATGACAGGTTCTCTTTAAGTGAACTCGACAACTATGTCAAAATGAGAGAGCTGTCAGCTATTTCTCCCAACGCCTCAATAAACCTGCTCATGCAATTGGGCCGAGAGGCACCGTGATTGATATATAGTGTGGATATAGACCAGTGCAACAAACCCACGGCTCAAGGTGCGTTCCTGCTCATCTACCTCATTTCATAAATGCTTGTACTGTAATAAAGTGACAAAGCGCTGCGGAATAAGTTGGCGCTATAAAAATAAAGATTATAATTATTGTTACAAAGCTGATTGCTTTCGCTTTGATCTGACAGCTGATACTATTCTGACTCAATAACATGGCTGTAAGCGTATCGGCTGAAGTAACTTCTCTTGTAGTTATGAACCAGTACTCACAGTAGGTATATGTTGTCAGACAGCATCCAACTCGACTGCAGAGGCATGTGAGAAGATTCCAGGGTTTATTCAGGTAGAAATCTTGTAGAATGCACATTCAGCAGTAGGTAAAAAGAATGATGATTAGCCAAAGCACAGAGTAGAGACCTAACACTTGGCTATAGACAGGAAACTCCCTAGCAGGAGGAAAAGGAGGAGTTATGCAACACAGGGGGTACAGAGAACCAGAAGGGACAAACTAAAGAAGGCAAACACTTGCAGATACAGTACAGGTTATACATGTCAATGAATAGAGTCAGGTAGATGAGACATGACAGATACAGTGTTATCAGCTCTTCGCGGGTAGAACACAGCATGCGGTCCTGCTTATTAGCTGTTCTGCTAAACCATAGTTTTCAAACAGAACTAAAAACCGTCATTTGGCAGAAAACTAAAAGATGGGCACATTTAGACACAACGTTATTGCTTAAAAGACGGCTTTTGAGCAATAATCATTGTCTAAATGGGCCTTTAGACTCGGGCTTCTGAATAATCTCTAAAGTGGATCCTCAATTTTACGAACTCTCTATAAATAATGGTTCTAGTCATGACTCAATGTAGAGCCACACATAAGTATATCTAGTATATAATAGAAAAAGAAAGTTGAAAGTCTACTATACAATCAAGGGCGGATCTGTATCAATCTACACCAATTGTACAGACGGTGTGCATTTTCCAAATCCACTATGTGTGAACACACCCTAAAGTAGATGTCCGGGTTAAATTTTTTTATTTTTTTTTCCTTTCGAAAGTGCTACTTTATACTTGGGCTGTGTCTGATATTGAAGCTCAGCCCTAATCCCATGAGTGAGAACCTCCAATACCAGATACAGCCCGTGGACCAGAGTGCTGGTGTTTTTAGAAGCAAAAAGCCCCTTCTTCCCTTATCCCGTACAACCATTTTAAGATCCCTCTAATGTGGGTTCATTGGTGACTCAGATATCATCATATGAAGCTACCTTCTCAAGTGAGCTGGTGCAACTTGAAAAATAGGCATGGAGATGCCACAGCAGACGCTCCGTGAACTCGCTTCATTTTTGTTAATTTTCTAAAAATGAGCAATTCGTTAGCTTTCTATTTGCAGATTCATAATTTAGAGGTGCAAATCTGCTCGGAAATAACGATGAATATAAATCTGCATCACTGCTAGTCGTTCTTATGCCTAAGATGAAGGAATCAGCAGAGAAGGTGATGGTTGGGTTGCATTCAGAGCACGGTTAGCCCTTGCCTTTTTGTGACTAACTTGCACAAATTCTCATGGCTGTTTGTTGCCGGAATATCCCTGGAGTAAAGTGGTGACTACACCGGAATGGAATCCTTATCCTGTTACCCAGGAAGCTACTGGTGCCTGTTGTCTACCAGACTCCACCTGTTCAGTACAAGCAGCTGTGAAGGTCCTAGAAGAGTGTGGCTCAATCTGGTGGAGCGGGGAGGTCATTGTTCAGAGTCTATACACTTGTTCAACGTCTGTTTACAGAAGTTATATTTGTTACATCTGCTTTATTCCTTGTAATTACGCTGTGTGCTGTTAACCCCTAATATTCAGAACGTCCTGAAAGCTGACCATGTGTATGAATGCATACAGGAATTACCTCTTCGTATTTTATCTTGTGAACCATAAGCTATGAAGCCATTGTTATAGAGTGGGATAACCTATGCTACTAAGCTATACTGTGCAATGTCTTCATAAGCATTCCACCGTGTTTAGAATCCCCTGTGTTCGTAAATTAAACTGACGTTTTATTTCAAATGTTGCGTATTTCCTTTTTTATTTCTCTAACCCATGTTGTTTTAAAGGACTCTATACCTGTAAAATATATGGAGAACCTCTCTAAAGCCTATTTTCAGTAGGTCGAGCAAGGGTTAATCAATTTTAAATGTCACCTTACATTTGGGCCGTCCAGTGAGTAGAGCTCTACAAATCACAAGGGATGTGTATTTACTTTTAATAGTTGGGCTACATACAGCTTTAAAGAATACTAAAAATAGAAAATTCACAAAAAGAAGTACCCCAGAAGTTCCTCCCTTGAACTCATAAAAAAATACTCCAACTACTCTTTTAAGTGATCTTTCCCAGCTTCATTTTGCAATTTTAAGCAAAATCAGCGCTTCACATAGAATGAAGCCCTGAGCAAGAGGCCTGCAATCCAGCCGTGTTCTCTGCCTATCTACGAGTAAAAACGACCCAAGTGGTGACGCCAGCACTCGTGTAGTCGTTTAGACTACCTTTGTCCCATCTAAATGGGACTCTACTGACTTGCACTATATATATATATATATATATATATATATATATATATTTGAAAATGCTTCTAATATCTGATTATGTTAAAGGGGTTGTCAGAGTTATTTATGTTATATAGTTTGTTCCTAAGTTGATGGCCCGTAAACCTGTTGCATGGGCTTCTAATGTAGATCCCCCTGGCAGGTTTAAGGGGCATCATCAGTGACGTCCCTGTAAGGCCTTCTTTTGGCTACAGCGGACACATGGGTAAACAAGCCATGCGACCGCTGTAGTGCTTATAAACAGAAGATCGAAGTGCAGGGGAGTATTGCAGCGGCGGGAGGTGAATATTGTTAATTTTTATATACATACTGCATGCCCCCCTTCTGCCACTAATAAATCAGAAAAGCCCTTTAATGTATGTATGCCTTATTTCTGCAGTGCTTGCTTCTGCTTAATCACTTAAAGCTTTATTCACACGAGCGCTTTAACGTGACTACGTAGCCATGTTTTCACGCCCGGCTGAAATACGTGACGATCTGAGGCATTAGATTCCAATGCATTTGTTCACATGGGCGATTTTGTGGCGCGTAAAAACGTTGCATCGGAAAAAATGGAACATAAGCGACCAAAATCGGCGACTGCTATTATACGCCGCTTGAAAAGACAGGTCTTGATCTATCAACTGATATACACTGGCAGCTCCCATAGACTCCTATGGAAGCTGGAAAAAAAGGGAGTTGGGGGCGGTTTAGCAGCGTCCAGTCCAGAGAAGAGCTTACAGGTGCCTCCAGGCTTTTGAAGTCATTCGAAGCGAAAGACTAACTGGCGGTGGTGTATTTTTTTTTTCGCACCCTAAGATATACCCCCCTTCTGGCTCTGACCCCTCGTCACATTTGCTCTTATCCATAAGGCATCACTCGGCCTCTTTCACTGTGCCCGCACACCATGGTCACATGCCCCCAATATCCAGCCATCTTGTAGATGGAGGAGCAGTAAGGAGGAGATAAGGGCAGGTTTAAGTCATAAAACAGGAGCATTGCTAAAGTCAAGTAGATTGTTCAGTAAATCAGACTTGAGAAGCATTTTCTAATATTTATAAAGCGGTCAATCCCTTTAAATGTAATTTTCTGTAATTTACATTCCTTTTAAAAGCAGCCTAAATTGGCCCATTTTTCATGTTTTCATACTTGTGGCTGGGTCACACACTACATGGTGTGATATTGGCTGCTCACGAGAGAAGACGACCAGCATGCAGCGCTCTGATAAAGGTGAAGAGCTCAGGAAAGCATGATCAAAGTACCTTTTACTGAAACAACTTGTCAAGCCTGCAGTATACATTGAAACTGAATTTTGATCACAGTGATGCATCAATGGAACCGCGGCTGAAAGTTAGAAACGTACTACAAAGAAAATGTTTTTATCTTTCCCTTTATCTGGAACATTGGCAAATTGTCATAGTAATCATGACTGTTTCACACGAGCGCATGCAAGTTTACGTTTTTTTGGTCGTGCCGTAAAATCGCATCAATGGGCGAATAGCTGCGAGCAAGTCCCGAGTTAGCGTTTTCTCGTCCATTCACTCAACCGGGTGCATCGTTTTTAACAATAAAATACGTCGCACCTCGGAAAGCCCTCGCTCAGCATAAATCCCCGAATGCTTACATAGAAGCAGTAAGCTTTTCCCAGCGTTGGATGCTGCAAAAATGCCTTCCCCTCCCTTTTTTTTTTCCAGCTCCCATAGAAGTCAATGAGAGCTACTAACGTATCTCGGTCGAAAGATAGTTCCAGAACTATCTTTCTATCTTTTCGCGTTCCACATAATCGCTGGCACGTATTTACATTGCGTATTTGCCATTTTTAACAGTGCAACATTTTTATGCGCCGTATACTCGCCGGCGTGAATGAATGCATTGGAAACCAATGCCTTAAATGGTCTCCTATATCGGTCGGTCGACATCACTCGCTCGTTCAAACGAGAGTGGTTCTATGGAAAAGCGACATTATACGTGTCCACTAGTAATGGAGAAGAGTAGAGTACAGATTAGGGACCACTCACATGTTTCCTACCAGAGTATATCCTGGACAGCACATGGACCCATTATAGCCAATTAGGCTATTGGTTCTCTCACACCGAGCCCTTCTTCAGTGTTCCAGCATCTGTGGAATTCTGTCTTGTGAAGTCCAAGGTCCACTGTATACATTCCATGTATGCTGTGCTGCAAGCATCATTTTCCATTCCCTTGCTGGCGCAGGTACAGTAATCAGAATTTTTTTCACACGTCCTCTTTGCATCTTTCTTCCAGTAACCTTGTTTACTTTGCGCATCTCTGGAATGTACTGTGATCTTAACCAACGCAATCTTAACATCAACCTACTAAATGGCAGGTTCTATATGAAAAACCAAAATAGTGGACTTTGATCTTACTTTCCTCTTCTTCAAATTGTCAGTGTTACTTCATATTTTCCTATCATTGAATAGATCACAGACTAGAAAATTGTGTGCAATGCTCTTCAGCCTTACATGTGCAAATAGATTAAGATACAAGCCGAATTGACAATTTCACCTGCAGAGGGCAGCAAAAAACAGAGTTCAACTTTTGCATATTCTCAGCAGGAAAAACTTTGAGAACTGATTCACACAAGCAATATTCTCGCACGAGTTTTCAGCAATGCGACGTGCACAAAACACGCGTGAATATGAAATCCATTCTTTTAAATGGACTTATTCAAATTAGTCATTTTTTTTCTTCGCAGCAATACTGAATGTAATATAATGAATCAAAGTTGCATATATTACAACCATCGACGCACTCTGCTCCATAATGGATAGACAAAAAAGTCAGCACACAAAAGCCTCAATAAAAAGAACTTTTACATTTTATTAAATAGAATAATATTAAATTATCACATTACAGAAGAGATCCCAAAAAAGGAAATAATTCATCAGAAAAAGGAAGGCATTCAGCATGTCATGTTCATAAAGACGTCTATATGCAAAGAATATCCAGTGCTGCCACAATTATGTTTACAATGATGACGATTATAAAACAAGCATATTAAATACTACATATTTACATGTACTTCTCATTTATTATATCAAATTAAAACCAGCAGATCATCATCATAGGTTATCACTCGTGGCCGAGCATGATTGCCCTCCAAGTATGGGGTCTTTGCGGTGGGTCCGTAGGTGACTGTAAAGACTTAATCTTGATCCTCAGGTTCTTTCGCAGTGAGGATATTGGTTTCCAAATGGAAGATTCCCGAAAAGGGTTGGCTTGACGTGCTTTTCTCTTGATACATTTCACCCTTTCACCTTCGATTCGTGCCTCTTTGAATTTCACAGCACTGTTGGTAACAGCTGACCTCCAATTTGAGCGCTCGAGGGCCAGGGTTTCCCAGTTCTCGATGTCTATGCCACAGTTTTTAAGGTTAGCTTTAAGCCCATCTTTAAACCTCTTGTGCTGTCCACCAACATTCTGTTTTCCGTTCTTGAGTTGAGAATATAGTAATTGCTTTGGGAGATGGTGATCGAGTATTCGCACAACGTGGCAAGTCCAACGAAGTTTATGGTGAAGGATCCTTGCTTCTATGTTGATGATCTTTGCTTCTTCCATAAGGCTAACATTTGTCCGCCTGTCTTCCCAAGTGATTTGCAGGATTTTTCGAAGGCAACGCTGATGAAATCATTCCAGAAGTTGAGTGACGTTTGCAGATGGTCCATGTTTCGCAGGCATACAACAGGGTTGGAAGGACAATATCTTTATAAACAAGCATCTTGGTATCTGTATAAATGTCCTGCAGATACGTGTTTTGGGGTAGGTCCCTTCATCAGTCAGTCTGGGTAAGACAACACTCTTGGGGCTGGAGGATAAACCCAAAAGCACTTGGGGTACCAGATGGTGTGGGAAGCCTATCCAGGTAAAACGAAAAAAAAGTTTGGTACTGTGTTAGCCAGTAGAGCAAAATGTGATTGTTCTCAGTAAGAGAAATCAAGTAATCTTGTAGATATGATAGCTTTTAATGACTAAAAAAAATACATGATGTTACAGTGAGCTTATGGATCTTCTATGGACCCTTCATCAGGCTTAATGAAACTGATTTGGATGATATATATATGTCCAGGGAGCACCGGGAAAAGTGTTGATGGGTCTAAGGGTGCTTTAGTCAACGATAAATCTACCTGTCTAAACAGGCTGCATGAGAGCGAATGAGCTAGCGATTATGTCACTGGTTTGTTTGCGCATGCAAATGAGAATCGTTCAATGTAAAAAGAGCTTTAGAGAGCAGCTATGTGGCTTTATATGGGACAGCTGATAGACAATGACTGGCAAAGTAAAGAGTTACTGGTTTATAGTTAGGGGGGGGGGAATCCTTGATAAAGGCCTAATAGAAAGGTACCTGGGCTGGTGCAAATACCAGTTCCCATCAGCATGAAAAGAAAAATTCTATATGGGGAGGAAGCACAGATTCATTATACTTCCACACAGAGAAGGCTTGCATTGGGTTCAGGTCACACGTGTGTAGTGAGTCATGCAGGCTTCTAGCCCATTAGTAACACCCATACTATTAGGCCATCTGCACACAAACAGATTTGAATTGCGGAATCTGCAGTCGGTGTCCACACCGTGGATCCGCAGCAAGTGCCGTTCATTACATGCTATGTAAAAGCGCTTCTACCTGCACACTCGTGGAATCGAATTGCAGCATGCTCTATTTTCATGCGGATTCACTCCAATTGAAGTCAATGGAAGCCATCCGACCCGCGGCCCTTCCACAATTGTCATTGCAGAAAGTTTGGATTCCGTGTCATTGCCTAGCGGCAGAGTGGGTCTGCACAGTATTTTAAAAATATGTACCGCACATGTCTGACAGTGAGCCATCCAGACCACCTGCAGTACAGAAAATACAGGTATGCACGGACGCTGGCCAGGGACGGGGTCGGATTCTGCTGTGAGCTTCCCCATGTGGAATCCATCCCGTTCATGTGCAGAAGGCTTTGGTGGGCCAGGTTGTGCTGCAAGTGTACCAAAGAAAGCACTGACACCCCAGGCTCTCCCATCATCTCAGGGCCAAAAATTAAGTCTTGCAAGTCCCTATTCTAACATTAAAAACAAGTCACTGAAAAAGGGGACAAATCCATTCAAAAAAGGGCCTGACAGTGATCGGCGCAGTCTGCCCTCTTGACCATAACTAGCGGAAGTCTGTTTGGGGAAACGGGGTGTATAAATAAAAGAAGAGGTGCAATAAATTCAGCAAAGCCTCTGCTACAATGTTATGCAACCATCCCTGCTAATAAGAGGATGACAAGCCTTTTTCAGCCCCATAAGGATGCTGCCCTTTTTTTTTTCAGTTTTTTTCTCCCCACTTTCACAAAATCATAACACCTTTATTTATCCATCGACACAGCTGTCTGAGAGCTTTTTTTTTTCAGGACTAGGTATTATTTAACCTCTTCACGACCAAGGACGTAAGGGTACGTCCTTGAGCGTTGGTGTATTTTTGAAGGGAGGTTGCGGGGTTTCTTACAGCTGACACCCGTGGGCAATAGCCGCTATCGGCCGCTCGCGGCTATTAACCCTTTAAATGCCGCTGTCGATTCGTGGTGAGATCGGGGGAGCCGTGCAGGTGTCATGGCAGCCGGGGCCTTTTGAAAGGTCCCAGGGCTGCCTTAGCTGTCTGCCTATCAAGCCACCCCCGTGGGGTGGCGTGAAAGACTGCCTGTCAAACGGCAGTATGACGTAATGCTATAGCATTACGTCATACTGCAGGAGTGATCAAAGCATCGCTGGTTGTATTCCCCCAGGGGGACTTTAAAGTAAAGTAAAAAAAAAATCAATAAAGTTTTAATAATTGTAAAAAAAAAAGTTATAAAAGTTTAAATCACCCCCCCTTTTGCCATATCTATTATTAAAAAATCTAAATCATAAAATAAAAATACATATTTGGTATCGCCGCATCCGTAAAAGTTCGATCTATCAAAGTAGTGCATTATTTTTCCCGCATGGTGAACGTCATCCGAAAAATAAAAAAGACCACCAGAAATGCACTTTTTTAGTTACCCTGTCTCCTAGAAAAAATGCAATAAAAAGCGATCAAAAAGTCGTGTATTCCGAATTGGTACTATCAGAAACTACAGCACATCCCGCAAAAAATGAGCTCTCGCTCAACTACATCAACAGAAAAATTAAAAAGTTATTGCGTGCACAAGATGACCGCAGAAAATAATTGAAAAAAATTAAATGTCTTTAAAAAAAAAGAGTACAGTAAAAAAAAAAATACAAGTTTGTTATCGTAATAATCATACTGCCCCGTAGAATAAAGTTATCCTGTCGCTTTTGTTGCAGTTTGTGCGCCCTAGAAACAAGACGCGCTGAAAGATGGCGGAATGTCGTTTTTTTCATTTTACTTTACTTAGAATGTTTTTCAGTACATTATATGGTACAGTAAATGGTACCATTTAAAAATACAACTCGTCCTGCAAAAAACAAGCCCTCATACAGCGACGTTGATGGATAAATAAGGGAGTTACGATTTTTTTGAAGAGGGGAGGAAAAAAATGAAAATGGAAAAAGAAAAAGGGTCCGCGTCATTAAGGGGTTAATGTACCTAAAAAAAGTGAAAGGGAAAAAAACTCAAGTCGGCCATGTTTGGGAAGGTCTTGTTCTACAGCATACACACTGCAGCTAAAATGACATGATAACTTTATTCTGTGGGTACGATTACTACGATATCAAATTTATACAGTTTCTCTGATTGGTTCGCGAGTGCTACACAGCCAAACAGTGCAGCGCTGGATGAATAAATGTGATGGCTGTGATTGGTTCATCAAGCACTGCATTGATTGGCTTAGCAGCAGCCGAAGAACCAATCACAGCCATCGCATTGTGGAGGTGGGATTTATGAATTGGCCAATCAATGCTGCTGATCAGGCAATTCATAAATCCCTCCTCCACAAGTAGGTTCGAAAGCTTGCAATAACATTATGTATTTTTGTTAGCCTTTAAAAGGTATCATATCTACAAGATTACTTGGTTTCTCTTGCTGGGAACAATCACATTTTACTCTACTGGCTAACACGGTACTAAACTTTTTTTCATTTGAGGTTAAAGCAGTTATCCAACCTTTAAAATACACGGCCTATATTTTCTCAGTGGGGTCCACGGCTCGGGATCGCTGCCAATCAGATTATTGAAGGGGCTACAGGGCTGATTACATCTAAGCACAAACCTGTTTGTACACTGAACGCCATCATATTTACAGTGGCTGTTTTAGGTACTACAGGCTTGTCACATTGAAGTGCCACAATGCATTTTAATAGGGCCGTGTAAACCACCATACATTCATATAGCGGTATATGTCAGTATTCTGTAAGCAACAAAAGATTCTGTCTGTTATTACATTTAACAGGTAATTCAGTGCAATATATGGTGTGCTAAGTTGCCCTATACTAATTCTACATCACTCCCACTCCAATCAGGAGCAAATCAGGAGTTTCAGTTTGCATAGTGTAATTATATACTGTATGTAATAAACCATTCAGCTTTTTTTTTGTTCTATTTCAATAAACTATTTCAAATGTGTTTCCCATTGACTTTACTGGGTGAAAGGGTCAAAGAGTGACAATTTGACTTTTGTTACTATTTTTAAGTGTACTTACAAAAATATTACAGTATTTCCAGTCCTTTTGGATGCATTTTGTATTTTTTTTAAAAGAAACCCACCCATCGCTTGCACTTCTATGTTTTTATGAATTGTGTATTTCTGTCCTGCACTTAATGTACTTGTGTGAACGCAGTTGTATAGTTTAAAGAGTTGCAGTGCAAGTCCTGTTTTCTCAGCTTCTAATGCAAATGAAACCTACATAATGATTGACAGCCAATATAAACATCACATGCTATGTCAACTTTTTTCTAGTCTCTGGAATGTGGTCTTGCCATTGTAATGTCATTATGTATGCGCTGGACACTTTGTTTGATTCAAGTCAATGGGTTCATTGCAAAAAAAACAGATTGCACGCGCATGATGTGAGTGCAATCCATTTTTAGTGCATGTAACCATGAGGACCATAAAAAATAAAGAGAACCCAGAGAAGTGCAGATCCTGTACATGGTTTATGCATTTAAATCACACATGAAAATTGTGTGAAAAATCGGACCGATTTTTCAGGACCGGAAAAAAATGTCACTTTTGTATGCAGTCTTACGCTGTCAGATTATCTAATCACAACTTTAGAAAAAAGGGTAATACTCCCAATGGGAAGTGTAATATCTGCTATTTGATGTTAGCAGTTTTGGGAAATACAGAGGAGTTAAAAAAATATACATCCAAGAAGTCGATGAAATATATTTTAAAAACTCAAAGCAAGAGAACAAATCAGTTGCCTCTATGGGTGGGCGAAATGTAACAGTCTTTTAGGCTGAATGAAGACAATGTCCATCTATTTCAACCTGTTTCAACCCCCCTTCCCCCCCTTGTTGGTCCAGAGGAAGGCAAAAAAAAAACCAAAGAGCCAATTTAGCTTATTTGGAGGAAAAAAAATCCTTCTTGACTCCATGATGGCACCTAGAGTAATACCTGGTTCAACATTTGAGATCAGCAACCCTGCTGGTCAGTATGGTATCAGTAGGGTTCCTAAATTTACATCTAGCAAAATCTTGTGCATATTCACCATAATTTTGTGCCAATAAATAGTGCACATCTTAAGAAATATGATTCATTTTATGACTCTTTTTAGCCAAGCTACTATTTCTTGACGCTTCAAAACTGGGGCCATGTACTTCCCTTCTTTAGTGCATTTCGCTTTGGATTTGTACAAATCTCCCCAATGCCTACACGGTATTAGTGTATCTTGACGCCACCAGGAAATCCTGGTGGAGTCAAGATTGACAGGGGATGACGCCCCCTCAACGTGATTGGCTGCAGTGCTTGTTAGTATTCAGGTCCTGGAAGCCCACTAAAATTCAGAGCAGCCCATGGTGCAAGTGCATTCCCTGGCTGGGACACTGAAGGGATAGCAGTTAGCTTCCCAGCTGGCAGGAGGGGAGCGGGTGTAAGGGCTCACTAACGCGGGCGCATAACATATCACAGAGGCGGCCGTCGTCGTCTTCGGATGTGTTGTCGGTGCAGCAGGCGTCCGGGGTCACAGTGCCGGCCGCCCTTACAAAAACGATATAAACTGGCAGCATACAAGGATGTAGAAAAGTGCAAGATGCTTTATTTCCCCATTACAGCAAAAGGTAGCGACGTTTCAGCCGGATTGGCCTTCCTCAAGCTAATACAGATCCATACTAGTGCACAATATATATAGTAAAATTGTGGCATAAGGGCCGGCCGCCCTTATGCCACAAGAGAGGCGGGTGCTGTATACTGAGGTCTCGCCAGAGGAGCTTCCATCAGGCAGAAGAGAGGGCCGCAAATTTCTCATGTGCCACCGGGGTGGGGCTGTCACCCAGCACAGAGACGCCAGCGCAACACAATTCAGTCCGTCAGCCCCCTGCAGGGAGCACAAAGCCAGCAGCCTGTACGGAGCAGTCTGGGGACAGACAGCAGGGAGCCTTCAGCCACCGCACGGGGGGTAAGCATGCCCGAATTGACGGGCGGCACACAACACACACAGGCAGCACACTGTACATAGATTTGTGCGTGTCCTGCACGCTGAAATCAATCCACACTGTGCTGGCAGGACCTTACTGCGTTGACCCTATCGGGAGCTAGGGGTGTGACAGAGGCTTAACACCTGTCAAACGCCCACCTTCCGGTGGCGTCAAGATACACTAATACCTGTCTACACTTCCCTGTATAAATGCCCTTGCCTTTGGGATAAAGTAGAGCAGGGGTGCACAACTCTTTCTGGTCTGAGGGCAACATTGCCATACTAAACCACTTCCAAGGGCTGTAAAAGTATTCCTATCTGAGACATTTATGGTATATATAGTATATGCTATAATAAATCAAAGTATGTTCCACTTCCAGGAGTCCCACCTACTGGGAGAATTACTCCCCCAGCTCCCAATCAGCACTCCAGAGAGGAGGAGACAGTGGACGTGGCTCTTTCCATTGTAGATAATGTATGTTGAGGTAACAGTCCAGCATTTCATAAGTCCTATAAATTACAATGAAGAGAGCTGCATGTATATACAATGCCTCTAACTCTATACTCTTTTTTTGGAGTGCCAAACAGGTCAAGACACTTTATTTTACTATGTAGAGGACCCAAACAGGGGAACGCAGTGCACCCTTAGTACTTGCCCATTCCTGTTGCCCTGCTATGTGCCACTTATCTCTACCCTGAAATGGAAATTATATATGAGCAGCCACACATAGATATTTCTGGGTCCAGATGATTGGGGCCAGACAGAACGGCACTGTGGGTGACATATAGCATTGGGGCTGCATGTTGTGCACCCCTGACCTAGAGGATGGAGCCAGTAGTCACCTGTGGCACGGTGCAGCTACATTACAAGCCTTGAATTCACTTGGTAACCACACCTGCTATAGAGATTCTGGAAGGGTAACTTTGGAGACTACAACCACCTTGCTGCAAATGTTGTGGATCGATATTATCCTTCTGGTGAAATGTGGTTGATGTATTGCAGTGTGGTCTAGTGTGATGTATTAATGTGTTTGTCTTGAACAGTTGGGTGTGATGGTAAGAGAAGGCTTCCACGGCCGTAGGGAAGAATTGGAAGAGGAACCGTAACCTAGTAGTAGTTAGAAGGAAGCTGGGTTAATTAGATTTGACTGTATGGTCATGGGTCATAGAAATGGTTTCACTTCCTGGCAAATGTGGAATGTAAACATGTTTAACTACCATGTAACATCTGTTCATCTTCACTTAGAATGGCAGATATAGCGGGTGTCTAGGTTTAAAGTGTCAAGCCTTCTTAGAAAAGCATACCGGCAACATATTTTAGAGGGAATGGTACACCGTGAGAAATTCCCAGACGCTGTGAAATTTTCATAAAATACATTAAAAATTGTCAGCTCTGGTTGTGTTGATGCTTCTGTTATAAGAATTAGCTACATAGTAGTATTTCCCTCTCTGTTATTTGCACGGGACATGTCTTTCTATTAAACTGATTTTTAGACAATGCACTAAAACACTAAATCCATGCTGAAATTGTGATATACCCACAATGAGAAATGATTCTCATTTCTGCCCTAGCAATATTGATTCCTGATCACACTACTATCATATGGATAATAGTAAAAAAAAATGGGTCTGGTTGCTATGATTATAATGATTGTAGAGTTAAAGGGGTTGTCCCGCGAAAGCAAGTGGGGTTATACACTTCTGTATGGCCATATTAATGCACTTTGTAATGTACATTGTGCATTAATTATGAGCCATACAGAAGTTATCAGAAGTTATTCACTTACCTGTTCCGTTGCTAGCGTCCTCGTCTCCATGATGCCGTCTAATTTTCAGAGGCTAATCGCCGGATTAGATGTGCTTGCGCAGTCCGGTCTTCTTCTCTTCTGAATGGGGCCGCTCGTGCCGGAGAGCGGCTCCATGTAGCTCCGCCCCGTCACGTGCCGATTCCAGCCAATCAGGAGGCTGGAATCGGCAATGGACCGCACAGAAGCCCTGCGGTCCACCGAGGGAGAAGATCCCGGCGGCCATCTTCACCAGGTAAGTAAGAAGTCACGGGAGCGCGGGGATTCAGGTAAGCACTGTCCGGTTTTCTTTTTTAACCAGTGCATCGGGTTTGTCTCGCGCCGAACGGGGGGGATGTTGAAAAAAAAAAAACATGTTTCGGCGCGGGACAACCCCTTTAAATCCAGCCCATAATTCTAAACTTTTAATACATTTAAACTTAAGGCCCTTGACCTCGTTCAGCCTGTTAAGACAGACAGATCATTGTTGAAAATCATTTACTGCTTGTTCCTATGTGAAACACTGAGCAGCAATATTAACTGAGGTGGACGTAGAATAGAAACAAGTGGCACTATTCTAACATAAGTTCTGTAATATCTGGGGTTATAAGAATATTTTTGCTTAGTGTAAATACAAAAAATGTTTATAATTGTGGGCTAGATTTAACTCTGAACGATATTCACTATAGGATAACCCCTGTTGAGCTCTTTGTAATGTGATTGTGATGTGCAAATAAAAGTTAGTGGGATGAATCAAGTCTGAAGACTCCATACACATTATGGAAAAGTCTTCTGAGGGACCAGGAACTCTTGTATGTGTATAAATGAAGGCCGAATTTCCCCAGAAGTCAAGGGAAAGAAAGATCAGGCATATTTAATTTTAATGCCCGATCCTTTTGTAATTCCCGGAGATAAGCCACCTCCACAGCTGTCTAGCTGCGGCTTTCTCCCCAGTCCTCAGGTAAAACACATGAACATTCGGCTGAACCAGGCATTTATGGTAGTTGGGAGAATTAGCCAAATAAGTGTTCAGCCGACAGCTGTTGAGGATGTATGGACTCCCTTACACCATGTTTGAATTCAGCATTTAGTTCTCTGGGTATTGCTTGCAAACTGTATTTTTTCACATAGAGGGGTTGGTCTTTGTATTTGGATTATCTGGAATTTTGGCTTTTTGGCACACATGTATAGAAAAGTTTTGGTTCAGTTACCTCTAAAAAACCAAGCTAGATACAATAGTAATATCACCTTGACATCATATAATAATCTATATATATAAAATTGAATGTATGCGTGTGTGTCTGTCTGTCTGTCTGTTTCTCCTTTATGCGCTACTACACCATTCATCCGATCGCCATGAAACTTTGGGAAGTTGTTGAGTACACTCCTGGGAAGATTACTGGCATAGTACATCTATCCTATGATAAATGGCGCGCGTGCGAGCGTCGTCGACAGTTATGCCCCCCCCCACGTAGATTGTTCGATTTCCATCATTGCCACTAATTCTCTCACTTCCCGATGTCGTAGAAACATGAAATTTGGCACAAGCATTAATTATGTCATAAATAGGAAAAGCTAATGAGTCCCAACTCGATTATTCAATTCTAAGCGCAAAAGAATTAGCGTCCAGATTTTACGTACGGAATCTAATTTTCTCACTTCCCAATGTCATAGAAACTTAAAATTTGGCACGAGCATTGATTATGTCATAAATAGGAAAAGCTAATGGGTCCCAACTCGATTATTCATTTCTAAGCGCAAAAGAATTAGCATCCAAGTTTTACGTATGGAATCTAATTCTCTTACTTCCTGATGTCATCTATATATATAAAAATGTCTGTCTGTCTGTCTGTCTGTCCGTTATGCATTACTACACCATTCATCCAATCGCCATGAAACTTTGGCAAGTTGTTGAGTTCACTCCTGGGAAGATTACTGGCATAGTACAACTATCTTACAATAGGTGGCGCACGTGCGAGCATCATCGACAGTTATGCCCCCCAGACAAAGATCGTTTGATTTCCATTACAAGCACAAAAGCAAAAGGCATTACGAGCAACGGGATGCGTGTTCAACTACAAAATGATGCATCAGCCGAACATTTCGCAAGACAATTGCTGGATATTGAGAATGCTGAGGTAAAATGAAAGCTGTGCTGTGATTGGTTGCTATTTCTTTTACTGCTGAGGTAAAATGAAAGCTGTGCTGTGATTGGTTGCTATTTCTTATACTGCTGAGGTAACATGAAAGCTGTGCTGTGATTGGTTGCTATATATTACACTGCTGAGGCAACATGAAAACTGTGCTGTGATTGGTTGATACTTCTTATACTACTGAGGTTACATGAAAGTTGTGCTGTGATTGGCTGCTATATATTATACTGCTGAGGTAAAATGAATGCTGCGCTGTGATTGGTTGCTATTTTTTATATTGCTGAGGCAGAATAAAAGTTGCGCTGTGATTGGTTGTTATTTCTCTTTCTGCTGAGGTAACATGAAAGCTGCGCTGTGATTGGTTGTTATATATTATACTGCTGAGGTAACATGAAAGCTGCGCTGTGATTGGGTGTTATTTATTATACCACTGAGGTAACATGAAAGCTGCGCTGTGATTGGTTGTTATCTAGATATATAAAAACAAATGTATGTATGTCTGTCTTCGCAGCAACGCTCGACGGGTAAGCTAGTTTGTAATAAATTATATGTGCAACAATCTAGACCAATTAAGAAAAGGTCAACCAAAATCTCATACAGCATTTACAAACCAGAGTCCGACTGTACACTGATGAGGAGCACCAACCCCAAAATATCTGTATGAACATGGATATTCTGGTTTGGCTTACATGCTTACAGGAATGTCACCTTCGCGAAAATATTACCTTTTTCAGATTGCCATGCGCACACTCTCCCATAGACTTGTATTGGGGGGCATGAGAAAAACAATCTCAAAAGTTAGATTTTCATGCAGCATGAGGACTTCATCAAGTAAAGCCTTGGAACCAGGGAGCAGGTGAGTATAAAGAAACACATCCCCGGTAACTTAGTTTATGGTGCTGTAAGAAGGTATCAGGATCGCTTTACTAACATCAGCTGTATGTTTGACATTGCTGCAGAAGATATTTGGAGCCAATCAGACATCTCCCTGATGGTATTACACCCGAGTTCCTATGTTTTCATGCATAGTTTAGTCACTTGGCCTTGTTTCTACATTGAAAGTATGCATTTTTGGCCACAATTCTTCCATGAAGACCACTTCTGGACAGACTTCTCAAAACAGTAGATGGGTGTACATGGGTCCAACTGGTTCCTGGCAGTTTTGAGCTGATAACACACTGGACATATTCTGATTTAGAAGGAAAGTAAGCATGATGTGTCTTTCATCTGGTGCGCTAAGTTTCCTCGGCTGATCACTGCATCTACACTCCCCAAAGTTGGCAGTTTCTTTGTGCTTTCTCAGAAGAGCTTGAGCAGCATGCCTTGAAACCGCAGTCTGCTTTGAAAACTTTGCTTGTTGAAGCAGTATAGCAGTATAGCTACCTGGTGTCTTATGGCTGTGCTCAGTCTTGCCATGGTCTTTGACCTGTGACATGAAACTGTCTCCCGCAACCTACCAATTGTAGCCGAATTTGGCTGTTCCTCACCCAGTTCTAAGCCTCCTACACAGCTGTTTCTGTTTTGGTTAATGACTGTTTCAACGTACATATGAAAATGATGATCATTATCACCTGTTAAGTATAATTGGGTAATTGTACACCTAACTATAATCCTACTAAAGCCCCAATTTTGTGCAAGTGTACCTAGAAGAATTGATGCTGTTTTGAAGGCAAAGGGTGGTCACTAGAGATGGGCGAACGTACTCGTCCGAGCTTGATACTCGTTCGAGTATTAGCGTGTTCGAGATGCTCGTTACTAGAGGCGAGCACCACGCGATGTTCGAGTTACTTTCACTTTCATCTCTGAGACGTTAGCGCGCTTTTCTGGCCAATAGAAAGACAGGGAAGGCATTACAACTTCCCCCTGCGACGTTCAAGCCCTATACCACCCCCCTGCAGTGAGTGGCTGGGGAGATCAGGTGTCACCCGAGTATATAAATCGGCCCCGCCCACGGCTCGCCACAGATGCATTCTGACAGAGATCAGGGAAAGTGCTGCTGATGCCGGAGCTGCTATAGGGAGAGTGTTAGGATTGATTTTAGGCTTCAAGAACCCCAACGGTCCTTCTTAGGGCCACATCTGACCGTGTGCAGTACTGTTGAGGCTGCTTTTTGCAGTGTTGCACATTTTTTTTGTATATCGGCCGTGCAGAGCATTGCGTCCTGCAGTAATTTTACATAGTCCACGGCCAGTAGTGGTGGTGAGGCAGGGACAGTGAAAGACATATCCAGTCTATATAGGCAGTGGGCTTTTCCAAAAAAATTTGGGAAAAGAAATCTATTTGGGCTGCCTGTGACCGTCCTGACTGTACTGCGTCTCTGCTGGGGGTAGTTGTCCTAATTTGTACGCAGCCAGCTAAGTGTTACAGCAGGCTTGCGCAAAATTCTTTCCTGGCTCTGCGTTGCCTCTTACATCACCGCTGTCATCCTGTCCAGAGTGAAACAGTCTGCAGTAATTTTACATAGTCCACGGCCAGTAGTGGTGGTGAGGCAGGGACAGTGAAAGACATATCCAGTCTATATAGGCAGTGGGCTTTTCCAAAAAAATTTGGGAAAAGAAATCTATTTGGGCTGCCTGTGACCGTCCTGACTGTACTGCGTCTCTGCTGGGGGTAATTGTCCTAATTCGTACGCAGCCAGCTAAGTGTTACAGCAGGCTTGCGCAAAATTCTTTTCTGGCTCTGCGTTGCCTCTTATATCACCGCTGTCATCCTGTCCAGAGTGAAATAGTCTGCAGTAATTTTACATAGTCCATGGCCAGTAGTGGTGGTGAGGCAGGGACAGTGAAAGACATATCCAGTCTATATAGGCAGTGGGCTTTTCCCAAAAAATTTGGGAAAAAAAAATCTATTTGGGCTGCCTGTGACCGTCCTGACTGTACTGCGTCTCTGCTGGGGGTAGTTGTCCTAATTCATACGCAGCCAGCTAAGTGTTACAGCAGGCTTGCGCAAAATTCTTTCCTGCCTCTGCTGTGTGTTCCGTAAGCGAAGTCAGCCTCCAACCACAGGCCAATAAGCGGCACATTTAATTACAGCGTTCTGTTTCTGCACTACTGGTAATACACCATGCTGAGGGGTAGGGGTAGGCCTAGAGGACGTGGACGCGGGCGAGGACGCGGAGGCCCAAGTCAGCTCCTGATCCAGGTGTATTGCAGCCGACTGCTGCGGGATTAGGAGAGAGGCACGTTTCTGGCGTCCCCACATTCATCTCACAATTAATGGGTCCACGCGGTAGACCTTTATTAGAAAATGAGCAGTGTGAGCAGGTCCTGTCGTGGATGGCAGAAAGTGCATCCAGCAATCTATCGACCACCCAGAGTTCTGCGCCGTCCACTGCTGCAACTCTGAATCCTCTGGCTGCTGCTCCTCCTTCCTCCCAGCCTCCTCACTCCATTACAATGACACATTCTGAGGAGCAGGCAGACTCCCAGGAACTGTTCCCGGGCCCCTGCCCAGAATGGGCAGCAATGGTTCCGAATCCTCTCCCACTGGAGGAGTTTGTCGTGACCGATGCCCAACCTTTGGAAAGTTCCCGGGGTCCGGGGGATGAGACTGGGGACTTCCGGCAACTGTCTCAAGAGCTTTCAGTGGGTGAGGAGGACGATGACGATGAGACACAGTTGTCTATCACTCAGGTAGTAGTAATTGGAGTAAGTCCGAGGGAGGAGCGCACAGAGGATTCGGAGGAAGAGCAGCAGGACGATGAGGTGACTGACCCCACCTGGTTTGCTACGCCTACTGAGGACAGGTCTTCAGAGGCGGAGGCAAGTGCAGCAGCAGGGCAGGTTGGAAGAGGCAGTGCGGTGGCCAGGGGTAGAGGCAGGGCCAGACCGAATAATCCACCAACTGTTTCCCAAAGCGCCCCCTCGCGCCATGCCACCCTGCAGAGGCTGAGGTGCTCAAAGGTCTGGCAGTTTTTCACTGAGAGTGCAGACGACCGACGAACTGTGGTGTGCAACCTTTGTCACGCCAAGATCAGCCGGGGAGCCACCACCACCAGCATGCGCAGACATATGATGGCCAAGCACCCCACAAGGTGGGACGAAGGCCGTTCACCGCCTCCGGTTTGCACCGCTGCCTCTCCCCCTGTGCCCCAACCTGCCACTGACATCTAACCCCCCTCTCAGGACACAGGCACTACCGTCTCCTGGCCTGCACCCACACCCTCAACTCCGCTGTCCTCGGCCCCATCCACCAATGTCTCTCAGCGCACCGTCCAGCCGTCGCTAGCGCAAGTGTTGGAGCGCAAGCGCAAGTACGCCGCCACGCACCCGCACGCTCAAGCGTTAAACATGCACATAGCCAAATTTATCAGCCTGGAGATGCTGCCGTATAGGGTTGTGGAAACGGAGGCTTTCAAAGGTATGATGGCGGCGACGGCCCCGCGCTACTCAGTTCCCAGTCGCCACTACTTTTCCCGATGTGCCGTCCCAGCCCTACACGACCACGTCTCCCGCAACATTGTACGTGCCCTCACCAACGCGGTTACTGCCAAGGTCCACTTAACAACGGACACGTGGACAAGCACAGGCGGGCAGGGCCACTATATCTCCCTGACGGCACATTGGGTGAATTTAGTGGAGGCTGGGACAGAGTCAGAGCCTGGGACCGCTCACGTCCTACCCACCCCCAGAATTGCGGGCCCCAGCTCGGTGGTGGTATCTGTGGCGGTGTATGCTTCCTCCACTAAACCACCCTCCTCCTCTTCCTACGCAACCTCTGTCTCGCAATCAAGATGTGTCAGCAGTAGCACGTCGCCAGCAGTCGGTGTCGCGCAGCGTGGCAGCACAGCGGTGGGCAAGCGTCAGCAGGCCGTGCTGAAACTACTCAGCTTAGGAGAGAAGAGGCACACGGCCCACGAACTGCTGCAGGGTCTGACAGAGCAGACCGACCGCTGGCTTGCGCCGCTGAGCCTCCAACCGGGCATGGTCGTGTGTGACAACGGCCGTAACCTGGTGGCGGCTCTGCAGCTCGGCAGCCTCACGCACGTGCCATGCCTGGCCCACGTCTTTAACTTGGTGGTTCAGCGCTTTCTGAAAAGCTACCCACGCTTGTCAGACCTGCTCGGAAAGGTGCGCCGGCTCTGCGCACATTTCCGCAAGTCCCACACGGACGCTGCCACCCTGCACACCCTGCAACATCAGTTTCATCTGCCAGTGCACCGACTGCTGTGCGACGTGCCCACACGGTGGAACTCCACATGTTGGCCAGGCTCTATGAGCAGCGTAGAGCTATAGTGGAATACCAACTCCAACATGGGCGGCGCAGTGGGAGTCAGCCTCCTCAATTCTTTACAGAAGAGTGGGCCTGGTTGGCAGACATCTGCCAGGTACTTGGAAACTTTGAGGAGTCTACCCAGATGGTGAGCGGCGATGCTGCAATCATTAGCGTCACCATTCCTCTGCTATGCCTCTTGAGAAGTTCCCTGCAAAGCATAAAGGCAGACGCTTTGCGCTCGGAAACAGAGGTGGGGGAAGAAAGTATGTCGCTGGATAGTCAGAGCACCCTCCTGTCTATATCTCAGCACGTTGAGGAGGAGGAGGAGGAGCATGAGGAGGATGAGGAGGAGGGGGAAGAGACAGCTTGGCCCACTGCCGAGGGTACCCATGCTGCTTGCCTGTCATCCTTTCAGCGTGTATGGCCTGAGGAGGAGGAGGAGGAGGAGGATCCTGAAAGTGATCTTCCTAGTGAGGACAGCCATGTGTTGCGTACAGGTACCCTGGCACACATGGCTGACTTCATGTTAGGATGCCTTTCTCGTGACCCTCGCGTTACATGCATTCCGGCCACTACGGATTACTGGGTGTACACACTGCTCGACCTACGGTATAAGGAGAACCTTTACACTCTAATTCCCGAAGAGGAAAGGGGTTCGAGAGTGATGTTATACCACAGGACCCTGGCGGACAAACTGATGGTAAAATTCCCATACGACAGCGCTAGTGGCCGAAGGCGCAGTTCCGAGGGCCAGGTAGCAGGGGAGGCGCGGAGATCAGGCAGCATGTACAGCACTGCCAGGGGAACACTCTCTAAGGCCTTTGTCAGCTTTCTGACTCCCCAGCAAGACTGTGTCACCGCTCCCCAGTCAAGGCTGAGTCGGCGGGAGCACTGTAAAAGGATGGTGAGGGAGTACGTAGCCAATCGCACGACCGTCCTCGGTGACGCCTCTGCCCCCTACAACTACTGGGTGTCGAAGCTGGACACGTGGCCTGAACTCGCGCTGTATGCCCTGGAGGTGCTTGCTTGTCCTGCGGCTAGCGTCTTGTCAGAGTGGGTGTTTAGTGCGGCTGGGGGAATCATCACAGATAAGCGTACCCGCCTGTCAACCGACAGTGCCGACAGGCTTACACTCGTCAAGATGAACAAAGCCTGGATTTCCCCAGACTTCTCCACCAGCGAACAGCAGCGATACCTAAACAATACGTAGGCTGCACCCGCGGACGGAAGCATTGTTCTCTATCACCATCAAAAACGGGGACCTTTTAGCTTCATCAATCTGTGTATAATATTCATCCTCCTCCTCCTGCTCCTCCTCCTGAAACCTCACGTAATCACGCCGAACGGGCAATTTTTCTTAGGCCCACAAGGCTCAGTCATATAATTTTTGTAAACAATTTTTATACGTTTCAATGCTCATTAAAGCGTTGAAACTTGCACCTGAACCAATTTTTATTTTAACTGGGCTGCCTCCAGGCCTAGTTACAAATTAAGCCACATTAACCAAAGCGATTAATGGGTTTCACCTGCCCTCTTGGTTGGGCATGGGCAATTTTTCTGAGGTACATTAGTACTGTTGGTACACCAATTTTTTGGGGCCCTCGCCTACAGTGTAATCCAATTAATTTTTAGCCCACCTGCATTAAAGCTGACGTTACATCAGCTGTGCTGGGCACTGCAATGGGATATATTTATGTACCGCCGGTGGCTTCCTGGCACCCACCCATGCTGTCGGTCCACACGGAGTTGTAACTGCATGTGTCCACTTCTAAAGAACCCCAGTCTGACTGGGGCATGCAGTGTGGGCCGAAGCCCACCTGCATTAAACATGACATTACCTCAGCTGTTCTGGGCAATGCAATGGGATTTTTTTATGTACCGCCTGTGGCTTCCTGGGACCCTCCCATGCTGTCAGTCCACACGGACTTCAAAATAGGGAGTTGTACCTGCCTGTGTCTATGAATTAAAAACCTCGGTCAGGTTGGGGCATGTAGTGTGGGCCGAAGCCCACCTGCATTTAATCTGACGTTAGCTCTGCTGTCCAGGGCACTGCAATGGGATACATTTATGTACAGCTGGTGGGTTCCAGGGAGCCACCCATGCTGTGGGTGCACACGGAATTCCCGTTGCGGAGTTGTACCTGCCTGTGACTATTTATAAAAAACCGCGGTCTGACTGGGGCATGCAGACACCTTTACAGAATGAATATTTTGTGGCACATAGGTTCCCCATTGCTATGCCCACGTGTGCAGCTCCTGATGGCGGTGGCACAGGATTATATTTCTCATTGCTTCTGTACAGCATTGTGGGCTATCGCCCCACCACTTTTAAAGAGGGTCGCTGCCTAGCCGTGCCAACCCTCTGCAGTGTGTGCCTGTGGTTCCTCCTCATGGCAGACGCACTTATAAATAGACATGAGGGTGGTGTGGCATGAGGGCAGCTGAAGGCTGCGCAGGGACACTTTGGTGTGTGCTGTGGACACTGGGTCGTGCGCGCGAGCGGGGGGGGGGGGGGGTTGGGCAGCATGTAACCCAGGAGCAGTGGCAGCGGAGTGTCATGCAGGCAGTGATTGTGCTTTGTTGGAGGTAGTGTGGTGCTTAGCTAAGGTATGCATTGCTAATGAGGGCTTTTCAGAAGTAAAAATTGTTGGGAGGGGGGGGGCCCACTCTTGCCTCTATTGTGGCTTAATAGTGGGACCTGGGAACTTGAGATGCAGCCCAACATGTAGCCCCTCGCCTGCCCTATCCGTTGCTGTGTCGTTCCCATCACTTTCTTGAATTGCCCAGATTTTCACAAATGAAAACCTTAGCGAGCATCGGCGATATACAAAAATGCTCCGGTCGCCCATTGACTTCAATGGGGTTAGTTACTCGAAACGAACCCTCGAGCATCGCGAAAATTTAGTCCCGAGTAACG
This sequence comes from Eleutherodactylus coqui, assembly GCF_035609145.1. NCBI lineage: Eukaryota > Metazoa > Chordata > Amphibia > Anura > Eleutherodactylidae > Eleutherodactylus > Eleutherodactylus coqui. The sequence continues at coordinate 110,565,468 of NC_089838.1, read as the reverse complement.
AGCACCCGAGCATTTTGGTGCTCGCTCATCTCTAGTTGGTCACACCAAATACTGATTGGATTTAGATTTTGGTCATTCACTTTGCATGTTGTTACTTGGCAAAAATAAACTATTAACACTTCTATTTTTGAAAGCATTCTTATTTTGCAGCATTTTTTCCACACCTGCATGAGACTTTTGTACAGCACTGTATAGGGGCGGGTGCATGCGGTAGAGCCAGATTCCGCATGCGGATTCCCCAGCGAATTCTGGCTCTGACCCCCGCGTACTTGGTTTTGCTATACTGCGGATAACCGCGGACGCTCGCCTTCAAGATTTTTTTTTTTAAATGTTAGTTTTTCCTGCACCGTAAATAGGCGATGACGAGGGTACCCACGGCCCATCCGCGATTGAAGTCAATGGAAGCCATCCGTGCGGAGTCTGCGGAAAAATAGAGCATGCTGCCATTTTTCCTCCACTCTTAAAAATCGAAATTTCAATGCATGCCATTTGCTGCGGATCTTCCATGGGGTTTCCCACCGTGGATTTTGCCATGAAAATCCGGTCATGTGAAGCCAGCCTAACTGTTCGGAGTTTCTGATTTAGTTTTCTGCAGTACTCATAATCATTTTGTTATGGGAAATTTCATTAGTCAGCATTAGAAGCTGTGCCAGAGATCGGAGCAGAGAAGTGGCACTGCTGTATGAGAAGTGATTCTCGGTAAACAATGCCGTGATAAGACAGAATAGACATCAGTGTAGGAATGTTTAAACCAGATTATGTGGGGATTAACCATGTGTGGATTTGCTCTCAAAATGAAGCTGGGTCTAGAAGTGTTTGTCAGTGTGTACAATCCAACAACTGTGTTTGTTCCTAGCCCACTTAGAGGAAATTGCATGGTTTATCACTAAAGAAACTAGATTTCGGATAGACCACACATAGAAGAAACCTGTTAAAATACAATAGGGGCACTGTATTAGGCTGGTTTCACACCTGCGTCGGAACTTCCAGCTGTAGGTTCCGTCGTTGATCCAGCTGCAAATATTGGAAGAAAAACCGCTGCATGCAGCACTTCTTTCTCCATCCCCAAACCAAGCAGCTGGCAGGAAAGTGAGCAGACCCCATTATTATCAATGGGGTCCGCCCGGCACTGTTTGGTTCTGTCCACAGATGGAACCGTTCTGCCAATGGGATTCCCCTTTCCTGCACCCCAAACGGAACAAGAAAGTAAAATCCCTAGCACAAGTGTGAAACCACCCTTACATGACTATCCAATGCAAAGATAACTCATCTACTGCAAGATGGTAACATCAGTTTATATCAATTACATGACAGTCCCCTGGAAATGTTAACCCTTTCCAATCCACTGTCTGACGTCTAAAGACATTCTGATTGAAGGCTGTACACCTTCCAATGTCAGAAGACGTCCGGCAGGGTATTCTTACTGTATATTACTGGCCGCTATGTAGTCGGGGGCCTCTCCAGCATGTCCAATACCGCAGTACTGGCTCTAGCCAGCAGGTGGCGCGATTGTATAATGGCAGAAAGAGAAAACCCCCTAGGAAACCCTGAAACCAAAATTGGATTGCAAAGAGTTAAAATGACCCAAATCCTATCATTGAAATTCCAAATCTATAACGAAAAGACAAGAGGAAGCTATTGGATTTGTAATCAAATCATATAATCATTAGTATTATCTTAGATCAGTTTGAGATGCATAAGGCCAGATTCACAGATGCGTATTTGCGCACACAAAATCAGCAGAGAATAGCATAGTTTGTTCACATGCACATATTTTTGCTGCGCATTTTGGTTGAGGAAAAAAAGCAGCGTGTTCCATTTCAATTTCTTTCTGTCTCAGCGCACCTTAATACAGACCCACTTACCACTTCATTAATTTAAAGGACGTCAATGTAGCGTAGTAATTACAGGATAAGACAGCATCCTGACCATAATATGAAAAGCAGATTTACTTGGGATACTACAAATATAAAGGCTATGGAAACCTTTGTGCATGAAAAATCAATATACAAAGATCTTGCTAAGTTCCTCCAGAAAAAAATTATACACTTATCTGATTTTTTTTTTGCATTGAGTCTTCCTTCCTATACATTTTGAAAGCCTCATCCTTGTTTGCAGGCTCTCCTACATTAAAGTTTCTGGCGGGAGGGGGCGTTCCCAGCACTGATCAGCTGGTCCCTTATCATGAAGATGTACAAACTCAATTCCCCTGTCCTCTTTCGGAGGCTGTTTAGCATAACCACATCCACTGAATGGCTGATGGTTCTTCCCCCTCACTCCTGATATAAGCAGAAAATTTACCCTGAGTGAATTAGAGCCCTCTGTAATACCGTGTTTCCCTGAAATTAAGACCGACCCCAAAAGTCAACCCTACCCCTGTTTTCAGTGAGGCTTGATATATAAGCCCTCCCCTGAAAATAAGCCCTAGGGGGAAAAAAAACTTCAATACTCACCTGACCCGCGGCGTCTGAGTCCCTCGCGATGCTCCTTGGCACTGCAGCAGGCTGCCGTGTCCTCTGCACTGAGAAATCCTCTTCTTTATGGTGACAGGGCTTTGAATACCCCGCCTCCAGCAAAGCAAGTGCTGTGATTGGATCGAGCGCCAGCCAATCAGTGAATTGATCATTCACAGCCATTCAGTGAATGACATCACTGAATGGCTATGATTGTCTCATCTAACGCCGGCTGTGATTGGCTGACGCTCGATCCAATCACAGCGCTTACTTTTCTGAAGGCGGGGTATTCAAAGCCCTGTCACCAAAAAGAAGAAGATACCTCAGCGCGGAGGACACAGCAAACTGCCGCATCCCCGGAGAACAGCAGCGCGAGGCACCGGGACGCCATGGACCAGGTGAGTATAAGCCCCCCCCCCCAAAAAAAAAGACATTGTGCCTCTTTTGGGACAAAAAATAATATAAGACAGTGTCTTATTTTCCAGGAAACACGGTAGTTGCTTTCTCTACTATGTCCTCATCTCCTCCAATGTGATTCCTGTCATACAGCCCTCCATAATAGTAGTTTTCTCTAATATGTCCTGATCTCCTCCACTATCATCCCTGTCACACAGCCCTCTGTAGTAGCTCAGTGGAAAGGCAGTGAATGCACATTCACAGCAGGAGTGGAGCTGTTAATTTACTCTGAGAGAATTTGCTAAGATTTCTGTCCTCCAGTCCACAATGAGGTAGGAAGGTCCAGCACAAGCCCACCTTCAGTCACGCGTGTTGAGACAGTAGAAAATATGCAAACTGTTCAGCATCCTTGTCACCGTGACAGAGAAAAACCCTTAAAAGAGCAGAATAAGGTATCACCGAGGGAATCACTAAAATATAACTTTTATTAAATTTAAATTAAAAAAATATATATAACGTGGTCCTGAATTACCACCAAACTCCAACTGAGAAAGTTGGCCTTATATAGACAAGTAGGTCCATCCACATACTATATATCAATGCACAGACTGTATTGCACCGATGTACATAAGATACCACAACTACGGTGACACTGGTATATATATTTTGTGTGTAACCAGGAGTCAACACTTTAGTTGTATACAGCTCCAAATAACACAGTCACTGTTTTTGTTATTGGTGACTGACATGAATAACAGCAATTTTAGGGCGCCCACCCACTGGCGATTTTTTTTCCCTGCGAAATTCGCAGCATTTTTTTCTCTGCAGGGGTCTATGGGACTTGTAATGTTAAAATCGCGATCGCGCAAAATCGCGATTTCGCGGTAAATTGCGATTTTGCGTGATCGCGATTTTAACATTACAAGTCCCATAGACCCCTGCAGAGAAAAAAATGCTGCGAATTTCGCAAGGAAAAAAATCGCCAGTGGGTGGGCGCCCTTATATTGAATCTGACAAAAAGATAATCCCATTCAGCACATTGGGGTACAGGGTTAAATAGTGTATGGTATGATGAAACACTAGAACACCATGTAATTTCACCCCAAGACCAATAATAGATCAGACTTTCAGTATGGTCCCTATTTAGTAAAGTGGTAAATCTTGGACATATACCATATATCCATGCACAGTCTGAATTGCACCAATGTAGGTATGGTAACTACAGTGACAGTGTAGCATATACTTTAGATATACACTGTAGTTGTGTATGCAGCACCAAATAATGCAGTCACTATTATTTGTTATTAGTAACTGACGTAAATAGCAACGATTTTATATTTTGTATTGGAGCTGACAAACAGATTATCCCGCTTACTAGTTTGGGGTACAGGGTTAGATAGTGTGTAGTATAGTAAAACACTCGAACACCACGTAGTTTAACCCCGAGACTATTAATGAAGCACTTCAAATATGGTCCCTGTTTAGTAAAGCGGTAAATCTTAGACCAGGGTCGATGAAAAAAATCACCCTCTCATAAGGACTTTTCAATACTATATACAGCCAATAGATAAAGGCTGAATATAACTGCTTGCATTCAAATGAATACCGCTAATTGTAACGTTTCGCCATTACTAGCGGTAATACGCAGTTGAATAGGGGGGAATTCAATATGATGTGCACTGAACTCCCACTATCAGTAACTGCTATAATCAATACCACCATCAGCACATGAACGGCCTGATAGATGATTAGGTGGACATATGTGGCATGTCTATCAGACCAGTAAGGCTATCATATGTTTAACACCATCTACGCGTTTCAACGGTTATTGGTGGTATAACCGCATCATCAGGATGATGATGAGCTGAGAGCTGTGTCCGAAAACTAAAGTAAAATCACGGCACTTTGCCACATTCATGGGTGAGGGAGGCTTTAAAGAGAAGCACGAACACATAACATGCTAGCTCAACTTCTCAGCTTTCGTAGGATCCAGCATAGACACGTTTTGCGGCTACGGTACCCCTTCCTCAGTATTTGCTGGGGACATACTTTACAAAAGCATGACAAAAAATGGAAGGGAGATATTTTACCAATATAGATATGAGGGTACAATTTTATGTATGACATAAACATAAGAGGAAGTAATAATATAAGAAGTTGAGCTAATATTGTATGTGTTCATGCTTCTCTTAAAAGATTGTGCCGATACCCATTTTTTAACTGCTTATTGGTTGAGTCATATATACGTCCTTCCTGCAGGCTGAGATGGTATTTGGGTTTGGCTGCACCTGTTTGAAGAATTTTAATCCTATTTGGGTAAATGAAAAAAAAAATATTCCTGGGGGTTGCTCCACCTATCTCTTTTTTTGCTGTTCTCCTAGCAATAAAAATAGGATATTTGTGTGAACAAATATGGCATTAATACTTGATCAGTGGTGATCTGACTTCAGGCATTCCGACCAATCTGCTGAATAAAGGCCCACTCAGACGGGACGAATGTCGGGCAAACGATGCCCGACACTCGTCCCTGCACATATAGCTCTCGAGCTAGTATTGCTGGCTCACAGCGGGGCAGCTGCAGGAGGTTTCTCTCCTCTCGCTCCCCCGCCCCTCTCCATTGACTTAACATAGCGGCCGTTCAGTACTGAGCGGCTGCTATTTACACTGGGCTCACAGCTCATCGTCTATTATTTATGCTGCATAAATGATGGATGATGAGCTGATCGCTTAGTGTAAATAGCAGCTGTTCAGTTTTGAACGGCCGCTATGTTAAGTCAATGGAGAGGGGCGGAGGAGCGAGAGGAGAGAAACCTCCTGCAGCCGCCCCAGCCCCCTGCTGGCCACTCTGTGAGCGAGCCAGCGATACTAGCTTCCATGCAACAGCATTGGAGCGAGTGTATGCGGGGACGAGTGTCAAGCATCGCTTGCCTGACATTCGTCCTGTATAAATGGGTCTTAAGTGTATTACAGAACATACCTTTCATTGTTTATCAGACACAGTGCCACACATTTAGTTGTGGCTGTGCCTGGTACTGAAGCTCACAGCAATACAGTCCCACTCAAGTGAATGTGACTGAACTGCAGTACCAGACACAGCCACAACCAAATGTATGGAGCAGTGCCTTGTAAACACTAGAGACACAATATCAATCCCGACGATATGCAGCAGTGGTCTCCAACATTCTCAACATGGACCCTTTATTCAGCTAATTAGAATGTATGTTGCTAGTCGGACTCCACCATTCAGATATTAAAGGCTTATTTTAAGCATAGGCCATCAATATTATAGTCCTTGAAACCTTTTTAAGTCAAATTTGGCAAATTCAACTTGCCTCTCCATTTACAGGCAGCATGCTGCAGAGCTCTATGCTACTTTTAAGGGTCATACTAGGACATCCCAATTGGGTACTCTGGATGAAACAGAAAATGGGATGTCTTCCCCACTTATTAGCTTCACTTTGAAGTGACTGGGCTGTTTTGGTGATCTGGGAGGACGGTCTGCTTTCAGTAGTGCTTTTTATGAAGAGCTGTTGGCCAAATCCCATTAAGGCTGTTGCATTGAGGCATGACCTTGCTATACATTATTGTGTTCAGTATAGCCCTATTTAGATCACAAATGTTGAACTTGGCAAAGATTTGCAAAACTAAAAAAAGAAAGGCTTGTTTGAAAAAACTAGATTTGGAAACTGAGCGCCCCTTACAGCAGCACTAGAACAGTCGCACCATTATCTCTGGGTAGAATACACACGCAGGATACACTTGGGGGACACATTTACTTGGTATCTGAGTCAGTGTGTGCAGAAGAAAGCTGTGTCTCATTAAAACGAAAACATCCAGGCGTGAGTAGCTACAAAGGGGCTTTACATGGGTACAGCGAGACCTCCCGGCTTCCTCCATGTAGGAATACATCTTGTAACCAACAAATTGCATGTTATGATTTTTATTGGATTATTCTGCAACCTCATTTCGAGGCGCGTTCAAGAGCCGGCTACGTCTACACGTCAGAAACATGAAGCTTTGTTCAAGCTCTGCTAAGAAGTGATTACCCTGAAAGCACTGCTACACAAAGAAACATCTCTTCGTGGTGGATGTGTTACATGGGGTTTTCACCTGTATACTTCTTTATTAACATTTACTTTAATTATAATGAGCAATATAATCAAATATTCAACAACATATTCATTAATTGCACCTACAGTCGGCCGTTCTTGACTAGTATACTTATCATGTGTTGCCAAGTGGTTAACTCGGAATGACAATAAGGCAGTGGCCACAGGCACGTCTTAATAGGCAGAAATATAGTTGGCGCATAACTTAACTGTCTCAAGTACATTTTAACCACTTAGTGATATCATTCATTTTAGCCTCAAGGAACAGTAAAGTTTTTTCACCTTTTATGTTCCAGCCGTAATAACTTGTTATTGTTTTATTGAAGCTTTCATTCAGTATTGCTATATGAGACCGTTTTTATAGAAACCGTTTTGGGTATATAGGATGTTTTGAAAAACTTATTTTTTGGGGGGAGAGGTTGATGCAAAAATCTCCAATTTCGTTATTGTAGTTTTATAGTGTTCACTGTAAGGTATAAATAATATGTTAACTTTATTGTACGGGTTGTTATGATAACAATGATTTATTTCGTTTTTGTCATGTTTTACTACTTTTGCACAGGATTCGTATGGGATTTTTTCATGTTGCCTCATTCTAAAACCTATAGCATTTTTGCTTTTCAATTTCCGCAGCTTTATGAGAGCTTCATTTTTGCATTTTTTGCACAGCAATTTGTAGTTTTAATTGGTACCATTTTGGGGTATGTATGACTTTTTGATTACCATGTTATTCCTGTTTTTGCTAGGTAATGTGAACAAAAAACCTTTATAGTCTAGTGGGTTATTTATGGAGTTTATTGTTAATTTTATATGTTTTTATGGAAGCAAAGATAACAATTAGGCCGCCTGCAGACAACCAGGTCGGATCCGGCTGCGAGAAATCTTGCAGCGGGACCCGACCCGAGCTCCTGCAGAGAGCAGCGCGGATCTGCTCTCAATGTGCTGACCTCTCGTCTGCACAGCAGAAGACAAAATGTGGCTTTTATCGGTAAATGTAGTGACTTGAGTAACTTTGAGAATGTACAGATTGTTGGTGCCCAGAGGAGTGGTGCCAGTATTTCTGAAAAAGTCAACCTTGCTGACTGTTCCCAAACCACAGTATCAAAGTGTATTAAGACTGTTTGAACCATGGACAGACATCCAACAGAAGATCACACTGTGGCAGGCTATGTATGGTTGATCCTAAAGGCAACCATCAGATGGCACATCTGGTATCTCAGAAATAACGTATCATAGTTGACCAACTGACACAGTAGTACAACAACAGAGATGTTAGACAAATTTCCACAATGACCATGTGGCATAAACTTGCGTTGACTGGAGTTCAATAGCTAAAGACTTAAGGCCCATTTAGACACTACGATTATCGGTCAAAATTAGCTCAAAAGCTGTCTTTTGAGCAATAATTGTTGTGTGTAACTGCACTGACCGTGCAGTTCTCGTTAAGCCGTTGCTCATCATTGTCTTTCAGCGTGCTGAAAGACGACAATGAGCCTTATGAGGGATTCACAGTGGGATACAGCTGATACTATTGTTTCAGCTGTATCCCGCTCCCTGATGACGGGCTGGGTATGAAGAACAGAGCGGTATGACAGCCAGGCGCTATGTGCAAAAAACAGCTTGATGCAGAAGGCAAGCGGGGACACTCAGAGCTCAGAGTGGGAAACAGCTGGATGCAGAAGACAAGCTGGGACAACCCGCTTGTCTTCTGCATCCTCTGCTGGCAGTGCAAGATGATCGCTCATCTTGAGCGATCATCTTGCGCTGTAAATGACACAACGATTATTGTTCAAAAGTCGCTTGAGTGACATCTTTTGAGCGATAATCGTTGTGTCTAAATGGGCCTTTACAAGTGTGCCCCTGATGGCCCCGCGTCATCACCAACAACACCTTAAATGGGCCCAGGAAAGGCATCAGCGGAACTTGGTCACATGGCAGAAGGCCTTCTGGAGTGACAAGTGTTGTTCTCTGTTGAACAATACAGATGCCAGTGTCTGCATTTATCGCAAATAGTATGAAACCGTATCCATTGAGAGCACCATTTGAGCTCAACAGGCTGCTGGTGTTTGTGTCATAGTCTGGAGAGAATTTTCTTGGCATGTACTAGAACTATTGGTCATTATATTACAATCCTTGACTGCTGAATGCTACTTGGACCTGTTAGCTGACCATCTGCACCTATATCTTCAGGAACTCTTCCCCAAACACATGGTCATCTTTTAACAGGACATTGCGCCATATCATCAAGCTCAGCTCACTATGGAGTGGTTGGAGGAACACAACAATGAATTATCCACACTGCCTTGGCCTCAAAGCTCACCGGAGTGTAACCTCATTGAACATGTTTGGGATATGCTAGAAAGGGCTGTGAGATCCGCTCCCACTTTTCTTCCAAATGTGCACCAACTGACGGAGCTGCTACAGCTGGCATGGGTCGAGTTAAGTATGGAGGATGTTTATCACTTTGTGGAATCTGTTGCCCAATGTCTGAAATCTGTGATCATGGAAAAAGGTGGACCAACTGGTTATTGAGTAGGTGTCCCTTATGCAATGATTGTTCTGTGTATGTTGTAGTAAAAACTTTATAATTTTTTTACTAATTAAACATTGTGTAACTGAAAATCCTTAGTTTTCCTTTCTGTAAAACATCTTAGGTGCTGCGTTCAGCATAGACCATGCCATATGAAAAGTTAAACAATCTAGTTGTAGAGTCAATATAGAGCCTAATTAGGCACAGATGAATTATTAGATGACCAGGTGCTCTGAAATCACTCTTTTTCTGGAAAAAAGATCCCCTATATGTGTCCATCAGAAAGCAAGCTTGCTCTCTGATTAATTAGGAGGGGGTGATAACATAACCAAAAGTCTATGATTCCCCTTCCACTGGACGGAGCTGAAGCCTCACAGAGGAGACAAGATAAGGACAGATCCTTCCACTCTCCCTGCTCGTTCCCTACTGGCCCTGACCTTCTTTGCACAGTCTGAAGTGACAGCTGCAGGTTTAGTATATGCAGTTCCTACTACCACCTGCTGTATCCATACCTAAAACTAGGCTGCCACTCTCATGATTTTGGTCATGTTTAAATGCCAAGAAAATCTCTAAAGTTACTGTTCTGCTCTAAGGGGAAGGGACTAGGATTACCTGGGGACTAACTATTCTAGCAAGCTTCCAGGGAACACATGGCAGGGGGAACAACATCATGTTTAAATAGATTGTACTTAGTAATATTTGTGGTTGGGGTTAAATGCACTCGTTTGTCCAGTTCTCCCAGGTTTAAGTAGAGAAGAGTACAAAGAAAACAACCAATAAACTCAAAATCCTTCTGGCTCCAAAATGTTTCTTATCAACTTGTTTGAAAATGACCGAGATAAAATCCATTTGGCAAAATGTTTCTGCTTTTCCATTAAGCAATATCAACATGTTGAGTGTCCTACAATTTTAGTACAGCAAGCACATGTCCTTCACTTACGAGAACAGTCATATTTATTTTTTTAGACATTTTTAGACGAGCTGTACTCAGAACAGAGAGTGAACCTACTGTGTTGCTATCGGATTTGAATGAAGGCCAAACCAGGGACAGAAACTAAGTTATTTTTTATTTTTCATCTTAAAGAGGTATTCCCATCTTAGGCATTTATGGCATATCCAGAAGATAAGCCAATAAATGCTTTACTAGTAGGAGTATTTGCATTCCCCACTAATTGGGAGAACACAGGTCTACTGCCGCAGCTGTAGTCTCCTAGCCACCATATTCTCAATACACTTTAATGTACAGCCCTCATCATTGAAGTTTATGGGAGTTACAAAAAGAGCCAAGCAAGCAATGCCTGGGTTGGTCACAGCATAGAAAAAGAAAGTGGATTCTTTTGTCACTCTACAGCCCCTTTGAAATGCTGGACTTTATATACTCAGGCAATAATGTATTGAAATCCACATGTATACCAATGCTTTTTAGTTCAAAATTCATACTCAAAGAGTTTTCTCTTATTAGATTTATGTTAAAAAAAGACTAAAGGCTATTAACCCCTTAACGATGGCCCCATCCGGAAACTACGTCCTCAGCAAGTGGGCTTTAATCCTAGAGGACGTAGTTTTATGCATCCTCTTTGGATTAATGCCCACTTGCCTGAGGACGTGACAGCTCCATGCTGTTGGTGCCCGCAGGTAGCTGACAGCATGGAGCTGTCATCCCAGGATGCGGGCAGTCACCCCCGGCATTGCGATCGGCACTATGCAATGGATAGCGCCGATCGAAAAAAAGTAAAGAAAAGTAGTAAAAAAGTTAGATATTCAGCTGCCCTGATGGATCGGATCCATCAGGGCAGCTGAAAATACTCACCCGGCTTGTCCGCGGTGTCCCCCGGAGATCTGGTCCTCCCGGACCCGCCGCCGGCCTTCTGCGCATGCGCGCCAGACGATGATGTCACGCGCATGCGCAGAAGCCCGGGAGCCCCCGGCAAATTTAAAATCTCCTGCCTCCCGGCTCCTGAAGGTAGCAGGGAACCAGGAGGTGTTACTGGGAACCGCTGTGAGTGGTCCCCGGGCCCACGATCGCCACTATCCATTGGATAGCGGCGATCGCGAAAAAGTTCAAAAAAGAAAAGTTTCACCTCCCCTCATGGATCGGATCTATGAGGGGAGGTGAAAATACTCGACTCGGGTCCGCCGATGTCCCGGGACCCGAAGTCCCCATCTGCGCATGCGCGCCCGATGTCAATCATCGGGCGCGTGCACAGAGGGGCTTAAGCCCCGGGATATTTAAAATCCCTCTGCTCCTGGCTGCCATGTGTAGCCAGGAGCAGAGGGATGTCACCAGGGACATGATCACTGTCATCCAATGGATGACAGTGATCATGTAAAGTAAACAAAAAGGGTAAAAAGTAAAAAAAAAATAAAAATTAAAAGTAAAAAAAAAGTTTTAAAAAGTTTAAAAAAGTTAAAAAAGCTTGCGTTTCATCTCCCCCCACGGATCATATCTGTGAGGGAGGATGAAATGACGTACCTATGGTCCACGGATTTATCCGCAGACCTTACCCCAGCTTCTGTGCACGTGCCTGTCGCCAAAATGGCAGGTGCATGCGCAAAAGCTGTGGTAATTTAAAATCTCCCTGCTCCTGGCTACAAAACTTAGCCGAGAGCCTGGAGATTTCACGTGGGGGGTTCCTGATCACGTGTTTTTTAACGTAAAAGTTAAAAAAAGGTGAAGTTTCATCTCCCCTCACCGATGCGATCGGTGAGAGGAGATGAATCTTTTTACCGGAGGCCTCCGTATTTGCACCCCGACGCGATCTTCCTCCGTGAACTTACCCGGATTCTGCACATGCAACCGCCGGCAAAACACCGAACACATGCGCAGGAGTCGGGGAGCCCAGGAAATTTAAAATCTCCTTGCTCCCAGTGACCAACGGTCGCCGAGAGCCTGGAGCAGTGACGGGTGGCCTCATTGAGCGGTCCCCGGTCACGTGATAAAAAGGTAGCGATCTACCTTAGGCCGGTCTCACATGACCGGTTAGGAATTACGGATTCCGCATGCGTCTGATCCGCGGTATTACGCAGATCAATCGCATTGGATTACACAATTTCACTCACATTAGCGGGTCGGAATTGCGTAATCCACTCGCAGAAAAGAGAACGCAGCATGTTCTATTTTACTGCGGATATCCGCAACATAGAGCCCATTGTGCTCCATGGCCGCGGATATACCCGCAGCCCATACGCAACTACATTGTATACGGGCTGCGGGTACCCGCGTCATCGGTAAGCGACGGTGCGGGAAATACAAACAAAATTTAAAAAAATATACTGCGCATGACCGCCTGTGTGAGTAGGCAGTTATGCGCAGTACATTACACGGCCGTACGCAGAGTCACAGCCAGGCTCACAGCTGGGATCTGCTGCGGGCCTCCGCAAGCGGATTCCATCTATGGCCATGTGAGCCCGGCATTATTCAGACCGCTACCTGTAATACGTAATTTACAAGAAGCGCCGGGGACACTCGCCTTCCTGCAGTTCCAGGAGCAGCTTGCTGAGCGCCTTCTGTGTGAGACCGCTGCACCTCGGCAAGCTTACGGAGACTCACAGAGCGACACTTTTTACACCCCATACCCACTACTGAGGTCACGAAATACCTCAAAAAGCATGAGAGGAGGGGGGGATACACGGTTTTATTGCCCCATGTACCCATCCCAACCAGCCTCCGTAATTACCCCTGTCTTCGGAAATACTACACAGTTCACATTATTACTTTTATCTAAGATTTGGGGGACGCCGAAAAGGGTGCGGAGGAGGAGGGGGGAGGGGATATTTTTTTAAGGTGTCAATTTTTATTCCGTACAAGTAGGCAATGGGGCCTGGGATTTATTCAGTTGTACCCTGCAATCCAACGGGTGTTCCCTCCATTATAGGCCTTGCCATGTTTCCTGTAAGTAGATTAGGGCCACAATTGGTATGTTTTTGAACACGGGAAAAACGGAGGGATTTATTTTGGGGTGAATGCCTTCATTCCTATGTACACTGTACAAAAAAAACAGTTTTTAAATTGACGAAATTGCCAAAAAAATGAAAATCGTAATTTTTTCCTTCTGCTTTGCTTAGATTTATTCAAATATTGTGGGGTCAAAATACGCAGTACACCCCTAGATGAATTAGTTAAGGGGTCTAGTTTTTAAAATGGGGTCATTTGTGGGCGTTCTTTATCGTTTTGGATGCTCAATGGCTCTATAAGTGGGTGATGGGGCCTGGAATTTATTCCGTTGTACCCTGAAATCCAACGGGTGCTCCTTCCATTATAGGCCTAACCATGGGTCCTGCAAGTAGATTAGGGCCACAAGGGGTATGGTTCTGAACATGGGACAAACAGGGGTATCCATTTTGGGGTAAAAGTCTTCATTCCTATGTGTGCTGTACAAAAAAAACTGTTTTTAAATTGATACAACTGCCAAAAAAATGAAAATTGTAATTTTTTTCCTACTGCTTTGCTTAGATTTATTCAAAAATTGTAGTGTAAAAATACACAGTACACCCCTAGATAAATTCGTTAGGGGGTCTAGTTTTCAAAATGGGGTCATTTGTTGGGGTTCTCTGTCGTTTTGGCCGCTCCAGGGCTCTACAAGTGGGCAATGGGGCCTAAATCACCTTCATGCTAAATTTCTGTTCTGAAAGCCACCCGCTGCTCCTTTCATTTTGGGCCCCATTGTGCATCCAGACAAAAGATTAGGGCCACAATGGGTATGTCTCTGAACACAGGACAAACAGGGGTATCTATTTTGCGGTGCAAGTCTTCATTCATGTGTATGCTGTACAAAAAAAGCAGTTTTTAAAATGACAGAATTAACAAAAAAATGAAAATCACATTTTTTTCCTTTTGCTTTGCTTGAATTCATTCAAAAACTGTGGGGTCAAAATGGGCAGTACACCCCTAGATAAATTCGTTAAGGGGTCTAGTTTTCAAAATGGGGTCACTTGTGGGGGTTCTCTTTGGTTTTGTCCGCTCAAGAGCTCTACAAAAGTGCTATGGGGCCTAAAACGCCTTCAAGCTAAATTTATGTTCTGAAAGACACCGAATACTGCTTTCATTTTGGGTCCCGTTGTGCATCCAGACATAAGATTAGGGCCACAATGAGTATATTTCTGAACATGAGAGAAACGGGGGTATCCATTTTGGGGTGTAAATCCTCATTTTCATGGGCACTATAGGAAAAAAATATGTCTTTAAAATGACATATTTGCAAAAATATGAAATTTTATTTTTTCTCCTCTAAATTTAATTAATTCCTGAAAAAAACGGTGGGGTCAAAATACTCATGACACCCCTCAGTGAATACATTAAGGGGTGTAGTTTTTAAAATGGGGTCATTTGTGGGGGTATTTATTATTCTGACACTCATGAGCCTTTGCAAACTTGGCTTGGTGCAGGAAAACAAAGTGTTCCTCAAAATGCTGAAAAGTAATGTTAAATTTGTACATCATCTAAATGGTTAAAAAATCGCAAAAGTTTTTCAAATGTGCATTTAGAATAAAGTAAACAGATGGAAATATATATCTTATCAAAAATTTGTACAGTATGTTTGGACATATTTGAGATATTACTGTTGAAAATGTGAAAAAATAACATTTTTTTCAAAATTTTCCCAATATTGGTACTTTTAATAAATATACACATTATATTGGTCTCTTTTTACAACCAAAATGAAGTACAACATGTGTCGAAAAAACAATTTCAGAATCACTTGGATATGTAAAGCCTTTACGGAGTTATGCTACATTGAACGACGCATGTCAGATTTCCAAAATTTGGCCCGTCACTAAGGCGCAAACAGGCTTCGTCACTAAAGGGTTAAACATGATTGCTAAAAGAGGGGGCGTGGCCTGGACGAGCACAAGATGGCAGCGTAATACCTGACCTCCGCTAGGCATACCACTAAAAGCGGCTCCAAAGCGACTGAAGAAGCTTTCTCCTCTGCTAATTATACCGGCAAACACCTCTGCAAGCCGATATCCACCAGGAGATGTCCCGCAGAAGAGTCCAGTGCTCCCAGCCTAAACGGCTGGATGATTTCTTTTCAGCGCCGGCCACCCGACACGCTGCTGCAGCAAGCGCTCCGACATCCCCGGTGTCTAATGCAGGACGACGAAGGGAGAATTCCTCTTCACCAGAGACTCAGATAAGATCTTCTCCGGAGCAGCTGCTACAAGAAGCGGTGAGTGAAACACACAAAGCCGCTATACAACGTAACAACGCAGGGAAAAGACACAGCATGGCCCCACATGTTGCCCACAAAATGGCGCTGGCCCCCCTGCAGCATAATACAGATCACTCTCCATCAGCAAGCCCACAAAAACAGAGACCCAGGATAGAGGACAATACAAACGCAGATTTTTAAGATGAATCTCTTAAAGAGTATATTTCTGCTTTGCCCTCTTCTTCACAACCAGCCTCTGAAACATTTATAAAGGACATGGTGATGGCTTTAAGTGACTCACTGCAACAAAATTTTCACTCTCTAAAATCCTCCATAAAAACCTTATTAGAAGATATAGGCGCCAGAGTCTCGCATACGGAGAACAAAATGGGAGAATTCTCGCAATCCCATAACTCATTGATAGATGCACACTACGAGCTTGTAGATGAAGTATCCCAACTAAAAACAAAAATAGCAGATATGGAAGATAGGAATAGAAGAAACAATATTAAAATTCGTGGAGTTCCGGAGTCTATATTATCATCCGAAATTTCTGATTACCTAAACCGCCTAATGGCGACTATGCTTCCTAACGCATCTGCACTAGACCTAGCGGTCGACAGAGCCCACAGGCTTCCTAAGCCCAGCTATCTCTCTGACTCTGTACCAAGAGACATTATCGCAAGGATACATTTCTTTCAAACAAAACAAGCTTTCATGTCTGCTGTACGGAAAGCAAATCAGCTACCTGCACCATACGAAGGCATTCGCCTATTCAAAGATTTATCCAAAGCTACCATGCAAGAAAGGAAAAAATTCTCCCATATCACCATAGCTCTGCGTCAACAAAAAATACCTTACAGATGGGGATTCCCCACAAAAATCCTGATTAGGAAAGATGACATAACCCATGCAATCCTCAAACCGGAGGACGTTTTCCAATTATGCAAATCCTGGGGCATAAATCTACCCCTTCCACAACGTCAGCTACCCACAGGAGAAAAAGATACCACGAGATCCAAAGACTCGACCTACAAATGAGGGACACTCTACAAGAGGAAGCCCAATTCACCTAAGTTGGTGGTCCTGCCAGGCTGAAATACCCAGGCGAACTTTTCACCCCCCCCCCAAATATTGTACAGGCCCTCTAGCCTGAGACAACCCCTTAGTTCTTAATTTTCTTACTATTTCTGATCTACTAGTTTTGGTAGTTAAATTTGCATATACGCATAATATTGCTCTTCGTAATTATTGTAAGATTCTGAAACTAGATCTAGTATTATAGAGAGCAAGTTGTTTAATGCTATAGAACTCATACCTATATAGTTAAGTTTTCTTATGTTTAACTGTTGGTCCATTTGTGCTCCCTCATCTTAATAAGAAATACCAAAACTAACAAAATGTCAATCAAAATACTCTCCATTAATGCAAATGGTTTAAATTCTCCATTTAAGAGATCCTCTCTCTGGAAGGAAGCAATTTCTTCCAACGCAGATGTATTGTGTGTTCAGGAGACCCACCTTGTAGCCTCCACAGGACCTAATATTTCGCACAATAAATTTCCAAAAATATTTTCTGCATGTGCATCTAGAAAGCATGCGGGAATGCTGATAGCGTTCAGAGATACACTACAAATGGAAATAACAAAACAAATTATAGACCCTGCGGGGAGATACCTTATCTTGACAGGTATGCTTAACTCTAAACTATTCACTTTGGTAAATCTATACGCACCAAATAAATCACCCATACGCTTTCTAAACAAATTGACAAGGAAAATAAGGAGGTGCGAGGTCGGTACCCTAATCATTTGTGGCGATTTCAATACAGTGCCAGATAAAATACTAGACTCATCAAGAGGGCTCCTCAGATCTACCCCATCCCTGTCTCCATGGCTTCAAAAAGAAGCATTGTACGATACGTTCAGATGCTTAAACGCATCCTCTAAAGAATTCTCCTTCTATTCTTCTAGGTTTAAATCCTTCTCAAGGATAGATCTTATCCTAGTGAACAAAAAAGCTCTTCCATCTCTTACAGATGCCCAAGTGGGCCTAATAAAATGGACAGATCATGCACCTGTTACAGTATCTATCTCATTAGATAACACACAAGAAAAAAACAGAAATTGGAAAAACAATACATTCCTTATGAAACTCCCAAATTACCACAAGACTATCCAAGCGGAGATCAGGGAATATTTTAAAAATAACGTTACCCCAGATGTATCTCCAATCATCATATGGAATGCCCACAAGGCATATATAAGAGGCGCTTTAATCAAAATCAGCTCGCACCACAAAAGGGAAAAAACTAAAAAATTAGACACACTTACTACGCAAATTTCTAACATAGAAAAAAAGTTGCAAGACTCTCCCTCTCAGGATCCACACAAAACTCTTTTTGAACTACGACAAAAACTTAGAAAGATTTTATTAGATAACTTTGACAAGGAAATGAAATCTTCACAAGCAACATTTTACAAGTCAAACAATAAACCCTCACGCATGCTTGCTAGACTAATCAAAAAAAGACCTCAAAAAACTTCCATATCTTACATCATAGATCCAAAAAACCCAAAAACAAAAATCACACACCCTACTCATATAACAGAAATCTTTCGTCAGTATTATATCAAGTTGTATAATTTAAAAGGCGATAGAAACACGCCTCAACCGACACCTCAAAACATAAACAACTTCCTGAAAGGATTAAAACTGCCAACCCTGACAAAAAAACAGATAGAACATCTAAATTCTCCAATTACACCATTGGAAATCAATGACACCATTAAGTCATTGAAAGCCCAAAAAGCCCCTGGTCCCGATGGATTTTCTAATGACTACTACAAAATCTTTTATCCACAGTTATCCCTTCATATGTCCCGAGCCTTTGACCAAGGAATCAAACAAAAATATTTCCCCCCAGAGATGTTAGAAGCCACAATAGTGACTATCCCAAAGCCCGGAAAAACACCCACCTTACCAGAAAACTTCAGACCTATTTCGCTATTAAATTGCGATATAAAAATGTACTCAAAAACAATCGCCCGTAGACTCCTGAAAATCTTACCTGAATTAGTACACTCTAACCAAGTGGGGTTTACAAGCGGAAGACAGGCCTCAGATGCAACAAGACGTATATTAAATCTACTTCACAAAACAACACAAACACATTCCCCGACATTATTGGTTGCCCTAGACACCGAAAAGGCCTTTGATCGCCTTCACTGGAAATTTGCCTTTTCTACCCTAAACAAATTTGGATTTTCAGGAAACATTCTGAATGCCATATCAGCCCTATACACATTTCCATCAGCAAAAATATTAGTAGATGGCATACTCTCCAACTCTTTCCCGATCACCAATGGCACGCGCCAAGGCTGCCCTTTATCACCGCTACTGTTCACACTAGTCATGGAACCCTTAGCAGAACATATTAGAAACAATTTAGAAATACAAGGCATAAACGCGGGTCATAGACAGCATAAAATAAGTTTGTTCGCAGACGATATTCTGCTAACAATAACGAACCCACTCAAGTCTCTAAGAGAAGTATACCAAACCCTAACTAAATTTGCAGAAGTTTCCTTTTACAAATTAAATATTGCGAAATCACAAATTTTAGGAATTTACATAACGGAAAAACTAAAACAGGACATCAAAAAGGAGTTCTCTTTCCAATGGAAGGAAAAAAGCATCCCATGTCTAGGAATAAACCTATGTTTCCCCCTATCTAACTTAACAATAGTCAACTATCTCCCTCTTCTGGCTGACATACAAAAAGAACTGGAAAAATACAAAACACGTCCTCTGTCATGGATGGGGAGAGTGGTCGCGTACAAAATGATAATACTACCTAAAATCCTCCACTACTTTCGAACCCTTCCGGTCCGAGTACCGAAACAAACTATTGCAGAATTTCAAAAACAACTTTCCAAATTTGTTTGGCAGAATAAAAAACCTAGAATTGCGCTTTCAATCCTATCACTAAATAGATACCAAGGAGGAATAGGCCTACCAAGCTTGGAAACATATCGAAAAGCTACTATATTAAACTAACTTCTTGGACACAGCATAACCCAAATAAAGCCTGGCCCACATTGGAAATAGAACTAAATAAACAGAAACCACTACTTCCCCTTCTCCATGCTCAAACATTAGCCTGGGGCACCCCAAGTATGGCAAAAAATATGCACTTACCCAAGTTATCCCCGCCCATGTTGGCTTCTTTGGAGGCGTGGAAAGATCTACTAGAAAAAGCGGATAAAAACTCTATATACATAACCCAAAAAATACCTTTAAAAACTCTTGAATACTTCATTCCTAATCTTAACTTAACTTCATGGATAAACGCAGGAATTACATTTATCTCTGATCTAACTTTAAAACAAAACATCCTATCCTTCCAAGACTTATCTGCGAAATATCATATAAAGGAATCTGAAGGCTTCAAATACACCCAGATATCATCCCTCATACAAGCACATAAACTGCAAGACATTAAAATCCCAAAGATAGCAAATACAATTCTTAACTCCACACAAAACAAACTGATCACCAGAAACTTTTACGACACACTTACAGGCACACTAAAACCGGGAAAAAAGTGTCACCTATTAAACTGGGAGAAAGACATTGGTCAAGAAATACCAATAGACCAATGGATAAAAGCCTTTAAATGGGCTGGACAATCCTCTCATGGAGCCAATTTGATAGAGACCCACACAAAAATACTCACTAGATGGTACTATACGCCAGCCTTGCTAAAAAGAAGGAATCTATTATCAAACGATCTCTGCTGGAGAAATTGTGGTGGACAGAGTTTCTTGATCCATGTCTTCTGGTCTTGCCCATACCTCCTAACATTCTGGAAGGATACCTTTAAACTAATCCAAGACTTATTCGGGACCGCCCTCCCGTTCAATCCAAAAGTAGCTTTACTACTAATAGATCCGGGTGGTCTCATACCTAATTTAAAGAGACTAACAGGACATATACTGCTGGGAGCGAAATATCTGATCACCAAAAAATGGAAATCTGAGACCCTCCCAAATCAACAAGAGCTCATCCAACTGATATGTGAACATGGAATATATGAAAAGATAATAGCCCTAAGAAACAACTCAATACAAAAGTACAAAGAGATGTGGAGCCCTTGGTTAAGCCTATTCCCAGTTTAGGGGAGCCTTTTATGGACCAACAAATCTTTGAGTTATAGGCCTAGTTGTAGAGGCCAATGTTTTGTTTACTTTATATGGATGAACAGTGAAATACTCTAAATTATCCCATACGTCCTTTCCCTACCCTTCACCCTTTCCCTCCCCCCCCCCACATATACCTTTCTATTTCAGATCTCCCCCCCCCCACTATATAAGGTGAGCACTCCTCGATTTAAGTAGTAACCGAAAAATAGAATATAAGTGTATAAGTGCTCACAAAATTTTAATTTATAGAAAAACCTATGTTTCCTTTATCAATGTGAGGACCGCATGTTTGTAAGCTGTTAAAATAATCAGAAACTTGGAAGGTCAAGCCTTTGATATAGGATATGATCTATTCACATTGTAATGTAATGTTTTCTAAGCGTTGATTAATAAAGAAAAAATGTTTAAAAAAAAAAAACATGATTGCTAAAAAACTGGTTTCATTAAAGGAGATGTCCCGCGCCGAAACGGGTTTTTTTTTTTTCAACCCCCCCCCCCCGTTCGGCGCGAGACAACCCCGATGCAGGGAAGTAAAGGAAGCTTACCGGAGCGCTTACCTTAATCCCCGCGCTCCGGTGACTTCAATACTTACCGCTGAAGATGGCCGCCGGGATCCTCTGTCTTCGTGGACCGCAGCTCTTCTGTGCGGTCCACTGCCGATTCCAGCCTCCTGATTGGCTGGAATCGGCACGTGACGGGGCGGAGCTACACGGAGCCGCTCTCTGGCACGAGCGGCTCCATAGAAGACTACAGAAGACCCGGACTGCGCAAGCGCGGCTAATTTGGCCATCGGAGGCCGAAAATTAGTCGGCACCATGGAGACGAGGACGCTAGCAACGGAGCAGGTAAGTATAAAACTTTTTATAACTTCTGTATGGCTCATAATTAATGCACAATGTATATTACAAAGTGCATTATTATGGCCATACAGAAGTGTATAGACCCACTTGCTGCCTCGGGACAACCCCTTTAAATAAAAGAACAAGTTAACAATGAGATTTATTTGGATGTGCTTCAACAAAGTTGTAACATCCTACTCAGGAAACACTTCCATTATATGCAGATTCATCACTTTTTGTCGTTTCCCACAATCCTACACAAGGACTTTGTAACCTTGTTTGAAGCTGCCTGTCATACTGTCCTAAGAAGAAAGGGGTTTATCTCTTGACTTTACAGACAAATCCACTTAACAGTACATTTTGGACCTACTTCCTACATGAGAGCTTGGGAGAAAGATCTGGGCTCCTTCCAGATTCATACTTCTTTACAACATAAAATAAACATCTTATAATATCCTTATAATAGTATTTATTCATGAGAGACTAGCAAAATACATCCTTATCTACCCAAACTCCTGCTTCACGATAGTGGAGATGTTGGCACTTTAGCTCATACTTCCTGTTTCTGCCCAATTGCATGCTCTCATTGGAAGAGGGTGAAGAGACTCAATTCCACACTGGAAACTAATATTCAATTAACTCCTTGGTCTACCCTAATTACTAAAAACATGGTTAGCCTTTCTAGCAAAATTAGAAAATCAGTAGGCCATATGCTTTCGCTGCTAAATGGACTATAGGCACTATATGTAAATCTCCTAATAGTCCATTTCCAAGAGCTATAGCTAACATCCAAGAAATTCAACATTTCGAAAAATGGGCAGTATTGAAGACCTTACTAAATTTGAAGCCCTATGGTAAAGCCAGTTCTTGAACCACAATACCTACGTATCATTTCGTGTAAACAGGCAGTCACTCCCCTATGAAAGGTGGCCTGCTTGCTGTGGATGGAGGAGGGTGGGCTGGAATGATTCCTGGCCCGCTCTGCCTACATTTAGTCAGCGATAGTCATGCCTGTGTAAAAGCACAAGCACTTATTGTTGGGACGACCTGTTGGGCATCGGTTGCCTGGCAGATCGTCCCATGTAAAAGCACCCTGAGTCACCTGTTATTCAGTTGTTTTACTGAGAATGCTTTTATTATTTTGTGTTATATCTTGTTTTATCTTGATATTTTGGTAGATATAAATGTCTCTACACATCTGGGACTTAACAAAATTCTGTTTGACATGCCTTTATATATTATTCATCTGACACAGTTGTTTAACCCCCCTTTTCATCCTCTGTACCATTTTTGCTTTTACTATTACCTATCCCAACTCCCATTTCATACTCAGTATTTCAGTGTATGGACCTTCCATTGCATGACCTAGTTGACATTTTAGCAGGGTCTCCCAGTGCAATGGAGGCTACTATTACCCATGAGCTGACACTTCAGCATGGTTCATTTGAATGTGCTTAATAAATGGGAATGTGTCTGCCACTGTAGAAACAATTTACCTCCGAATCTCTATTCTGTTATTTATACACTTTTTTAGCACACTTATTGGTGACATTAAGTATTTCTCCTGATGATTCCATTGGTTGATAGATAAAACGTGTCACGACAGTATATACAGAGCCAAAGAGAAAAGTTTCCAGCAGCAATCAATCTGTACCCACTAGGGGTGAGATGAAAAAATGCAAGCCACTCAACAATGTGTCTGAGCCTCAAGACTCAGTAGTCAATCACAAAAGTAGTAGGGAGAAAGTGGCAGCATGCAAAAACTTCATAAAAGATTAGAGATGAGCGAGCATACTCGTCCAAGCTTGATGCTCGTTCGAGTATTAGGGTGCTCGAGATGCTCGTTACTCGAGACGAGCACCACGCGGTGCTCGTCTCGATTAAATGAGGACTGACCATGGAATTCAATGGAGCCGGCAATACAGCCGGCTCCATTGAAAGCAATGGGCTGCCGGCTAGCGCGGGATGAATTTTCGGGAAGGGCTTAAAAATATAAGCCCTTACCTGAAAATCATCCTAAAATGTGTAAAAAGTAAAAAAAAAAATATACTAACCTTGTCCCGGCAGAATGATGTTAGCCCATTGAATTCAATGGAGCCGGCAATACAGCCGGCTCCATTGAAAGCAATGGGCTGCCGGCGATCGCACAATGAATTTTCGGGAAGGGCTTAAATATATAAGCCCTTCCCTGCAATTCATCCAGAAATGTGTAAAAATAAAAAAAATATATATACTCACCTGCTCCCGGCAGACAGAGTTCAGCTGCAGCCAGCTGGCAGTGCTCCTGAACTGCTCTCTGTAGTATTCAGCAGCCGGGGATTTAAAATCCCCGCCTGCTGAATGAGCTGCCTCTGATTGGTCACAGCCTGACCAATCAGAGGCAGATTTCACTCACACCCATTCATGAATTCATGAATGGGTGAGTGAATGCTGCCTCTGATTGGCTCAGCGCAGCTCTCAGCTGAATGACAGCAGTTCAGCACCACAGTGCAGGGGACAGCAGGAGAAGACGCGGCTGTGCCCCGGCAGCTGAAGGGAGGTGAGTATCTATTTTTTTTGTTTTTTAAATCACTTTTAATTCATTTCCAGGGAATGGCTTATATGTAAAGCCCTTCCCTGAAAAAGAATTCAGGTGTGCCAGCGGACCATTGTCTTCAATGGAGTCGCTGGCAGCAGCAGCGGCTCCATTGAAGAGAATGCCTGCATTTTTATTCTTTTTTACACTAAAATCTTTCTTTTTCAGGTAAGGGCTTATATTTTTAAGCCCTTCCCGAAAATTCATTCTGCGCTCGCTGGCAGCCCATTGCTTTCAATGGAGCCGGCTGTATTGCTGGCTCCATTGAATTCAATAGGCTAACATCGTTTTTCTCTGCCACAGCTGTTACAGCTGTGGCAGAGGAGAACGATCTTAATGCTGACATAATTTTTTTTTTTTATTTTTACACATTTTAGGATGATTTTCAGGTAAAGGCTTATATTTTTAAGCCCTTCCCGAAAATTCATCCCGCGCTCGCCGGCAGCCCATTGCTTTCAATGGAGCCGGCTGTATTGCTGGCTCCATTGAATTCAATGGGCTAACATCGTTCTTCTCTGCCGCAGCTGTTACAGCTGTGGCAGAGGAGAATGATCGTTATCCTGACAGTGGGGGGGGGTCTCACTCTTGCCACTATTGTGGCTTAATAGTGAGACCTCGGAGCCCGAAATGCAGCGCTGCATGTTGCTCCTCGCCTGCCCTATCCATTTCTGTGTTTTTTACATGACTTTGGTGATTTGCTAAGATTTTCACAAATGAAAACCTTAGCGGAGCACCAGTCATATACAAAAATGCTCGAGTCGCCCATTGACTTCAATGGGGTTCATTACTTGAAACGAACTCTCGAGCATCACTGAAAGTTCGACTCGAGTAACGAGCACTCGAGCATTTTGGTGCTCGCTCATCTCTATAAAAGATTAAATTTTATTATTCCATAGCCTTGAAAAGGTAGGCTACGTTTCGGCCTTTGAAGGCCTTTTTCAAGCTTAAAAAAGGCTTCTAAGGCCAAAACGTAGCCTACCTTCTTAAGACTATGGAATAATAAAATTTGATCTTTCATGAAGTTTTTGCATGCTGCCACTTCCTCCCTACTACTTTAGTATATACAAAGCCATGACAGGGTGTATAAAGGTATTTTTAGGGCAGGCTACAGATGGGGTCATCCTTTTCAGGAAGGGTACCCTGTGGTAGTGTTGTGAGAAATGCAGTCAGGTGCTGAGTGTCAGGCACAACAGTGATAGATCTACTCCCATTTCTGCCACTGGGAAAAACTATTTTTTTGGTAAGATACATATAAGAATCTTGTAAGTGTTAGGACTGTGGATGTGGAACCACTGAGTCAACCTATCGTGTAGGTGATGACCCAATCCAGCAAGGCTGACAGCCGACCCTGGATCCGGTAAGATACCGGATGTACAACCCTGTATGAAGATCAGAGCTGGGGAAAGTATCTTGCTCTGAGTTGATAACAGGGAGAGCGAAGACCCTGCTTATAAACAGGGCTGGCGTCCTGAAAAGAATGACCCTGCGGTCTTCCTCTAGGCACTGACTGACAAAACAGAACACCTATAAAACAAAACTATAGCGGGGAGTACCGAAACAAAAGAGAAACAAGCTGACAAAGATAAACAGAGAAGCAGACTCACAAGAATAACAGACACCAGGATACACAAATGGAGGAACACAAAAACACAGGAAACAGCAAACAACTGCAGAAGCAGCGGCTAACATGAAGCTATGGAAGCAAATCTCACAACAACACTGAAGCACTACATAGAAGGCCCAGGTCTGCTATATTGGGCAGTGATTGGAAAAGGTGCATCAGCTGAGCAGAAGGCCCAGAGGCAATTAACCATAAGAGTGCTAGAAGAGAATAAGTATAAGCTCAGGGAACAGAGAGAGCAGGATGACGCCCACATCTGCCAGACACAGAGGCAGAGGATTTAGTCTAAACAGTGCACCTAAAAGTAAGATCTGGTAAGATCTATGAATGTGTTTGACCCTGGGAGGGGTGTCGTTTATCTGTTGTGCTTATTTGCCTTTTGATATTGGGATGTATTTTAAATTACAGTGGTACCTCGGGATGCGAGTGCCTTAGCTTGTGAGTTTTTTGACTTGTGAGCAGGCTCTCTCCTGAATTTTTGCTCTGATTTACGAGCAAAAATTTGGGGTATGAGCCTGCTTGCAAGTCAAAAAACTCACAAGCTGAGGCTCAGGGGAGATCTAGACTCCCCTGTCAACGACGTTTCATCCTCGCGATGGTCTGTGGCGCTGCTCCAGGCTGTCCCTCCCTTATCCACGCCGACACAGAGCATTGCTTTCTGGATGCGGGGCTTAAATGACCCACCTCCAGCAAGCTAAGCTCTGATTGGTTAACTCAGCATCGCAGCAGCCAATGAATACCGGAGCTGGGTTAAGCAATCACAGCCATTCAATGACAGGTGATTGGTTAGGTGAGTATTGATCTTTTTTTTTTATTTGCAGCTAGTTTTCCTATTGAAATGCATTGGAACACATTAATGGCGTTTCAATGCATTTCAATGGGGAAGAGTGCTTTGACATACGAGATTTTTGGCTTATGAGCTCTGTCTCAGAACGGATTAAACTCGTATGCCAAGGCACCACTGGATAATTATTAAAAGTTACGTTTTATCTACTGTATATTGCTACTGTTGTATCTTGTCTCCACTGGAATTAGGGGTGGAGACATGGGTTGTCCTGGCTTAATGACAGGTGACGCCTCTAGCAGTGGATTGGCTGATGCAGGAAAGGGCCAGGAGACACCCCCAGCAGTGACTTCACTGATGCAGGTGAGCCACCTGCCTGGTGTAAGTGTTGCACTGAGGGTTCCTGTGACTTTCCCTGCCGTAAAACTATCAGTTTTCCTCCAACATCCTGAAAGTCACCACGGCATTGTGTTCAGTATTGGTAGCGGTGTGCTCTGGTCGTACTGTATTGCCGCTGACAAGTCACACGGCAGAGCAGCTCCGCTGCGCTCCCCCGCTGTCAGTGTCGGCGCGGTCCCTCGCTGTGACTGTCTCCGCGGTCCCCTAGTGTCAGTCTCAATGCTTATGCTGCCAGGAAGAGCAGCAACAAACTAAGGCAAGCAGCTCCACTGCGGTACCCCGCTGTCAGTGTCGGCGCTGCCCTGCCAACGGAAACGCACTTAGACCACCGCTCACAGTGGCCGGGGGGGACATTGCAGGCAGTCTGCCAGTAACAATGACAGCTGTGAACAGGAGCGGCCATGCCGCCTTTAGTAGCAGAAAAGCGTGGTCGGCGCACCCAGACTAACAGCACCGCTATCAAGCACTTGGCTCCAACTAAGCAGACCAGAGCGGTATTTTGCTGTGTGGGGAGCAATGTCACATACCCACCCTGCTGTCTTCTGCTGGCCCCATAGCTGTATGCGTGGGGGCGGAACTGCTGTGGAAACCGAAGGGTCGTACGATGCATCAAAGGGCAGTCAGCCCCTAGCTTCTCGTGGAGACAAGATACAACAGTACCCTGTATATTTACCCCTATTTCCTGCTTTCTCTGTACTGCATGTGAATTATATTCTTAGTAGTAAACACTACGGATTCTTGACGTCCTTGTATACAACAGTGTTGTGTATTTTTTTGTAATTAAGCTTTTTTTTTCACTCTTCACAAATTACCACTGTGACAATTTGATAAAAGATTGAGCATGCAAGTGCTTAAGAGTGTGGTTTGATTGATATCCATGAAATTATGTAAGTGTGATAATTTGGGACTCAACCTTGGCATCTTCATTGGAGGCCTCCTGAAGTGCTTATTACATTTAGTACTCCACAAAGCTAGTGCCAAGTTTTATCTGTTAGCTTTATTGGTGAAAGACTTGTCAGCTGTTAGCATAATCTAGATAAAAGTGGTATAGGTCTTTAAAGAAAGTCATTGACTCCTTTAAGTGCAAAGACTGAAACATGAGTGAAAGTATGGTGTACTCTATTTAAGTAACTTCAGGAAGTGATGTGAGGGCAGAAACCAAATTATTATTGATCTGACCAGGCTAAACAGCAGTGTTATATCATGCTGAAGCTAGTAAAAAATTTATAAGGTAGCACATAGGCCCACATTTTTCAAAAGTCATGTCATTCTAGCAGATGTGTAAGTTAAAGCTTGGCTATTTAAAGGGATTTTCTGATTAAATTAATATAGTATGTAAGGCCGAAAAAAGACATATGTCTATCCAGTTCAGCGTATTACCCGCCCCCCCATGTTGATCCAGAAGAAGGCAAAATAAAACCAATGATGTAGAAGCAAATTTTTCCGATTAAAGCTAGAGATTTCATTATTGACCCCTGATATGGTTATACATAGTTAATAGGTCGCCCCTCAGCCATCTTTTTTCTAAACTAAATAATCCCAATTTTGATAACCTCTCTGGGTATTGTAGTCCGCCCATTATTACTTTATTTGCCCATCTTTTACTCACTCAAGCTCTGATATGTCCTTCTTGAATACTAGCGCCCAAAACTGCACTCAATAATCCATGAGTGGTCTGACCATTGACTTGTAAAGAGGAAGAACAATGTTCTCGTCATGTGCTCCTATGCCTCTTTTGATGCACCCCACGATCCTACTTGCCCTGGCAGCAGCTGCCTGACACTGGTTGCTTCAGTTAAGCTTACAGTTAACTATAATCCCCAAGTCCTTTTCCATGTCAGTGTTTCCTAGTGGTTTCCCAGTTAGTGTGTAATGGTGAAATGTATTTCCCTACCCATGTGCAGAACCTTACATTTATCAGTGTTTAAGACCCCAATTTATCCGGATTCTCTTACAACCACCTTGTGTCCTCTCTTGTTTCTTTACATAGTTTTGTATCATCTGCAAAAATTGCAATTTTCCTTCTACCAGGACATTAATAAATATATTAAAAAGAATAGGGTCCAAAACTGATCCCTGTGGTACCCCACTAGTAACAGTGACCCAATCAGAGTATGCAACATTCATAACCACCCTCTGCTTTCTATCACTGAACCAGTTACTTACCCACTTACATACATTCTCACGCAGATCTGGCCTCTTTTACACGGGCTACAAAATACCGCTACAAAATCAAGCTCATGGTTTCCAATGGGTTCTTTCAGGCTACAAAACATCTCTCATGTGAAATAACCCATTGGAAACCATGAGCTTCACGTACATGCGTTTTGTAGCGAGATTTTGTAGCCCGTGTGAAAAAGGCCAGAACAAGCATTTTCATTTTATATACCAATGCTTTAGAAAAGTCCAGATCCAAAAGATCCAATGACCCCTCCTGGTCCAGTCTAGAACTCACCTCCTTGTAGAAGCTGATCAGGTTGGTTTGTCAGGAGCAATCTCTAATAAACCCATGCTGACATGGAGTTATACCAGTACAGCTATTTTCCCTGAGGTACTCCAGGAGAGCGGCTAAGCCGGAAGAAGCCGCCGCTGCAGCGCGGATTTGCTGACCGCAGCATGTTCATTTTTTTTCCCGCTGTGGCTGCGCTCTCCTCTATGGGAGCGCCAGCCGCAGCGGAAGAGCGAGCGGCCGGGCCGCTTCAAAGCCGCCGCGGGTTTTGCAGCGGCGGTTCTTCCGGCGGAAATCTCGCGGTTTTCCGCTGCGGCCAAACCGCGAGATTTCCGCCGAGAATCCGCCCTGTGAGAACCTAGCCTTAAACATTTTACCCACAATGGAAGTATAACTTACCGGCCTGTAGTTCCCAGGTTCACTTTTTGATCTCTTTTTGAATATCAGCACCACATTGGTTATGTGACAATCCAGTGGAACAGACCCCATAACGATTGAGTCCTTAAATATAAGAAACAAGGGTCTGTCTATCACATTACTTAATTCTTTTAAAACTTAGGGATGTTATCCACTATCCACAGGATAGGATAACTAGCTAATCAGTGGAAGTCATACCACTGGAATCCCCACTGATCCTAAGAACAGGAGTCCAGAACAACACACAATTAATGTAGCAGCAGTTGCACATGTGCACTGTCACACCATTGAGACCTCTGGTGATAGCCACGTTCAAGCACTGGGCTATCTCCAGCAGTCCCAATGGAATGAATTAGGTGGCACTGACTTCTTTTTTTAGCCTATTTACTGTATATCAAAAGTCAGCACTTTATAATTTATTTTTATATATTACATTGTTTTAACTGGGTTGTGCAATTAGGGAAGGGGAATAAGGTGCTTTCAGACTCATCTGCTGAAATGACATGACTTTTGATAAATGTGGGACTATGTGCCACTTTATAATTTGCATTATTTTTATTTTATTATTTTTTTGACTAGGTGTACTTACAGCTTCAGCATGATATAACACTATTGTTTAGCCTGGTCAGATCAATAATAATTTGGTTTCTATTCTCACATCACTTCCTGAAGTTACCTAAATAGAATACACAATACTTTCACTCTTGTTTCAGTCTCTGCACTTCAAGGAGTCAATGACTTTCTTTAAAGACCTATACCACTTTTATCCAGATTATGCTAACAGCTGACAAGTTTTTCACCAGTATAGCTAATAGATAAAATCTTGGCATTGGCTTTGTGGAGTTCTAAATATAATGAGCACTCTAGGAGACTTCAAATGGAGATGCCAAGGTTGAGTCCCAAATTATCACACTTAAGTAATGTTGTGGATATCAATCAAACAATACTGAACCTGCTCTGTCAGTCTTGACCTATTGCCAATCTCGGAAAGTATGATTGTACATAATGGATTTCAGTATGCCTGATACTTTATTCCCGCAGGAGATAAGTCACCCCAGAGGTGTCTGGCAGCACTTTATTCCCTTTTGCTAATTGAAATAAACAGATTATTGGCCAAGTCTAAAGGCCCATTTACACTAGACGAATGGTGGGCAAACGATATCCAACACTCACCCCCGCACATACTCGCTCCCGTGCTGTCACACAGGAGCGAGTATCACTCGCTCTATGACAGAGCGGCCAGCAGGGGGACGGGGCGGCTGGAGGAGATTTCACTCCACAGGACTGTACGGCTGCTGTTTACACTGAACGATCGTCATTCAGGATTTTATGCAGCTTGAAACTGAATGATGATCGTTCAGTGTAAACAGCAGCCATTCAATACTGAACGGCTGCTGTGTTAAGTTAATGGAGAGGGGCGGGGGAGTGCGAGGAGTGAAATCTTCTCCTGCTGTCCTGGCCCCCTGTTGCCTGCTCTGTGAACGAGCCAACGATAGTTGTTCCTGTACAGCAGCATGGGAGCGAGTACATGCGGGGACTAGTGTCGGGTATCGTTTACCCGGCATTCCTCCAGTGTAAATGGGCCTTAACCTGTATGTTCATTGTGGAGTTGGAAGAACAAACTTTGGGCCACACGGTTCATGATCATAAAGCAGTCAAAACTTAACTTAAAAATAACATTTGCATCTGTCATGGTTTTCTTTTCACACTGTGCCATTGTTTACTATGTAGATCCCAACGCAATAAAGGCCACACTACCCAGCAGCGCCAATAATATGGTCTTTTTTACATTTGAATCTATTTATGGACCTGGTTGAAGTGTCTGGGACTACACTTCCCTAGTGTCGCCACAGCTAAAGGCTCATGAATTGAAGAATAGCTCTTCCACTTTGGCTATTATTGGAGTTGTGCCCTGATGAGCACAGCCCTACCAGTTGTAGAGTATAGATCTCATATTTAATTGGGATTTATATTTTTTCTTCCCTTGGGTGTTTTTTATTCACTATGTGGAATCATAGAAAACATCTGTCCTATAGAAAAGTAAGATTCTCAATAGGGTTCAAACCTTTAATTATAAGATATAGAGAGTTTCTGCTGGTGTTTATGCTTCATGTCTCACTACTTGGAGGAAAGTTTAAGAGCAAAGTTAAGAGGAGGTGCTTAAGAAATCGTGCAAGGCCAAAGCTGCATCTGCGGGAGACACTCTGGCTGGAATGAGCCATCGAAGGGATTAGAGTAATTAGTCTGAACGGCCCTGTTGTTGTGCTGGCATGTGGAAGAGGAACAGATACACTGCTCGGCAAAATGTCGCCAAACTGATTAGCTAGATTAGCCGGTCTTGTAATTGTCACATGTCCTTATCATACTTACTCACACTTGTACTTAAGGTTTCACTTCCCTAGATGTCTGTATCTCCAATCCGTCACCTCTTAGCACAGAAAATAACTATATTATCTATATATGTTATTAGGACATTGAGAAGATGTTAATAGGGCTAAACCTGTAAGATCTGGTGAGAGATAAAATATGATACATAAGCAATTTTGTACCATTTTAAACAGATAGAAACTGTTATCGACTATTTACATGAGATGATTATGGCTCAAAATTTGTTCAAACGAACTAGATTGAGCGATAATTGTTAAGTGTAAATACAAAAAAGTCATTTACTATTTGTTCACTATTTGCTATCGCTGACTTTCAGTCAGAATAAATACCATTGCTGGGTTGTCGTTCTGTGTAAATGCTTCCTGCTCAGCGCTTCACGTAGAAGATAAAGTGTTGGACGAGAAGCCCATTCTATGATCCAGCGTTGAAGTCTGTCAGTCTAAACGTTCTGCACGAGTGCTAATGAGCTCAGTGGTGACATCAGCGCTCATGCAGTCGTTTACCCGACTGTCATCGTATGTGAAAGGGACATGAGTTAAGGACCTTTTACACAGGCCGACAGTCTTTTGGACGACTGCACGATCACTGACGTCACTGCTAAGTCAGTCAGTGCTTGTGCAGAGCATTTACACAGCAAGACTTGTCACAGAGTTTTATATACACTTAACAATCACTGAATTAGGAACAGTTGGCGCATGACATCTTGTGATCAGTAATGTACAATACGAGGGCTGTCTCACAATCTTCTCCCAGATAATATGCTGAGTTGTCAATCATGCTGCAGATGGCAACGTGGTGACTTCAGTGACTTTGACCGTGGGCAGATTGTTTGTGGTCAGAGGTGTGGTGCCAGTATTTCTGAAACAGTTGCACTTGTTGGCTGTTCCTGACCCACAGTATCAAGGTTGCACCAAAACTGGTTGAACAATGGACAGACATCCAACAGAAGATCACACAGCGCAGGCCACATGTGGTTGATCCTAGAACTGCTCATCCAGTGGCAAAGACATGCCACAGTGGACCAACTGAACCAACAGTATAACAGCGGGGAAGTTAAGACAACTTTCGACACTGAGTAAGTAGCATAACTTGCGTCAACTGGGGTTCAACAGCTTAAGACTGACAAGGATGACCCAGAGTACCCTGTATCTTTGTCAACAACACCTCTCATGGTCCAGGAAAGACATCAGTGGTCCTTGGACACATGGCAGAAGGTTGTCTTTAGTGACCAGTCCTGTTTCATGCCAAACCATACAGATGGCATCTGCATCTGGCATAAACAGCATGAAGCCGTATCTCATGGAGGCACCGTTGGGGTTCAACAGGCCGGTAATGGGAGTGTCATGGTCTGGGGAGTGTCTTCCTGGTATGGCCTATGGCCATTGGTAATCATACCACAACCCTTGAATGGTGAGTGCTACAGGAATTAGTTAGCTGACCATCTGCACCCTTATCTTCAGAAAGTCTTCCCTGAACATAGTGTCATCTTCAAACAGGACAACGCTCTATTGTCATTGAGCTCGGATCACTAAAGGGCCATTCACACATAATGATTTCGTGCAAAATTCGTTCAAACCAACGAAAATGTGCATTAATTGTTCCGTCTAAATGCAAAGCCATTGTGCCCTATTCGTTAACTCTTTGTCTGTTGCTTAGTTTCAACTAACATAAAAATCATCATTGATTCGCTCCCTTCTCGCTGCATCTAAATGCTCTCCGCTCAGTGTTTCACATAGAATGTGAAGCACTGAGTGAGAAGTTAGCGAGAAGTAAGTGATACTCAGCTATGATCTGCCTGTCTAAACATTCTGCACAAGTGCGAACTACTAGCGGTAACGTCCCCCGCTCTTGCAGATCGTTTAGCCGACAGTCGTCCTGTGTAAATGGGGCATTAGGAGTGGTTGGAGGAACACGACAATTAATTGTCCACACTGCCTTGACCTCTGAACTCACCTGCCTGTAACCCCATTGAACATGTTTGGAATATGCTGGAAAAAGCTACCAACTGACAGAGCTACTGCAGCGGGTATTGGTCAAGTTCGGTTTGAAAGATGTTTACCACTTAGTGGAATATGTTCCCTGATGTCTAAAAGCTGTGATCGCTCAAAAATCTGGACCAACCCATAATTGAGTAGGTGTTCCTAATGCAGTGATTATTCTGTGAATATTTTTAAGCACAAATCATTATTAAGTCTTTATGGCATGCCGAAATTTCTAGTTTCAGAGAATTGTAGGAAAAAAATTATATATATATATATATATATATATATATATATATATATATATATATATATATATATATCATCAGTATACATATCACTGAGAGATGTCCGTACATGGAGTCTGGCTTTGCTTTTAATTCCCAGTCATTGTAAGAAGGCTTGTATAAAAAGTCTGACTTTGGCTTGATGGAATGCTGCCTTCCAATAGGTGGCACTGTGGAGGATTTATTCCATCTCCCTTATTTACTGAGAGATGTCAGAACATTATTTAGTAATTGACTTTCTAATTGGAACAAAGTTCAACATGAAGGCCACATTAAAGTGTATGTGGGATTATAATCTCATATATTTGTCTGAATGGTATATGTACATCTAAGACCTCATACAGGCAGATAGGGTTCTGCATGCGGAGGCCCACAGTGGAATCTCACCCTGCTCACAGCCAAGGACACTGCTTAGGCCCAATCTCCACGGGCGGATTTAAATTGCGGTATTCGCATGGGGCACTTGTGCAGACGATCTGCATTTCAAGCCACCTATAGAAAAACATGGACATCCGCAGCTGAAATAAAGCATGCAGATTTGTTTTGCAGACTTTTTGGTCTGGAAGCGGGATGCTTCGTTTCAGTGCTGTTCCCGCACGGACGGCTTCCATTGAAGTCAATAGAAGCCATCCGATCCACGGTCCGTCCGCAATTGAATTGTGGATGGGGCA
The DNA here is from genome assembly GCF_035609145.1 of Eleutherodactylus coqui. Taxonomy (NCBI): domain Eukaryota; kingdom Metazoa; phylum Chordata; class Amphibia; order Anura; family Eleutherodactylidae; genus Eleutherodactylus; species Eleutherodactylus coqui. The sequence continues at coordinate 110,530,216 of NC_089838.1, read as the reverse complement.
TTGATTCTGCTTGAAAACAGGAGTTTAAGACAAAAAAACTCCCTGCACATGTATGCCGGTGCATCAGCAGGAGCTTCCACACACATCCACAGTGAAGAAAATAGAAGACCGAGATGGGTAAGCAGTAGAGATGAGTGAGTATACTCGCTAAAGGCAATTGCTCGAGCGAGCATTGCCTTTAGCGAGTACCTGCCCGCTTGAGACTGAAGGTTCGGGTGCCAGAGGCGGGCAGGGAGCTGCGGGGGAGAGTGGGGAGGAACGGAGGGGAGATCTCTCTCTCCCTCTCCCCCCCCCCCGGCTCCCTCCTGCTGACAGCCGCTACTCACCGCTCCCCCGCACCAGCACCCGAACCTTCAGTCTCGAGCGGGCAGGTACTCGCTAAAGGCAATGCTCGCTCGAGCAATTGCCTTTAGCGAGTATACTCGCTCATCTCTAGTAAGCAGTGGCTTTTGCTGCGGGCAGGGTTGGATTCTGCTGCAGGCTAAGGTTTTACTTATGTGGGTATTCAGTGGCTAAAGTTAATGAAGGTTCTTTCTCCCTTGGGCTTTCCATCAAATTACCCATTTTCATAGATCTCTAGAACGGTAAAGATCGAACCTGGCGCAAATCATGGATTTAAAAGCAAATCTTTTACTGCATAGGCAAAACGTACAGTAATATGTGCAGACACACGTGCAAATGTACCTCATCCTTCCTCGTTCATACGCAAATACGATGCACTGCGGAGAGCGCTTTTGAGCATACGGTCGTCTAAATAAGCCCCAAACGAAACAGTAAGTACCTTTCCACTATTCCATCTGATAGAATGTTATCACATTGGCAGAAGATGTATTATAAGCTACATGTACATGTGCCAATGGAAGAGCAGTAATGCCAACATAGTTACCGACACACACTATACTTTTACGATCTAGAGATCTACAAGTGTCAATGCAATATATGATCAATTATATATAACATAACATCAATTTGGGAATTAACATAAAATACAGACCTGCAGAATGTGATTATGGAATGGGGACTGATGTGCAGAGAATGCATAGATCTTGACCAGCACCCTTCCATAGGCGTGGGATGTCGAAAAATCAACATATTTTATTATTATTATGGAGGGTGGTGGTGGAATGTGCAATATAACTGATCTGCTTCACAGCTACTTCACATCCTCTGTCATATGCTTTCAACTATGGCTATAGAAGAATCCAAAGTTATTTAATGCATCCATTTGCATTTCTGACTCCCAGTTATGCTATTGTATATAATTAACATCACATGCACTTTACAGCTTTTGTTAATTAAACGATGCAAAACTATTCCAGACTTTAGAAGCTCAACAGATCTTTGAAGTCATTTATTTATAAAGAATGTATAGCAATTATTAGTGATGACCATGGCTGTTTTATGTAACTAATGGGAAACTGAGCGAAGATGTCTCAAGTTATGTTATTTCATAACAAAAAAAGGAGAAGGGTGTAAAATATGTCATAAGGGACCAAAAAGAGGACCGTGGAGTTCTTCAGGGGTAAACAAATCTCTTACAGCAGTGAGTCCACTAAACACCTTTATATTACAGTGAATGTCTTCTCTTCTCTGTCCTTTCCCAAACTCTAAATGAAGTTGCACTGTGCCCCGTCCCTGCGTGAGAGCAGAGTCGGGCCTGCTGTACGGGTTTTCTGCCTTGACATCTCAATGAGAGCTGCCCTATTCTTCCCATTCCCATCTTTGTTTCTGGGGGGCACACAGTGACCTTCAGCTCCTCTGTGCTTTTCAATGTAAAGGGAAGCCCATTAGTCATGGATTACTGCTCCCCTTCCCCCAGATCTCTATACACAATATGAGGACAAGAGGTAATGTGTGCATCTGGGGCCCTGCATGCAAGTGACAGGCAAGAGAAAGCTCGCTGATGTGTCATTGTTTTCTTCCATGAAAACACCTTCAAATGCCTCAAATTTACAGACACAATTGTGTCATCTCAAAGGCCTGGTAAACAGAACAAATCAAGCTCCGAAAGACACCATGACCAATAAATGTGCCTTTTGTAGAGTCGGGTAACGACTATGTATTGTAGGTCTAGAATGATCAATTAAAACACCTGAGGACAGCATCCACCAGATAACAACACCACGGCATGAGATGAGCAAGGCAAGACGATCATTGCTATCTATACGTGTCAAGATGGCTGGTGATCATGAATGTGAACTTCAGGTATAGAATTGAAGTTTTGTAATATACAAAACTTTGTTGCACTACAATACTACCAGTGATATCATAGAATAGTAGAGTTGGAAGGGATCTCCAGGGTCACCGGGTCCAATGCAGAACTCATATGATACCTCACAACTTTTTGGATGGTCAAAGAGGGTCACTTATGGTTCATTATGTGAAAGATACATTTTTTACATTCATATCTATATACTTGAATAGCTTTTAATTTAATTTAAATTAACAAAAATCATGGAATATTCCCATATCAAAGCAAGGACATTTAAAGGGAACCTGTCAGCTCGAATAAATTGTCCAAATTGCAACCAGTACGTTCTAGAGCCGGAGGAGCTCAGCAGATTGAGATATAATTTTGAGAGGAAACATTCAGTATAACTTGTGTTTTAGCCAATTAAAGGGGTGGTCTCGCGAAACCAAGTGGGGTTATACACTTCCGTATGGCCATATTAATGCACTTTGTAATGTACATTGTGCATTAAATATGAGCCATACAGAAGTTATTCCACTTACCTGCTCCGTTGCTAGCGTCCTCGTCTCCATGGTTCCGTCTAAATTCGCTGGCAGCTTGCTTTTTTAGACGCGCTTGCGCAGTCCGGTCTTCTCCATTCAGCACGAGCCGCTTCAGTGTGCTCCCCGCTACAGCTCTTCTGCGCATGCGCAGACGAGCTGTCACTGCTCGGGAGCGCGCTGAAGCGGCCATTCTGCACCATCCTCTGTTAGAGGAAGGTGCAGAAACTGGAGCTGCCCAGCGGAGAAGCCCAGCCCAGCCCAGCAGCCCCGAGAAGCCTCCCAGGTAAGTGATGGGTCGGGGGGGGGGGGGGCTGCCGCTGCGCCGGGCTGCGCCGGGCTGCGCCGGGGGGGCTGTCGCTGCGCCGGGCTGCGCCGGGGGGCTGTCGCTGCGCCGGGGGGGGGCTGTCGCTGCGCCGGGCTGCGCCGGGGGGGCTGTCGCTGCGCCGGGGGGGGCTGCCGCTGTGATGGGGGAACTAGCGCTAGGCCGGGGGGGGCTGCCGCTGTGATGGGGGAACTAGCGCTAGGCCGGGGGGGCTGCCGCTGCGATGGGGGGGCTGTCGCTAGGCCGGGGGGGGCTGCCGCTGTGATGGGGGAACTAGCGCTAGGCCGGGGGGGCTGCCGCTGCGATGGGGGGGCTGTCGCTAGGCCGGGGGGGGCTGCCGCTGTGATGGGGGAACTAGCGCTAGGCCGGGGGAACTAGCGCTGGGCTCCGGAACCTAGCGCTGGGCTCCGGGGCCTTCACCTGGGCTGAGGGTCTAGCGCTGGGGAGCCGGGGGCTAGCGCCGGTTACCTGCTGCCTGGCGGTGGGCGTCTGGTCGGCGGCTGCGGGGCGTCTGGTCGGCGGCTGCGGGGCGTCCGGTTGCCATGGAGACACAGCTGGCGGCGTCTCGGGAGCGCGCACGTCGGGCTGCAGCGAGCGACTGGGAAAGAGCCGGCGGCCATCTTGAGGAAACTTTTATAAGTTGCTGAAACGCTGGAACGGTAAGTACGAACCAGCTAGAAATGTCATTTACAGGGGGGCTTAGTAATGTATGTTTAATGGGGGGGACTGGGCAAAAAAAAAAATTAACTGCTTCCTCGAGACATCTCCTTTAAATCTCTGCTGTTTTCCAGCTTACAGGTCCAGTGGGCGGTCTTATCAGTGACTGACAGCTATCTGTGTATGACTGCTGAAAAAGTGCAGAGGATTAAGTTAAAAAAGTAAGTTATGGTGAATCTTTCCTAATTCTTTCCTAATAAAACTATATATCAGTCTACTCAGCTCTTCCTGCTCTATAACATAATGCCTGCAGAATGGACTGCATTTTCAATGTGACAGGTCTAGAGATGAGCGAGCGTACTCGGATAAGCACTACTCGCTCGAGTAATTTGCTTTATCCGAGTATCGCTGTGCTCAGGTCTGAAGATTCGGGTGCCGGCACGTAGCGGGGAGCTGCAGGGGAGAGCGGGGAGGAACGGAGGTAAGATCTTTCTCTCCCTCTCTCCCGCCCGCTCTCCCCTGCTCCCCGCTGCGACTCACCTGTCAGCCGCAGCGGCACCCGAATCTTCAGACCCGAGCACAGCGATACTCGGATAAAGCAAATTACTCGAGCGAGTAGTGCTTTTCCGAGTACGCTCGCTCATCTCTAGACAGGTCCCTTTAAGGAGTAAGGAGAGGCAGAGAGACTTGGGTTGTAAGTAGGGACTGTCCTTCCAAATGAGTGCGTTTGGGAGGTTTATTTCTTATTATAATTTATTACTCCTACTAAAAAAAAACTACTAACATCCCTCACGTAGCAAAGTCAAAAGTTATTAAAAGAGAATGAGATCTCATTTGAGAATCTTCTGTAAGAGTGTCAAAGATATAAATATATACTGTATTAATATCCATATTAAAGTGTTGAATCAAGCATATCCCATGCAATGAAGTCTCAAGGAATCATGCAGCTGTACAATTTCCATCCTTCAATGGATACATAAGTTAATTAGAAATGTTTCTTTGTACAGAATTATAATAAAATTCATCAATGAATATTATAATTAAACTCCATCTTCATTTCAAAGAGGTTTTCCTACCATAGACTTTTCATGGCATGTCAACTACATGTGGAAGTCTGAGCATTGGACAAAAGAAGTGGCACATGCAGCAAATACTGTATAACGGAAACTGAGCCTCCAATGCACACGTATACGAATCCAAACAGTGTGATATTTCTGAAGGTGATCATTAAAGGGTTTGTAGTTGCACAGGAAAAACATGGCTGCTTTTTTGAGAAACAGTGCCACACCTGGCCATGGGTTGTGTCTGGTATTGTAGCTCAGCTCCACTGAAGTGAATGGGACTAGGAAGGAATAGCATACAGAACCTGTGGGCAATGCTGTCTTCTTTTGGAAGAAAGCAGTCATATATTTCTAATCCTAGAAAACCATTTTATTTGTATAAAATGTTGATTAATTTAACAATCATGCTTAAATAATGCAGATTTTGGAATTTCACTCTTCTTTTGAATCCAACAACTATTGGAGGAGATTAGAAACCGCCTTCCAGCTAAGCCATGATGAATGTTAATAGGTGTCGTTTTATGGGGACTGAATTATCATTTCTCTTTCAGCTGCTAGACGATGTCTCGCTCCTCTTTTTATCGAAACTGTCCTTTTTCCTTCATATGTAAATGATATTGTATTTTCATGTTAATAATGCTATGCAGATGATACTGAAATTTTAATAAATTTCAATGTGGAATAATGTGAAGACAGTAGCAGCAGAGATGTCTTTGACTAGCTGACACGGTGGTCTTCATGCATTAAAAAGAAAAAGAAGAAAATTGACTGTTTACTCTGTAATAAGGGAACTGAAAGGGTACAACAAGACTATACAGCATAGTAATGGTAATGAATGGGAGGGGTGAAGGATTGAGGAGATACAAAACATTCTGCGGATGCAATATTACATCTGGATCTCATATAAAATCTAATGCTGATAAAACTGGAGCAATTATTACTTTTAACTCCAATGCATCTTAGTAAAAGAGAGCAGCAGTTTGATACTTCTAAGGGTGAATGCCCACGGACGGAATCGCTATGCGTTTACCGCTGCAGAAAAACGCACGTTTAGGTTCTATTGAACCTAATAGCTTTCTGCCTGCCAATGATCGCATTAGGTTCTATTGAACCTAATAGCTTTCTGCCTGCCAATGATCGCATTCGGAATTCCACCACGGATTTCCGCCGGCGGGACAAAAACGCGGCATGTTCTATTTCCATGGATTTATGCCGCGGGCGGTCTCCATTAATATAGCATTAATGGAGACCGCGAAAATCCGCGATCACTCGCCGGCACATTTTTGCGTTTAATCGTACAGAAAGGGAAAAAGGGGGTCAGCACTAACCATGGGAAATATATCCCAATAGAAATGTATAGGTGCACGTTAAACCATGGCTGCAACACACAGTAGAAGCAGAATCCAAGATTGGCAACAGCACGCAAAATAAATTTACTATCAGAGGTATATATACCTATAATCTAACCACATTAAATAATGCAAGGTTCTTAGTATGTAATTTGATCAAACTACATTGGCCCATCCACCAACGTCCAGGTGACCAAGCTCTCAGATGGGTCCTAACTCTAATACCAGGTGGTTTATCTCAACCTGGGAAAGCTGAGTTCCTACCTCTCAGAATGCTCCTCTCTTGGAACTAAGCCTACAAATAAAACCAGGGAGGGTAGGATACGTTTAATCGTGGTACTCCCACAGCGTAAATCCGTGGGCGTATCCCACGTCGCTCGTGGGCATGAGCCCTAGGTCTGTATCAGTTCTTGTATTCGGCCACATGGGTCTTCTAATAAGTGATGCAATCTCCAAGTATAACCCAACAATGCCTGTGCTGTTGTTACTAATTGAAACACTTCATATTTGTGGTTTCTATAAATTCCAAACGGTCTCATAGTATCAAAGCGAGTTTGCAGGTGTACTTTCTGTTAGTTTATGATTTAGAGCCGATGCACATGGTAGGGTTCCTATAGAAATGCAAGGGCTGTGTGCATCTGATTATATATATATATATATATATATATATATATATATATATATATATATATATACATACACACCGTGTCTCCCCGAAAATAAGACATTGTCTTATATTCCTTTTTTCCTCAAAAGAGGCACGGTGTCTTATTTTTGGGGGTTGTCTAATAATACTTACCTAGCAGCCGTCATTCTGGCCCTCGCACTGGGCTGCGGCACTGCTGCAGGTTGCCGTGTTCTGCTTCATGCCGACAGAGCAGTTCTTCCTGGAAGTGGGGCTTGAATACCCCGCCTCCAGCAAGCTAATGCTCTGATTGGTTAATTGAGTGCCCTGTCAGCCAATGATAGCCAGTGCTTAATTAACCAATCACAGCCATTCATTGAATGGCTGTGATTGGTTAATCAATCCCAGGGGTACCCCATGGACCCATACAAAATCCCACAGAGGCCATACAGCTTCCATGCTAACTGTCCTGGTATGTGTATAAACTCTGATAACAACATTTTTTAACACCTAAAGGATTAGGGTGTTTTGGTCCTAAAAGACCAGACACTTTTTAGGGATTATACTCATGTGGTGGTTTTACTGCCCTATCTTTTTTCCTTCGACTACCAAAATTATTTTTGCTACGTGCTTTCTTTCCCCGTTGGGAGAGGTAAGATTTGTCCTTAGCGAGACCACCAAGAAGGCAAGCAAGGAGAATTATAAGGCCAGCAATGCTCCCCTGTTAATGTGCAAATAAGGAAGATGGAACAATACTAGAGTTGAGCGAACGTACTCTGTCGAGCTTGATGCTCGTTCGAGTATTAGCGTACTTGATGGTGCTCGTTACTCGAACGAACATCAAGCCGTGTTCGACCTCGCCCCAGTTTTTGGCTCCTCCACGCTGTGACGTGCCTGTTTTGGCCCCTCCCCACCGTGACGCAGCGCGCGTCATTGGCAAATTTTTTGTCTGGGGAAGAGAGAGAGAGAGATAAAGAAACCAAGAAAGAAAAAAAAAGCTCGGGACCCGGCGTCCCACATACAAAAATGCTTGAGTCTCCCCATTGTAGCCAATGGGGTTCGTTACTCGAGTAGAGCTCTCGAATTTTACGAAAAGCTTGACTCGAATAACGCGGGCCCGAACATTTGGGTGCTCGCTCATCTCTAAACAATACCTCTGCATCGCCACCTATTGGATGGCAGAATTCCTTCAAATGAATGCTTGACACTTTATACAGGCTGTAGAGCAATCATTGGCTGTAATTGGCTCATTGAGTGCTGCATTGTTTGGCTGAGCAGTGCTCGAGAACCAATCAGAGCCATCACTTTCTGGAGGAGGGATTTATGAATTCCGTAACAGGAAGTGCTCTTCTGTGGGTGGCCGAGGACTGCAAGAAGCACGTTGGAGCTCTGGAGAGCAGCGGGAGGGACCTGGGCCGAGCCTGCTAGCTAATGTATTCCTTTTTTTTATATATAATGCAGCTTGGGCATATCTACAGGGTAGGGCTTATATTTCAAGCCTCTCCAAAAATCCCCCAAACCAGGCTTATTTTCAGGGTAGGTCTTATTTTCAGGGAAACAGGGTATTTACCAGATCTGGTCCTTTGGTTCAAGTGGGGGCAAGAGTTGTTTTCCATACTCTAAGTTGTGCTGCTACCCCGTTACTCCTCTTGGAAATGTATGAATGAATTTAAAAAACTGTCCAATCAGTGCAAAGTGTCAAGCAGGATTCCCTCATGAGCTCCCCTATGAACCCATTAGATTTCTTATTAACAAAAACCTTTTAGAACAAACAAACATAAAACGCACATTTATGAGGTTTAATAACTAGGAGCCCCACCAGCCTAAAATACATGAGGGTCATATTACCATGTTTTATTTTTGGCCATGTATGTATGAATTGCTGAAATTTTATGGAAACTTAGATTACTCACTTCTTGCAGCTACTTTCCTGAATATATATGGGAACTTGATCCAGCCGTGTAATGTTTAGTCAACGCCCATACTTTAATTTGGTGATATACAGCAATACTGTGCATGCAGTGTCTGCACTCTCACATAGTAGGCATTAAGTCATGTATTAGCTTTTTGCACACAGGCTTCCTATTAATCTGATATTACCTGCAGGTTCCAATATAATGGTAGAACACTACATTTATTTCCTTTCATTGCATGCCTGGAACATTTTTCTAGTATTGCTTTACTGTTAAGATAGGGGTTGATGACTTTACCCCCAGATGTATTTTTAACTAGTATATTTTGTGCATATAGTACAAATATCTATACAATATTAAATATACAGTATGTTCAGGTAAGTGCAGACTTTCTGCTAACACAACAGAGAGGCCATCACCCTCGAGTACCCAAGCATACATTGGCTTGAGTGCTTCACAAGTATACTGGGGGAAGGGTAGGCAATGTAAGAGGATGCTTCTACTGGGGCCCTGGTGAGACCTAGCAACAATTTAGTTGGATATGTAAGAAAAATCACTAAGACTTGGTGGTTCACTGCCCAATATCAAAAAGGGTGATGAGGTAGAAAACAAACTTTATTGTCTTATAGGCTAATAGTCAGGATGTGGATGTTTGTATTTCATGTGTTAGGGGTCACTTCCTCCAATAACTTAAGAATTTTTTGTAGCAGCATGAACTTTTTCAAGCATATGGCATTGATGATGATGACAAAGCTGTGCTGCACTCTTGTGATCATATGCAAAACAAACAAAAAAACTAAAAAAAAGTTAAGCATAAGAAAAGCACATCTAATAATACAGGCATTCATATACTTTACTGAAACCACAAAAAAACGGAAATACTGTACGGAGCAAGATCGTCCATAGTAAGAGCAACTGCTTGATGTGCACAAGATTTAAAGTTTATTAATTAATATATGTTTAGGTTACGAATAAAGTATATGTATTTTTCTAATTATTTGCATGTGAATTTCCTGTTTATTTTGCTCTTCTGTTTCCCCTTTTTTTGTTTTGAATATTATACCGTAGAGCATGGGTGTCAAGCTCATTTTCACCAAAGGCCACAACAGCATTATGGTTGCCTTAAAAAGCCCGATTGTAATTGTAAGACTGTTTAGTGTCATAGTGGTCCCAGTAGTAATAGGGTCTCCCATAGTGGCCCCAGTAGTAAGTGACCCCCATAGTGACTCCAGTAGTAATAGGTTACCCCATAGAAGGTGAACAGGAACTCAGTTTAGAGTTCGAAACGTGTTCTCTGTATCCTGGTTTTATGGCACTCTTCTAAATAAAGCAGAAACACATTTTTACCCTAAAGTCGAGTCAAGCTTTTTTTCTTGTGAATTATCTTACCCCATAGTGGACCCAATAATGATAGTGACTCTTCATAGTAGCCTAAGTAGTAAGTGTCCCCAGTAATAATAGTGACCACATAATGACCCCAGTAGTAAGTGTGCCCCATAGTGGCCCCAGTAGTGATAGTGACTCCAGTAGTAATAGTCACCGCTATAGTTGCCCCGCCTATTAGCCTCTGGCTGGGCAGCATCCCTACAGGCTTTCCACATAGTAGATGTGTATGTGGCTCACCTACTCAAGCAGTGTCCCAGTTGTATGTGAGGAGAGGTTGGAGCTGCAAAAACAAGTTGGCTTCTTCAACCAAAACTTCCTTTCTATTATTCCAAGGTTAAAAAATGGACAGACATCACGCTGAACGCATTTCGGCTAAACAAATAGCCTTTCTCAACAGCTGTTGAGTGGCTCCCACAGACCCGACTCTCATTGTAAATGTTCGGGGGAAGTTAGGTGACCTCAGTGGTCAATCACAGGGTACAGCATCATCATCTGAACTCCTGGCATTAGTGCTTAGCTCTTGGGTGTCATGATACCTGGATTTCGGGACGGTGTCTGGTACAAGGTGCCACATGAGGAGTGATGAAGGGGTCCTGATGACCAAGGACTGAAAGACAAGCTGGGTTGCAGTAACCCACGTAAGCAAGCACATGGAGTAGTGTTGCAAAGGTAATGGATTGGGCCACCAGAAGACTATGGACATTGCTGCAATGCCAGGATGTAAGTGAGGCTCAGACTCAGTTCGGTGTACACACCTTAAGACTTTGGGTTATATACAAGCCTATGTTAGAGGAAATAGATTTAGTGGTGGGATTGTTGCTTTCATGTGTAATATACAGTGTGACATATATGTATGATGTAAGGACGCAGCAAACGCCTGCACTTGTAGACCTCTGTTAATAGATATAGTTGATGCCTGTGACATCTATGTGTCTCTGTAAGAGAGATGCAGCCCCAATGGGGTCTATTGCTCCAGAAGCAGTGTTTGGTAATGCAGCACGGCCAACTGAAGAGGTAGATGGATTGCTGCAGCCTGGATTGAGATGCCATGTAATCTGATTTTGACAGCTATAGGTGATGCAAACTGCAAACACCATTTTACATAAATGCAACGTTCATATATAATGTGCCCTCCTTTGAATTGACCAGTTACTATCTTTTTTAGTAAAGTTAGTTTGTTTGGACATGTGTACCAACTCGTATGTCACCACCCCCCTATAATACCACCATCACGCTGCTTTCAAGATCACCCCTTTAAGCTGGGCCCACACAACTTGATATTTTTGCCAAATAAAATGATGGGGTAAAAATAAGAGTTATGTAGGAGGCCAGTAACAGACATTGACAGATTTGCTTATCAATATGTTGTAAAGGCCCATTTACACAGAGCAATGATCGCTCAAAATCCGCTCAAACGACAGTTTGTGTGACACATTTGAGCGATCATCTTTGCATAACTCTAAGTAGTTAATTAGCTACTTATGAGTTATGCAGGTGGAGCGGGATACTGCGATAGCGCGGAGAACAATGTAGCTGTTTTGTATATGCAAACAACTGCTTTGCCCTCATGGTGTCCCACTGAGCTGCTAGCTCCGAGAAACAGCAGGAGCGCTGACAGCTCTTTTGTTCTCTGAGCTTTCAGCTGGTATCCCGTTGGGAGGTCCCGGTGGGATACCAACTGAAAGAATGCTTTTAGTGCCGCCCGCTGAGAAAATTAGCCTGCGGCACTGATAAGGCTCATCGCTCATTTCTAGCTTGCTAGAAATGAGCGATGAACGAACAGTGCACGATGAGAGTGCATTTAGACAGAACGTTTATCGCTGAAAAGATGGCTTTTGAGTGAATTTTGAGCGATAATTGTTGTGTCTAAATGGGCCTTTAGTCTAGAAATCTAAAAATTCAGTTCTGATAGAAATTAAAATGATTGACAGACTGTTGAGGTACAGTAGGGGGTTCATAAATGTCTTACCAACAGTTATTCGGTTTGTGTAGCAAAGTTTACATTTTTGTCTGAAGATCTGGCTAACCTATTGTATTTGAGCCCTGTCAGACCCTGACCTGAGAGCTGTCATCATAAATCAGGTTGTTTGGCATCATGGAAAAACAAAATTGGCCAGGTAAAATATGAAAGGTATCTAGGAGCTGCTTGTCACCCTCTTTGTATAGGAATAACATACAAATACTTGCTAAATATATATGTTTTTATACAGGGGTGTACAACCTCAACCTGCGACCCATGATACCATATTGTGTGGCCTCCACCAACTAGGATACAGACACGCTAATGACAGCTACATCTTGCAGAGAATAAAGTACTAAACAATTCTAAGGAGATACATTGAACGTTGATTGTTGCTGGCCTTATTATGGGGGAACTCTATGGCTGGCACTGGGTGACTGACACGGTTATAGAGAGCACTGCATGTCTGGTACTCTGTGGCTAACAAGGTTTTGAACACCACTGGGTGGTTGACACTGTAATGGGGTATATTATGTGGCTGATACTGTTATGGGTATCACTGTGTCGTTAACTAACTTATGCTTTAAGAAAATTAAAGGAGTATTCCGGCCCCTTTACATGGGATGATTATTGAGCGCTAATGTGCCTGACAACTGTCCCAGCAATTAGCGCTTATATGCTCTCACACAGGAGTGATGATCGCTCAGTGAATGGAGGTGGAGCCACCCGCCTCCATTTACACTAAACAGGCAGTCATTCAAAGATAAATGACTGCTTGTTTACATGGGACAAACAGTGGCAGAGCAACTAGGATTTTTGGGTCTGCATGAAAGATCCAGTCAGCGATCATTTAACAGTTTATCGGTGATAATTCTTTGGCTACATGCATTTACACCTTACAATTGTCGATTTTTGTCGATCAGCTGATTGCCCGGCTCACTGTCAGTACAGCAGGCTGAACATTGTAATAATTGAAAGCACTGTGTCAGGACAGTGTCCAGGATAATGGGAGTCCCCGAGAAAACCAGCAACCCCTGTCCCTGCCTACTTGCCCCCCTGGGCTAACCCCCAGGACGACAACTGGGCGGCGGTCCCTACCCTCGCTAGGGAAGCGGGACACGGGAAAGACAAACGGACACTGAAGACAAACAACAGTAGAAGAGTCAGACAATCCGGGTCGGCAACAGGAGGGTACGTGGTACAGAGGAGAAGGCAAAAACGAGGTCAAGTCCAAAAGCAGGAGTCAGAAGAGCCGGGGTCACAAGAGAAGTCAAAATATACGTGGGTGCAGCTGTAGAGCCAAACTATCACTGGCAAGGCTGGAAGGAAAACACACACATTTAAGTGCTGTCAGAACTCCCGCCCCAGCAGCTGATTGGGGCGGGGAGCCTGACAGCAGCAGGGCCCATCAAGGAGGTGCTGAAACACCGCCCCCAGCCTCGCTGAACAGACAGTTACCAGGGAAGCACGCTTGGTAGTCAGGGAAGTGGAGAAGCACCTGCTGCCTCCCTAGCAAGCCGGTGGCGACCAGATTTACAGGGGAGATCACTAGAAACGGGGCTCCCCTGCGCCGCACACCTGCAACCCGGGTGGCAGGACCGGTGGTGTGGGCACAGCCGCCCTGAGATTTGCTGGTTCTGACACAATGAGAGCTGAAGCCAGCTATGGTACTTCCCCTCCTGACCACGATGACAAAAGGCCGGGCGATCAGCTGATAACTGGGAATCCCAAGCTTCAGGTTCTCAGTAATTAACTAAAGAATAGGTCATCAATAATGTTTGCCCTAAAAACCCCTGTAAGTGAATTTATGTGAAAGCTATATATTTTAGTACATTCAGAAACTGTTACTCCTTAAAACTAATTTACTGTACTTCGGCATGTCTTATCTTGGTTGTTACACAAACTTTCAATAAAAGGTTATTAGATCATAAAGAGTCCATGATGCCATCCATAAACTATACTACTGTTCTGCAGAAGTTCTTTAAAGACTGTTTATGAAATGTCTAAAATAGCTAATATTCCATCTTTGTGGCTGTCCGCCTTAAATTTCCTTCTTTTTGGCACATTACATCACATCATAGCAGTGAACCAGCATGGAGAAACCTGAGATGTGGATTAATTCATGTGGGCATGACAGGCTGGAAAATGAGAATCATGATTGTAGGAGCCGTGAGGTTAAAGTAGTGTAGTGTAGCAGTGGTGCCTGTGTGTAAACCATATAATTAGGAAACTCAGCACAAGACATGAGCAATAAAGTACCAGATTTTAGAGGATGCCAGAGTAGAATATGTGATGCTGTAACTAGTCACCTCAAGATAAGCATAAGCTCATTTTGATGTATGTAAAACACATGGAAATGGTCACAAATTGCAACGTATGGACACAGTCTTGTAGATAACGTACCGCATAAAAGTTTAGTTTAGTTTAGAAGTGGAAACACTGCTGTAAAGAAAGATTTTTTTTTAAAAGAAGGCATCTGATTGGCTCTAAATGTATTCTGCAGCAGGACAACAAACCCAAACATACAGTCAATGTTATTAACTACTATCTCCAGTGTAAAGAGGAACAAGGAGTCCTGGAAGTGATGATATGGTCCCCATAGAGCCTGATCTCACCATCATCCAGTCTGTCTGGGATTACATGAAGAGACAGAAGGATTTGGGCAAGCTACATCCACAGATGATCTGTGGTTAGTTCTCCAAGATGATTAGAACAACCTCCCTGCCAAATTCCTTCAAAAACTGTGTGCAAGTATGCTTACAAGAATTGATGCTGTTAAAGGATGGTCACACCAAATATTGATTTGATTCAAATTTCTCTTTAATTCATTAACTTCGCATTTTGTTAATTGACAAAATAAACTATTAACACTTCTATTTTTGAAAGCATTCTTATTTTCCATCATTGTTTCCCCACCCGTGTAAAACTTTTGCACAGTTCTATAAATTGGCTACAAATTATTTGAAAGTGAATCTAAGCATTTATTATTCTGCACACCGCCATATTTTTGGTCCATAATAGAACCATATACTTTATAAATTATTATACAAAGGTGTCTTTTTTGAAGGAATGAAAGATCATACAATATGGAAAAGTTCATCTCTTCAAGAATGAAGCTGGAGTAGAAAAAGTGCTAAAAGCTAAACCTGGGCCCATTTTCAAGTTCTTGGGATGTGATTTCTCATCAGATACCATTGTTTAATTTCGCTATGTTGGAAGTCATACCGCAGTCCTAACAAGCTGCGGTCTGTGTTCTCAAAAATGTTTGAAAATACCCACCCTGTCTTTCATTCAGCTTTCATTCTATTCTATGGAAGTTTATGTTTTGTATGAAAGACACCAAGGTCACAGTCCTCATGGGCTGGAGCCGGAAGGAGTGCTAGGAAATCCTATAAAAGCATTAAGTTAATTGGATTTCCAATTAGAAATAAAAAAGCATTATCCTACAATTTACTTCTCATGTTAAACAAAGGAGCGGTGGAGACGGATGGTCTGTCTGTCCCCACTCCCCAGCCCCCCTGCCTGTCTCCTGTCCTGCCTGATCACAACTTCAGATCATCTGCTGATTTCTGCTGGCTATATCAAATTTGCAATAACAACAGCAGCAGTTTTTATGAGAAAAAGCCAATTCTCACCGCACCAGTGACCTGCCCAGAATAAATCCTCTGTGTGGACGGCTCACAGAAGGGACTCCCAGACCCTCCCCCATTCTCACAGAAAAACTCTTGAAGACAGCTGCACCTGGCGGATTGTTTGGGAGATAATATCATGCTTCATTTACTTCAATCAGGTAAACTGAAACTATCACTGGCAAATGTGTCCTTTTTCTTCACTTTATCCAAAACTTCCTTCTGTCAATACAAAATATGTGCTAGGAGCTGCCAGTCGAAACACTGTAGCGTACATTGATTTGTTTCACTGTTATTATCCAGAAAGGGAAAGTTTAAGGGTGGATTCACGCATTCACACCTGGCCTAAAAATATGTCACAAACACATTCGCCCCAAAATCCACGTCTTGCATGTAGATTTTGATTCGGAAATGGTGTTGAAATAATGCGCATTATGTCCTTTGCAGCGGGCTAGTTTCACACATCGCATACTTGTTGCAGAATTTTGGTTGGTTCCACAGAAATTACAACAAGACACGTACAGTGGTTTTGGATGGACTTTAACTAATCTCATTGGTGCGATGATGTCATTAAATTGCATCAGTCTGTGCTAAGATCCTGTTCTGGTGTGTCATAGGCTTCAGGCATGAAGAGGCTGAGCTCCATTCATCAAGGAAATGGGGCTAGGTGAGTATTATAATTTTTTTTTATTGAGACACTGTTACTGTATTGGGAGGGGGCACTATTACTTACTAAGGGCAAAATGGGGCACTATTTGTAGCATATTAGCTTATATAAAGCATGCTATGGATATTGGGCACTATTCCTTAATAAGAAACTCGTCTTGGGGGATTCACATGTGGCAGAAAATTTCACCACAAACAAACAAAGCTGCACTAAAATCCACTTGCCTTAGGGCGCCTACCCACTTGCGATTTTTTTTCCTGTGATTTTTGCATTTTTTCTCAAGAGCAATTAGTATAGAATGTGTTCTTGTCCATCTGGGGGTTTTTTTCCGTTTCATGGGGTTTTTTCACATAGGAACTGTCAGTTGCATATGTCTCCTTATTTTTCTCTTAATGCACCCATAATTGTCAATGGAGGGCTCCAAAAAACGCCGCGAAAAACGCGCCAAAACGCCGCGTTTTTCACGCGCGAAAATCGGCAACGCAAGTGGGTAGGCGCCCTAACATGCAAATTTTATTGTGGATTTGCAACAGAAAAACGGTGTAATCAGCTTTTTCCAAAGTGCATAATCCACAGCAATTCTTCACCAATTCTGTAGCATATCTGCAGCAAGATCCACATCAAAATCTGCATAAAACATACAGATTTTAGTGCAGCTGGAGGAGGGTGGGGGGAGTGCTGATAGCATTGTTTCCCCTGTGGAGAACAAAGGATCTGAACACAGATAATAGCCTCCTATTAGCCTGTGTTCATTGAAGGCTTCATTTACATACATAATTGGCATTTAAGTAGCTGAGTAGCTGCTTGAATACCAATTACTTTTTATGCAAAATAATCGCTCAAAGCTGTCGCTCAAACTGTCATTTGAGCTATCTTTGAGCGAATATCTGCTAGTGTAAATGGGCCTTTATACTCTCTAATGGACAATTATTTGGCCTTGCTGTTTGCTGAGCACTGGTGTATTCATTGCTGGGGATCCCAGTACTGCAGTACAGTTTTGCAGGGTTGAAGCACCTTTTGCTTTTTTTTACCTGTACAGTGTCAATCTTGACTAGGTGCTGTTCAGAGAACTGTAACACAAAGGTTCGGGGAGTGAGAGTTAGCCGGGTGATGGTTTTTCTATATTCTCCCCCTTTCCCGGATGCCGCCCTGCCTGCCCTTAAAGTCTGCAGAACGCAAGAAAATATGTCTCTTTTCACAGTCCCGCGTGCATGCTTTCCTATAGAATCAGACTTTTGTGCACCGCACAGACTTAAGCGGTGGGCACAACAGGATCCATGGAGCAAGTAAATATAAAAATACATCACTGGGCTCCCTGTCTCCTGTCCTATCAGCACCATATGTTTATGGTGCTTTGGGCAAGTGACAGGTTCCCTTTAATGTGTTTTAATGTTGCATTTTGGGGCTGCGAAGATATTTCCGTGAAACTGTGATGAAGAGGTGCTGTAATAGTCCTCCAATGCTTTATGTCGCGTGTTCTAGTAGTCAACCATTAGTCATGTATATAACCTATTTTATTGTCAAAGCAATTCTGTTACTTGAGCCTGGTTTAGACATAACGATTACTGCTCAAAAAATCTTTTGAGCAATTTTTGAGTGATAATCGATGTGTGCTTTTTACAGCGCAAGGTGATCGCTCAAACGTTGAGTGATCACCTTGTGCTCTGAACGGGGGATGCAGAAGACAAGCGGGGCTGCTTGTCTTCTGCATCCAGCTGTTCTCTGCTCAGTGCGCCCGGCTGTTATACAGCTGAGCTCTCTGAGCGGGGGATGCAGAAGACAAGTGGGGCATGCTTGTCTTCTGCATCCAGCTGTTCTCTGCTTGGAGTGCCCGGCTGTAATACAGCTGAGTGCTCCGAGCGGGGGATGGTTAAGACAAGTGGGGCATGCTTGTCTTCTGCATCCAGCTGTGCTCTGCTCGGAGCGCCCGGCCGTTATACAGCTGAGCGCTCTGAGCGGGGAATGGATAAGACAAGCGGGGTAGATTGTCTTCTGCATCCAGCTGTTCTCTGCTCGGAGTGCCCGGCTGTAATACAGCTGAGTGCTCCGAGCGGGGGGATGCAGAAGACAAGTGCGGGATAGATTGTCTTCTGCATCAAGCTGTTCTCTGCTCGTAGCACCTGGCTGTTATACAGCTGAGCGCTCCAAGCGGGGGATGGATAAGACAAGCTGGGCAGATTGTCTTCTGCATCCAGCTGTTCTCTGCTCGGAGCGCCCGGCCGTTATACAGCTGAGCGCTCAGAGCGGGGAATGGATAAGACAAGTGGGGTAGATTGTCTTCTGCATGCAGCTGTTCTCTGCTCGGAGTGCCCGGCTGTAATACAGCTGAGCGCTCCGAGCGGGGGATGTATAAGACAAGCGTGGGGTAGATTGTCTTCTGCATCCAGCTGTTCTCTGCTCGGAGCGCCCGGCTGTTATACAGCTGAGCGCTCCAAGCGGGGGATGGATAAGACAAGCGGGGCAGATTGTCTTCTGCATCCAGCTGTTCTCTGCTTGGAGCGGCCAGCCGTTATACAGCTGAGCGCTCTGAGCGGGGAATGGATAAGACAAGCAGGGTAGATTGTCTTCTGCATCCAGCTGTTCTCTGCTCGGAGCGCCCAGCTGTAATACAGCTGAGCGCTCCGAGCGGGGGATGTATAAGACAAGCGCGGGGTAGATTGTCTTCTGCATCCAGCTGTTCTCTGCTCGGAGTGCCCGTCTGTAATACAGCTGAGTGCTCCGAGCGGGGGATGGTTAAGACAAGTGGGGCATGCTTGTCTTCTGCATCCAGCTGTTCTCTGCTCGGAGCGCCCGGCCGTTATACAGCTGAGCGCTCTGAGCGGGGAATGGATAAGACAAGCGGGGTAGATTGTCTTCTGCATCCAGCTGTTCTCTGCTCGAAGTGCCCGGCTGTAATACAGCTGAGCGCTCCGAGCGGGAGATGGATAAGACAAGCGCGGGGTAGATTGTCTTCTGCATCCAGCTGTTCTCTGCTCGGAGTGCCCGGCTGTAATACAGCTGAGCGCTCCAAGCGGGGGATGGATAAGACAAGCTGGGCAGATTGTCTTCTGCATCCAGCTGTTCTCTGCTCGGATCGCCCGGCTGTTGAGCAGCTGGGCACTCCGAGGGGGGGGTGCAGAAGACAAGCGGGGCCGCTTGTCTTCTGCGTCTAGCTGTTCTCTGCTCGGAGTGCCCAGCTGTTATATAGCTGAGTGCTCCGCGTGGAGGATGCAGAAGACAAGCAGGGCGGCCCTGCTTGTCTTCTGCATTCACCTGTTCTCTGCTCTGCTGTTATAAAGCCGAGCGCTCTGTGGTATCAATACCTGCAACTATGTCACTATGTGAGATCACTTGGTAGTATGCAGCACTTGGGGAAACCGGTAACTGCCTTTGAGAAGACATGTTTGTGGATTCCTGATACACCACTAAAAGTCTCCCTCTTATACAGATCACTTCTAGAGACTGAGACAGCGGAGGGAGGGCACTTGTGCTGAACTGGGAGAGGGAGTTGTGTCCAGCTTTACGGGGGAGTTATGGGAAAAGGCTTATATCATAACACATAAAATGGACATATCCAGCAGGATGCTGGAACTTAATTACAAGATTCTGACACGATGGTATAGGACGCCCGTGAGGTTGGCTGGAGTCTACCCCCAGTATCCCGATCTGTGCTGGAGGTGCCTCAGTGAGAGGGGGACCTTGCTCCACTTGTGGTGGTCCTGTGCACTAATTCAGCCACTCTGGCAGGAGTTGGGAGTGCTGTATATGGCGGTCAGTAAAAATGCTATCAACCTCACTCCTGAAATTGCTCTGTTGTCCATGATCCCAGGCTCATTGTCTCGCATAAAAGGCTCCATGTTACGATTCTTTTTACTAGCCATGAAGCAAATCATCCCTAGAAAATGGAAGTCTACGGCACCTCCGTCGAGACTGATGTGGCTGGAGGCTCTAGACAACCTAAAATAAATGGAGGAGCTGTGTGCCAGGGACGAGATGCGATTCACCAAATTTTACGCAATATGGGCAGTGTGGTTACGGTACCGTTCTTCCCTGGAGCTGAACACCTGGTTAGTTAACAGGGCTCTTTTACCCTGAGGTGGCATGATCAGTCCCGTATTATCTGAACCAAGATGCTGCTGTGTGCCTAAACTAAATCCCTGATCTAGCTGAACAGACTTTCCCTTATCCCTTATGCCCTTGTTCCCCGTTCCCCCCCCTACTCTTTTTTTTTCCTTTCTCTTTTTCTGTTGGTTTCAGTTGTTCCTTCCTTCATTTTCTCCAGACTGTTAAACCTTGAGGGAAAAACTGTACTGGGGACTATAGTATAACCACTGTATAAGATATAATTTAGTCAGATAGAAACAGGATAATGTTGATATTTCTTTATTGCAATCATATGTATACTCTGTTGGTTTGTTGTTGATGATGTAGTAAATAAAATACTTTTGTACCATAAAGCCGAGCGCTCCGAGCGGGGGATGAAGAACACAGCTATACAGCTGTGTTCTTCATACCCCGCCTGTCTTCAGGGAGCGGGATACAGCTGAAACAAAAGTATCAGCTGTATCCCACTGTGAATTCCTGATAACTGATCGCTGATCTTTCAGCATGCTGAAAGATCAGCGACGGCTTAACGAAAACTGCACAATGTCAGTGCAGTTAGGCACAACGATTATCGCTCAAAAGATGGCTTTGAGCGATTTTTGAGCGAAAATCGTTGTGTCTAAATCAGCCTTTGGGCTACAAATTAAAAAGCCTGACATGTAGCCACAGATGGAAGCACACATGACATTTCCAAGGATGCATCATCTTGAGGTTTATGTGTGAGAATACATGTGCTAGGTAATTGGTGTCCTATAGCAGATGAGGCTTAGAGGAGACTTCCCTTTCTCTTTAGACGAGACACACAGACATGCTAATGTGGTGGTTTTATGAGTGCTTGGAGATGTTTGGTTTAAGACCTGCTTTTTATGTCTAGTCTGGACTAAATGAGAGATATAAAAACTTGAGCCATTTGAGCCATTGTTAATGGTTTGTGCAGATGTGTAATGTACATAAAGGTTACTTTGTGTATTTGCTGTTTGTACACTTTGGCCGACAGCTATTACTCCCTCCCATACACATAAACCCTCAGCTGAGGGGGCACATGTTCTCTGTAGGGAGTGAGGAACAGGCTGAGGCCAAATACCCCTGGTGGTGGCTCAAGGCCCTTTTACTCGGAACGATTATCGTTCACAAAAATTGTTCAAACAAGAGAAAATGAACGATAATAATTGTTGTAAATGCAGCAATGATTGAACGACAAACAATAAATTGTTCGCTTATCATGCATTTTATGCTGGCATAAAAATCATCGTTGGCTCGTTCACTTATCGTTTGGTTTAAATACCAATCATTCATCATACAGTGAAAGTAAGCGGCTGAACAATTTCTCGTTTGAGCAAGCCAATGATGTATCTGCCAGTATAAACAGGCTGCTCAAGCGAACTAGCAAACTCTGATCTCATTCGCTCATTCAAACAATAAATCATTTAGTGTAAAGGGACCCTTATCTCCCTTGAGAACAAAAGAATTGGCATGTTGGATCTCTACTGTTGGGGGAGAGTGAAGGCACCTCCATAAACATAAGAAAGTTATCCAGTTTCACCAAAATTGTTGAGTTTAGACAAAATTTCTCTGTGTATGGTCACCTCAAGTGTCTGTAAATGTCTCCAAGAAGGAACATGACACACCACATAAACAAAGTCACGTGAAGCTCTCCAAGCTTTGATGTCAGAAAGGTATGTATAAATAAATACAATAAACCTATCTAAATGCCTCATCTTGCTACATTCACGGGGATCAAAATCATGTCCCCGTAAATTGGTTTCAGTTGTAATTAGAGATGAGCGAGCCTACTCGGTAAGGCAGTTATTCGAGCGAGCATTGCTCTTCTCGAGTAACTGCTTAGTGTTCCGAGCAGGCTCGGGTGGGTTGCGGGGGTGAGCGGGGGTGGGGGGGGGGTGAGCGGAGTGGGGGGAAGAGAGAGATCTTTATCACTCTTCCTCCCGCTCCCACCTGCCCCCGCACTCCACCCGAGCCTGCTCGGATCACTAAGCAGTTACTCGAGAAGAGCGATGCTCGAGTAACTGCCTTACCGAGTAGGCTCGCTCATCTCTAGTTGTAATCGAATGAAAATACCCCAAACTGAAAGCATAACCACAAATAACATTAAAGAAAAGACTATAACCCATATTTCAATGCATACAATTGCAATGAAACAAAATATTGATGCATTATGGCAAAATATGGCACCACAACAATAATCAAAAGTGATAAATTCATTAATAAGGAGGAACAAATGTAGAAAAAAGTGCAATAGACCAAGAGGAGCAAAACTGAAAAGCAAAAAACAAAAAAAAAAAAACCAATACCAATAATGAAACATTTTTTTCTAGTATTAACGGCGGCTTCTGATGACCATATGTGCAAGTTTCAGTGCAACGTATGTGCACAGTGAACAAGGTTGATTTGGGTGCACATCAGCACATAGTACTGTACTTTTTGCACATGCAGGGCCTGTTCGCGTGCGCACACAACACCACCTCCATCCCTTCACCATGATTTAAAAAGCTACTTAGCCTAATGAGGTCCAGATGTGTTCTTTTTTTTCACAGAATTGTGCAGCATTTGCGCACCTCCAATAGACTTCTATAGGGCTCTTGGTGCGCAAATATGTAGGAAAATAAAGCACGTCCTATTTTTTCCACACACGCAAAATACGTAAATGAGAATAAACACATTAAAATCAATGTCTTCTGTTCTCTGCATATTGCGCGGAAAATTTTTGAAGAAGCCCTAGGGTTTCAGGGAGCTCTTGTGCCTAAAAAAAAATCCAAAAAAGCTTCCCTATCTATTAACATACGCTTCAGGTTTCCTCCTTTTAAGGGCCTGCGTACCTGTTCAACGGCAAATGCCATAAATGTTTTTAACTGACCCTTATGTTGTGAAATATTATGTCTGAAAGCAGCTGATATATTTCTGACTCCAGAAACGGTAATGGCGTTCAACTGTTCCAAAATGCGTGTTTTACATTTTCTGGTGGAACAACTAACATAAGTTTAATAGCATTGAGTACAATGAATGACATACACAGCACTACAAATGTTACAATTGATTATGTTGGTAAATGATTTACAAACCTTGATGAGCAAACATATTCTAGTGGGGTGAATCCCACACCTATTGAACATTTAGAAGATTTTTCCAGAAGCATTGTGGAACATCCAGGTGGTCTTGAGGCAAACTTTAAGTTGGCTGCAATGTTTATTTTTTTTCTGTTACAGCAACGGCTTCCTTCATTATTTCCTTCCATGAACATCGTTGTGAAGTTTGTAGAGTCTTCTGTAGGGATTTTGCCGAGTTCTTTCTCAGCTCTTTCAGGACTGCTGTTGTGCTCTTGCAGATTATGATCATAACAGGATGCCCATTCCTATGGAGAGAACGAACACTCCTGAAGATTGTGAATCGATGAACACCCGGGTTTTTAACAATGCTTTTGTAGCCTTGTCTAGATTCATAAGCCCTTATAGTACCTCGTTTCAGGTCTTCCGAAAGTCCGCATCAAAGCATGGTTCACAATAACCAATCTATTTTGAGAAGAACAGATTTGCCAGTAACCAAGCTTTGTGTGCCTTTACTTAATGGGCAAAAGCACCTATGAAGGACGCTCTTTCAATCTGATCAACTTATATCAAACACCTTTTACAAGTTAGCTGTTGGAAAGCCATTAAAAGCCCTTTTACACACTAGGATTATCGCTTAAACAAGTGCACCACTGAACAAACTGCTGACATTTTTAAATAAAACTACAAGTGGCTTTAATCAGCTGCATTTTCCTCCACAAGTTGTTTGCTCAGCTGGGCGTGTTTTTATTGATGGTTATAGCGTAAACATACGCCCAGCTGAGCAAATATCTGGCATGCAGATTCCATTGTTCTCTTCCTGGCAAAGTAAGCAGTGCACTCATTGTGCATGCAAAGCAAACACAATGAGCACACTGTTAAGGAAGTCTTTTGAACAGCCAAGGGATGGTTTTTATGCAAGCTAAAAAAACAGCTCTATATGACAATTGAAAGAATAGTGCAGAACTGCCCGCATTTACATGTAATGATTATCACTCCCTTTCAGCCGTTTGAGCGAATTTTGAGCGATAATCGTTGCGTGTAAAAGGGCCTTAACACAGAGGTTTACTTTTTCCTCCTGCACTGTGGATGTTTGCTCAATGTACTCAATAAAAGACATGAACGATTGTGTTTTTCTATATATGTGACAGCTAAAATTCAGGTAACATTTTATTAGTAATCAATGTAGACATCCAGGTAATTCCAAAGAGTTCACTTTTTCTTGCAATGCACATATCAAATATGGAAGACATGAAAATGGAGCATACATTGTAATTCTCCAGCTTGTAGTTTTAACAACTACCTCACAAAAGCAAGTGTGCCCCGTGGATGTTCTTAGTGTTGGTACTGTTGATGTCACACGTATTACCAAATCACTTTGTATCCAGTTTTCATTTTAAGCAAGCTCCTTTCCTTGGAATGATATATTGTAATAAGTTCCCAGCCACATGTACTCTCTTTGTCCTCTTGTTGAAGTGCTGCCATGTCAGACAAAGGGATAGCAGATAAGACTGTTCAACATGCAAACATGTCCTATCAGTTCTGGGCTATGATATCTCAGTGTTTGGAAGACTTCATCCTGAAAGGGCAGTGCTGCCAGATAGCAAGTGACAAAACCAGAGGGGGGTGATTTATGTGGCCCTCTTTCCTTTACCACACCTTTGATCTTTTGACTAGACTGAGGAGGTCTGTTCATAAATTGTTAAGATACTATGATTGGAATTATGGTGCTTTAAGATGGGATGATTCTCATTTGTGAGAGAGAACAAGCCAGTGATGTCATCGCCAGCTCGTTCGCTCCTGTGCAGTCTGTTTAGACAGGCTGGTTCATCGATGAATTGTTCAACGAGAATCCTTCTATATTGTTCAGTGCTTCACATTAACTATGTGAAACACTGAACGAGCGCTGTTTAAACAAAACGAGAAGTGAACAAGACAATTAAAAATAAACGAGGAACGAGAAGCAAATGATTCTCGTTCTTAGTTCAGTCGTTGGCTCGCGTTTAGAAGGAGTGATTATCATTCATTCTCACTCCTTTGAACGATTTTTTGAATGATAATTATTAGAGATGAGCGAGCGTACTCGGTTCGGATGTTTTTGCACTCGAGCACCGCTTTTTCTGACTGACTACTCGGACAAAAAGATTCAGGGGGCGCCGGGGAGGAGCGGGGGGGGGGGGGGGTTGCAGAGAGGAGTGGGGGGGGGTAGAGAGAGAGAGCTCCCCCCTGTTCCCCACTGCTACCCTCCGCTCCACCACACTGCCCCCCGAATCTTTTCGTCCGAGTAGTCAGTTAGTCAGAAAAAGTGGTGCTCAAGTGCAAAAACGCTTGCTCATCTCTAATAATTATCATTCCGTCTAAAAGGGCCTTAAGTAGAGTTTCACATACATTTTTGATATTTTTTAAAGCGTAAAGTGAAATTTGAGAATGTCTAAATACACAGTGTTTTGGTTTATGGTCTTTTTGTAATTTTAGGTATGGCATTTTATCCAGAGGCTTCTTTATAGGCATTCAAAACCGCCAGAAAATTGCATAAAAAAAGATGAATCCAACCACCAAAAAAGTAATGGAAACGCTTGAAATGTACAATGTTTTTCCACGTTTTAAAATGTTGGGGGAAAAATAGTATGTGGGAGTGAGGCCTAAAAAAGTAAATTTTATGACTTAGGTTATGCTTTTGCAGCTAGTGTATGTTTTGGAATATGATATGCTCTCATGGCAATGATATACAATGCCAACATCTGCTCCTGTACTGTCAGTTTCTGTCAGCTAATTGAATAATACATTTAATAATAATGTTGGTGATGTAACACCAACATATTCCACAGCACTTTACAACTTATGGGTGCACATATGGACATATTACACAGCAGTGAATTACTAAACAATTCAAATAGGATTGGGGGCCCTGATGGCAAGAGCGTACAATCTATATAAATCCTAAATTCCTGCTTTTTTCACATCTGATCTTTGGAGAAAACGTTTCAGCAGTCATCTTACTAATATCACAGGCAGGACTACACTTAAAGATATCACCTATATGTAGGTAACACAGGATCCGCCATTCACAATAGGTATAAGCTATGACTATCTACTCCCCGTCCCTGCAAAATGACCTCGGCACCGGCCACAGTGCATGTCTAGAACAGTGTCAAGTCAACAGGTCCCCTTGTGTCCATTGTGAAAATGGCCCATGAAGCTGCTGTAAAGTATATCTCTAAATCCTCTAAATGCTGTTAAATATAGCTGAGGCAAGATTGAAGCCCCCATAGTCATGTGTCATGTATAGACAGCAGAATAAAAGATTCTCACAATTAGAAAATTAAAACAGATTAGAATATGTTTCTCTTTCTGCTTTCAATAATGAAAAGAAATGCTGGAGATATAGTCCCCTTTAAAACTGTGTATTTGGGGAAGTAATGTTAGTGTCTGGGTTATCGCATTCCAAAAATGTGATTATTATTAATAGTAGTAATAATAATAATAATGTACTTTTGAATAACTATTAGAGATGAGCGAATGTACTCGGATAAGCACTACTCCTCCGAGTAATGTGCTTTATCCGAGTATCGCTGTACTCGTCTTGAAAGATTCGGGGAGCGCCGCGGAGCGGGGAGCTGCAGGGGAGAGCCGGGAGGAACGGAGGGGAGATCTTTCTCTTCTTCTCTCCCGCCCGCTCTCCCCTGCTCCCCGCCGCAACTCACCTGTCAGCAGCGGCGCTCCCCGAATCTTTCAAGACGAGCACAGCGATACTCGGATAAAGCACATTACTCGGACGAGTAGTGCTTATCCGAGTACGTTCGCTCATCTCTAATAACTATCTATTCTGCCATATTTTACTGCAAGAACTTCAAGGGTTTTTCCAAGATAAAAAAAAAAATCCTGAAAAACCCTGTATCCCCTCCCCGCCTAAAAAAAAATGTTACACCCCTCTTGCCCATGAGCCCTTCTTGAATTGTACCTCATATACAGAAGAAAACGCACAGGCAGCACTCTAATTCAAAGATTGTTTTTTTACTAATACCTGTGCGACACTTCATCTCAAGCTCCACTTTTCTCAAGCCGCAGTGTAAGCTGAAATGTCAAACGGGTGTCAGTAAAAAGGATCTTTGAAATGGAATTCTGCCCATGCGTTTTCTTCTATATATGCTACAAAGGCTATGAGTCAAGTTTAATTTGAGTTTGCACCACCATTTATTTCATTCGTGCTGCTTTAACTCTCATTAGTATTGTACATCAAGAATTTTACCCCAAGCCCATTCAGTCAAATAGGGATGGGCTGCAGTACCCAACATGACCCATGGACAACAGGGGCAACCATTGTTGCAAAAAACATAGAACGATTTCCCATTTAGAAGGAGAATGATGTGCATTTCACCATGGCTTATTCTCTTCTAGTAAATGATTACAATGCTGTTTGTCACATGAGTAACTGATATTGAACAATCCCAGGGCGCTATGTCCTCTGTACCAAATACTATACAGGGTCTATGCAGAACATTAATCACTAGTAAAAGTGTACAAGAACAATGTGGAAAAAAATAGAGATTGAGAACAATGCAGTCAATTAGTATCCACTTCACCAAGTTTAACCTGAGAGCACTCAAGGGACTGTTCTCTAGTCCTTATCAGACACCATCATAGCAACAGGAGAGAATAGCCACAGTTTGTTTTTCACAATACAAACTATAGAAATATCTTGATGGTGCATATGTAGAGGAGGCATATAATGGATGTATGGTATTTTGGACTTTAACAGACAATACTAAAGTCAATCAAATGAGATTGTTTCACCAAAAAACTATGACATATCACCATAGTTTGTTTATTCAATAGGGAAGATTACCACCACCAGAAGATGCTTATCTTTTTCCTGACATCTGTCAATGCATATTAAATTTCCTAGAGAATCATGCATGGCCTTAAAAGTCTCCTCACACCAACTAGATGCTCTCCAACAAGAAGAAACTATATCCTTCCACCCCCCATTATTGACCTCTCATCTAGCCAGCCAGTCACCTACTGTATACTGATGAGGCACAAAAATCCCCAAACAGCTGTCTGTACATGATTATCTCTTCCTTCTGCAGAAGACTCTGGCTTTGGCTCATATTCCTAGTCATTGTTACAAGACCTGTTAAAATGTCACACACTGACCTGCAAGAATGCTGCCTTCTTATAGGTGGCACTGTAGAGGCATTGAATTATCTCCCATTGGGAGATAGTTTAGATGCCACCCAAACACATTAATAATAATCTTTATTTGTATGGGGCCAACATATTCTGCAGCGCTTACATAGACAGGGGGGATACAGAAAGACAAAATTACAAAAATTACAGAACCACGGTTACATAGTAATCAGTTGATGGAAACAATAAGGGT
Source organism: Eleutherodactylus coqui (assembly GCF_035609145.1). Classification (NCBI taxonomy): domain Eukaryota; kingdom Metazoa; phylum Chordata; class Amphibia; order Anura; family Eleutherodactylidae; genus Eleutherodactylus; species Eleutherodactylus coqui. The sequence continues at coordinate 110,501,389 of NC_089838.1, read as the reverse complement.
GAGGGTCCTGCTCCAACGAGCTTACATACTACAAGTAATGGGGTGATATAGAAGGTAAAGGGGCTGGAGATGTGCACGGTATGGTGAGGTGGAGAGTGAGGGATACTATATACATAGACAATGGTCAGACATTAAGCAGTGTGATGGCAGAAACGGTATGACTGCAAGGGCAGTTGATTGTGGCTAGCAGGGATTGCAGTCAATAGGTCAGGGAGCGATGTTATCAGGCAGCGTACAGAGGGGTTTGGTTTAGGGGATATGGTATGCCTCCCTGAAGAGGTGCGTTTTTAGAGCACACCTAAAGTTTTGTGAATCAGGGATTGCGCGAATAATTTTGGGTAGCGCGTTCCAGAGGACCGGTGCTGCTCTGGAGAAGTCTTGAGGCGGGAATCAGAGGTTCAAATTAAAGGGGCACTCAGTCTGGTTTCGTTAGCAGAGCAGAGAGCCCGGGCTGGGCGATGGATTGAGATGAGGAAGGCAATGTAGGGCGGCGTTGCTCTGTGGGGGGTCTTATGAATGAAGGTAGTGAGTTTAAATTGAATTCTGTATTTAACGGGCAGCCAGTGCAGTGACCGGCACAGGGAAGAGGCATCCGAGGACAGGAAGATGAGCCTGGCTGACGCATTCAGGATGGATTGGGGGGGGAAGAATCTGGTGCAGGGGAGGCCGATCAACAACGAGTTAGGATGGATTAATCTAATGCCTATACCATTATAATCATTGTGTTCCCATTTCAGACAGTTTTGACATATCCACAGAATATGCATAAATGTCTAGTAGATGTGGTCCCACCCCTGTCCCACCTACTCAGGTGGCCACCTCATCCAGGTGGAGAAAGAATGTAATGATGACTTCTCATGTGCATTGGTTTCTGTTTATTCACATCTATGGGATATATGGAAACAGTCAAGTAAACATGCCATTCTTTATGTGTCTATATGTGAGCCCCAGTGGCCACCTCATCAGGTAGGATGGGTTATGGAGACCCCTGTTCCTAACATAAGAGCTTGACCCATAAGGGGAACCTGCATCTATCAGATATTTATGGATAATCCCTAAACAGGACAGGAAGTCTGTCATCGTATTGAAGTATACAGTGGGTATGTCAAGTCTTCAGACCCTTTAACTTTGTTTTACATTTTGTTATGTTGTGGCCTTGTGCAAATGAAAAAAAAAAAAAGTTTCCCCCATCATTATGCACTCAATACCCCATAATGACAAAGTGAAAACAGAATTCTAGAAATTTTTAAAGGGGTTGTTCAAGTTATAGTTCAACTGTAAAACGCCTTTCCCGCGCACTAAAATAACAAATAGTGATATACTCAACTATCCTCGCTCTTACTGCTCTGTGTCTTCCCTGTAATGTCATGTTTACAGGCTGACCAGTCTGTTCATGGGACATCACAGGCACTGCAGCCAATAGCAGAGCTCGCCAAATGATTGCCGAGCTCTGTTATTGGCTGCAGTGCCTGTAAACAGGGCAGGCCAGCAGCCTATAAGGCCTCCTTCCCACGAACGGAAATCCACTGCGCTGCCCGCAGCTATTAGGTTCTATTGAACCTAATAGCTCAGTGCTCACGGTGCGGAATTCCGCACCGTGAAATCTCCCGTTCTCATCTGCGGCATGCTCTATTTGCCGCGGGTGTACGCGCGGACGGCTTCCATTGCAGTCAATGGAAGCTGTCCGTTCACGCTATCTTCCGCTGTAGCGCAGCAAAAGATAGCCTGAAAACGCTTCCCCGCCCACCGCCGCCGCGTCATGTGACACGGCCGGCCGCATCATGTGATGCGGTGGGCATGTCACATGACGCGGCGGAGGTGGGCGGGAAAGCATCCTGCGGGAGCGAGGACGCCGGATCCGCAGGTGAGTATGGGGTCTCCTGGGGGGCGCCGTGACCATTGTTTATTATTTTGGTGTCTCGGATTGGAGTTTTACAGATAAGCTGTAACTCAGACAACCCCTTTCCATTTGTTAAAAATTTTGCATTGACAAAAATATTCACACCCTGTATTCAGAACTTAGTTTGAAACACCTTTGGAAGTGATTACTGCCTTCAGTCTTCTTGGGTATGATGCCACAGGTTCAAGTCAGGGCTCTGGCTGGGCCACTTCAAGGACATTCACAGAGTTGTCCCTAAGCCACTCCTCTGTTGTCTTGTTGGAAGGTGAGCTTTCATCTCAGCCTGAGGTCCCCTGCACTCTGGATCAGGTTTTCATTAAGAATATCTCTGTATTTTGCTCCGTTCAGCTTTACATCAACCCTGATTGGTCTCATTGTCCTAGCTGCTGAAAAACACCCCCCGCAGCATAATGCTGCCACCACCATGCTTCTCTGTAGGGATGGTATTGGGCAGCTGATGAGCAGTGCCTGGTTTCTTCCAGATAGAATGCTTAGAATTGAGACCAAAAGTTCAATCTTGGTTGCATCAGAGCAGAGAATTGTGTTTCTCAGAGTTTCAGAGTCCTTTTTTGGCAAACTCCATGTGAGCTTTAATGTGGTTTTTACTGAGGAGAGGCTTCTTTTTGGCCATTCTGCCATAAAGCCCAAATTGGTAGAGTACTGCAGTGATGGTTGACCTTTTGCAAGTCTCTCCCATCTGCACACAGGATCTCTGGATCTCAGCCAAACTGACCTTTAGGTTCTTGCTCTCCTGTCTTACAAGGCCCTACTTGCCTGATTACTTAGTTTGGTGGGTTGGCCAGCTTTAGGAAGAGTTCTGCTTGTTCCAAACTTCTTCCATTTACAAATTATGGAGGGAACTTTCATTGCAGCAGAAATATTTTTGTAGCCTCCTCCATATCTGTGCCTCCACACAATCCTGTCTCCGGGCTCTACAAGCAGTTCTTTCCTCTTCGTTGCTTGGTTTTGGCTCTGATATGTATTGTGAGACGTTATACAGACAAGAGTGTGTCTTTTACAATTATGTGTAATCAACTAAATTTACCACAGGTGGACTCCAATCAAGGTGTAGAAACATCTCAGGGATGATCAAGGAAAATAGGAGGGCCCCAGAGCTAAATTTCAAGTGTCATACCAAAGGGTCTGAATGCTTATGGCAAAGTTAGTTTTTCATTTTTATGAAATTTGCAAAGATTTCTAACATTCCATTTTCCTTTATAGGATATTAATTGCAAAATAATGGGGAAAAATTAATTTTTTTAAGTTTACACAAGGCCACAACACAACTAAATGTCAACAAAAGTGAAAGGATCTAAGGGGCTGCACGTACGGTCAGTGGGCAGCACTGATGCTTTGCATCTCTGGAGTCCTTGGTTCAAATTCCAAGGACAACATCTGCATAGAGTTTGTAAGTGTTCCCCATGTTTGTGTGTCTCTGTTTATACCAGTTTGCTCCCACACTGGTGACATCAAGTGATGTACAGCACTGCGGAATACATATGTGCTATATACATGAGTAAAATAAATAAATACGATTTTCTGGATCTACTGTATACTACAGTGAGCTGCCCTCCAGCCTGAATTGGGTAACTACAGGACAAAACAGATTGTAGCTGCACAACAAATGGAGATAGGCTGCATAAACTGTATTAAAGGCCTTTTACACTGCTCAATTATCAGGCAAGAACATTTGTGTGAACATGTCATGTAAAACAACAAATAAGTAACCGAAGTACAAGCTAATACTCCTACACCTGCTAGTTGCATTTTTTATGCAAGCATGCAAAATATAAATGGGGAGGTGAGCAGCCGACCAATGATGGCTGCATGGGTACAAACAATCATGTTAATCGTTCATCCCCATAGAGCAGATCATTTGCCCATGTGAGCAATATGAATGAGCGCTAACTGGCATGCTTACTGTTGGTCAGTGCCTGTTCTCACAAGTGGATGATATGCCAGTGTAAAAGGATGTTTTGGATATTTTTTTTTTTATTCTTTATTTTTTTAGCTTCTCAAAGACGGGAAGTATCATTCTTGTATCCCCATGCTTGCCGGCAGTGTTCAATAATCTGTGTACTGACCACTGCTATTTGCTAATATCACACTCTCCTTGTTAAATGACCATCTGCACTTTCTCTTTTCCTCTAAACAGGATAATGAATGAAGAAAACAAGAGACAGATCTGCCAAGACAAAATACTGTGTGTACTGCAGTCTTTTGAAAGAATCTGCTTAGTCATCAGCTCCTGAATGATGAATTTTATGCGCAGCTAAAATCCATCATTCAAAGGAAAAGTGCATGATGCCCACGTTTACATGTAACGATTGCCCCTCCTTGTGGTAAGACCCCTCCATCAGCAAATTATCCTCTATCTTGTGGATAAGGGGATAACGTATAATTCTAGTACAACCCCTTTAAAGCCCCTTTTACACTGGAAGACTGTAAGGCTCTTCAGTGTTCTCACACGAGAGCGATGATCACTCAGTGAATGATGGTAGAGCATGCCGGAGATCGTTGTGGCTGTTTCCATTCACAGTAAACAGGCAGTCATTCGGAGATAAACAACTACCTGTTTACATAGGCAGATGCAGCTGCAGCCCAACAATAATTTTATGGTCTGCATGAAAATTCATGCAAGCCATTCGATTTAAGGAGCAGTTTAAGGGTCTTTAGGCAATCCAATCCTGCTAGGAGCATGCAGGCTGCCTTTTTACAACAGCTTACATTCTGCTATTCGGCTCACAGGCAGAAGTTGCGATAAGACTGAAGGCTTATTCAAGTGAACAGTTGCTCATTCTGTGTTTCCGATGCAATTTTATGCAAATGTGTAACTAGAACTATGATTGATCTTAATGTAAACAGCATACTGGCACAGAAAACTGCTGAATAAGCGTATTTTTATTGATGTGGATGGAAGCGATATAGCTTTGTTGCACTGCCAGCAAACTTATGAACTTCGTTTAGCAACCCATTGATGAGCCTACATTAATAATGACCTCACAGCTCTCTAAAATTGTGAATTAACTCAAATCAGTATTAAATAAAAGTCTACAGAAGAGCATTTTTAGGATTAATAATTAGTGCATCGATTGAAGGATTTACTACGGCACCTAAATTCAACCCCCAAAAGCAATAAAAGTAGGAAAAAGTAATTTCTCTTTAAGGAAACAAGTAACGGCATGCTTGCACGCACTTTCCAGGAAGGTAATTTTACCAATTGCTTTGTAAGTCAGTAAATATTAGAATATGCAAAGGGCTTCTTATTCCGGGCGTGCATGTTACCTGGAGCTTGTTTTAGTTAAAGTCTGGTTTCTGTGGTGTCGGCCCAGTGTCAAATTGCCCTGGACAGAGAACACTGATGTGTAGTGACAGAACTGCACAGTCTTCTGAGTATAGTCACGCTAAAATCCGTACAGAGGAAGTAACCCCTTCACGACTGAGGAAGCCAGAACAACTTTCATTTAGTATTTTCTTTTGCCCCCACGCCTGAAATTAAACACTATAGCCCTTGGTTTCCTATGAAAGGCGCCGTTGAAAGTGCAGTGATTTATTGTTTATTGTTACAGCAGGAAATGTTACAGAAATGCAGAATAAAGTTCTATGTAACCAAACTGTCAGAAGGTGGAAACGAATGCAGAACACATTTTACTTTCCTCCTATATTCTGGTTCATTTCTCCAGCTTACAGCTATCACTATGTGTATACCTATCAAACCAGAATGTGGCATAATAAAAGGAGCCAACTCATAATGGTTTTGTTTATGTGTCGATATAGAGAGGAAAGTAGAGGGCATAGATCATGAAAGCAGAGACTAGTCACAGCATGGAAGGACAGAGTTGGGTATGAGTTGTATAGGGGCTTTGGTGGGCCTGGGTTAGGAGGGACAAGGGATGCAGTGTTTCCCATTCCCGGCCAGCTTCCAAAAGAAACATAGTTGACTCCGTCCAGGCTCCAGGCTGCTGTGCTGTACACATGGCACCTTCCTCCCGCCAGGAACACATTCCCACTGTGCCTTTTAATAGGCTTTTAATTCCCATAAGCGTGGAAGGGGGAGGGAGGAGGGATCATTACATTAATATGTTCTCAGTTTAAAAACAAACCACAGCATTCTCCCATTGCTGCTGTGCTCTGCTGTAGAGAATTACTCCCTTTACATCCAGAATATGCGTCTTGTGAGTCTTTCCTGGGAAAGATTACTTACATGAAACTTGCGAAAGTTCCCTTACCTAAGTTTTAAGAGCCTAATTAGAAGTACACAGATTAAATGAGTGCTCATAAGAGGCTTTTTATTTAAAAAGATCTAAATGAAAAATATATGGAGTAAAATATAGCCATGAATTAAAACTAAAATATAAAATCACTGTATGGCCTCATGTCAACGGGCAAGTTGGATTCCGTGTAGGAAGTCCCGCACAGAATCCAGCCCTGCCCACGGCTGGTGATCCCTATTTGCCTGTATTTCCCCGGCAGCGGGATCCCCGCTATTGGACATGCGCAGTACAGGTCTTTATTTCAAATCTCCTGCTTTCCCGTGGGATCCGCGGCACTTCTGCAATGTCAGTTGTGCCGCGGATCTGACGGCTTCCATTGACTGCAATGGCAGCCGTCCCTGCGGAATCCGCAGAAAAAGAGGAGTATGCTGCGATTTGTTTGTTGGACCTAAAGGTCCGCAAAACAAATTTGCATGCTTACATTTATTTTCAGACGCCTATGCATCCCTATGGGGGCTTGATTTGCGGATCTTTTGTGCGGGTTCCGCAAATGAGACCCACCCGTGGACATGAGGCCTATGACAGGTTGCAGAAAAAAAACATTTTCTTCGGACCTCTGCACACGGGCGGAAATTTCGCGGCAGCATTTACCACAGAATTTCCGCCCTTGGAAGCTGCCATAGGATTGCGATAGAAAACGCAATCCTATGCAGACGGCCGCGGTTTGTCCGTGCGAGAATTCAAAACAAAGCGCGGCATGCTCTATTTCTGTGCGGGGCTCATTTCCCAGACGCTGGCTCCACTCTGCGCCGGCTGGGCGGCAGCTGGCGCATCCAGAGTCGGAGCCGCGGGAGCAGGTAAGTGTCAGATCCGACGTGGCCGTCTGCAGGCGGCCTTCCTCTTGAAAAAAGTCAAATAGTAGTTGTCAGGCTTGGTTCATAGCACAGTTGGGCCAGTCCTCGGGTCGTATGAGCAGCATTTCTACCTATCAGAATTATTTTTTATTGCAGAAAATAGTTTTACATTGGATGGGGAGGGGCGGGGGTAAGGGGCTGAACTGGATACATGTCTTTTTTCTGCCTAAAATAATATGTTACAGTATTACATGTTGCAAACCTCTGAGTTATTGTTACGTCCAAGCCGGACATCAAAACTCCTAATTCGGACGGGACGTAATAGTTGTCAAAAAGGACAGATAAACGCTTTATAAATAACTCGGAGATCAAGTGACCGATAATGAAACAAAACAAAAGGGAAATCTCACCTTGAGGGCTCCTTCACACGGGCGCTGCGATTTTCAGTCAGGCGCAGCGCGGACCGAAAATCGCATGTAGGTTTATGAATGTTCAGACGGCCCGGGTGCGGCAAGTATAGGCTGGTTTACACGGGCCGATGATCGCTCAAAGATCACTCAAACGACAGACTGAGTGACAGCTTCGAGCAATCATTTTGTATAAACTATTAAGTAGCTACTCAGCTACTTAAGAGCAATCAAGTGTGCAAATGAAGCCTTAGCTGAAAGCAGTTAATAGCCCCAGGGCTCTTTTCTGATCCTTTGTTCTCCAGGGGGAAACAATGCTATTAGCACTCCCCGTGGAGAACTGCTGATCAGGCTGAACAAAGATTTTTAGGTTGGACTGAATTTAACGATCAGCTAGCAGTGCATGAAAAGTGCATGATGGGCGCACATTTAGACGCAACAATTATCGCCGAAACGATCACCTTTTAGCGATTTTTTAGTGCTCATAGGCTCGTGTAAATGGGCCTTATATGCTGGACCCGGAATACCGTCGGGCGGGGGGGAGAGAGTTTAGCTCTGCTAAACTCCCTCTCCCTTCCCTCCCTCTATCTGCCCTTTGCTGGCTGTCAGCAAAGGGAGGCGGTGGGAGCTAGTGTGCTAATCTTCCGCCCCGTCCCCTCCCTTTGCCAACAGCCAGCAAGGGGCGGAAAGGGGGAGGGTGTTTAGCAGAGACGCTGCTAAACTCTTTTGTACCTCCCTTTTTCGACAGCTCTCATGGGCTTCCATAGGAGTCTATGGAACACGCCGGCGTATTCCAGCTGATAAGACAGGTCTAGAACAAACTTTTCCAGCCAGCATAAAAACGTCCGGCTATCTTTTCCAGCCGGTCATTTTTATGCACCCTGGAAAATCAGCCATCTGAAATGATCCATTGGGATCCAATGCATCACAAGGTCACGTATATCGTCCGGCCCTGAAAACGCGGCAGATATATGCTTGTGTGAATACTTCCTCATACCTTAAGATGAGAAAAACCCTGCCTTAGGTGGGCTCACGTGAATAGGTCAGATTCTGCTTGTGAATATATGCAGCGGAAGACTTGCGAGCGATCATGGAAATGAATTGCGAATGTTCACACATGCGTGCGGTCTTCTGCACAGATGTATGCATATGGACAGCATATTGTCCGTGTGGAAGAAAGATAGCAAGCAGGGAATGACATCAGAAGGCGCTCAGGCGTCTATTGTGCTCTCTCTCTATTTCATTCCAGTTTTGTATCTGGTCTACTAGCAAGTTGCGAGCAAATTCGCATCCATACGCAATCTTAATTGCGTATGCACTGCAAATTGCATACATCCATAGAGATCAATGGAGCCCATACACACAGAATCCGCGATAAAATAGAGCATGCTGCAATTTTTCTTCTGCTCGCGGAATCCACAATTCCTACCAGTAAATGTGAGAAAACCAGCGAAAGTCAATGCCTTCCAATGCCCATGTATTACCGCGTATCCTCTGCGTGGAAGGTGATTGTGGAATCCGCAATTCAAATCCAGTTGCATGAGACTGGGTGATTGCTCTGATGAGGGCGGCGCGACAACTGGTACCTTGGGACTTTGTAAGCTGTCCCTAGATGGAAAGGGGATGACAATAGACAGATGTTAATAGCAAAAGTCCCAACGGTAAAGGAAACAGAAGTAACACCCCACTAATAATTATGAACCTTATGGACTTTTGACACCAGGGGGGGCACACTCCAAGAAGAGGGATCGGAATATAAATACTTTAGCAGTGACTGATTGCTGACAGGGAACAAGACCGCCACAATCAGACCAAATACCATCAGACGGATGTGGGCTTGTTGGTGTCCAGCAGGAAATAACAAGGCACAAGCACCTCTGTCACATGGGCCAGTTCTGATGCCAGCCCAGACCGGCTTCCATCATACAGCTGTCGTCCTAAGATATTAATGCAGTTTGCACTCTGTAACACTTATACAAATAAGACTTACTAAGGCTGTCTTCATACACCGCATATAAGCATGTTGACATGGCAGATTCTGCCACATAATTTTCCGCATGGAATCCACCTCTAAATCCACACCATTCCTATTTATACTGCAGATTTCTGCTGCGGGATTGAACCCTTGCAAAAATAGGTTAAATCCCACAGCAGATCCGTTAAAAAAACTGCAGCCAAATCCGAATATTTGGGTGCGGATTTGGTCTCTACAATTCCCAGCATATCTGCTACGTGCTTTCAGCTGCAGAAGCCCACAACAGATATGGTCCATGTAAAGTCAGGCTGAGGCCTCATTCACTCGCGGACAAAAAACGTGTCAGGGAGAATAAGCCGCAATACAGTCGGGGCTAAAATTAGCGTTTTCATGTCCATTCACTCAGTCGGGCATGGTGTATATACGCCGCAGCCCAAAATTGCTTTGATCGGAATAAATCCTCAAAATTACTTCTAATGGCTCAATAGAGCCAGCTGACATGTTTTAGCAGCGTTGGTCGCTGCTAAACTCAATCCACCTCGCTTTTTTAGCAGCTCCCTTATGAGTATATGGGAGCCACCAGGATATATTGGCTAAAAGATAGGGCAAGACCTATCTTTTCTGGCCGCAAATAAAATCGGCCGCTGGAACGGCCAAGGATAGGACATGCTGCTCATGTGTATGAACCCATTCAAAAGAATGGGGTTCATATTAGTGTGAGATTTGTGTGTCGCGCATCACACAAATCACGCTCTATTTTCTCGGCTCCTTCACAAAGGTGAAGGCAATTTTGCTGCGAGAAAATCGTGGCAAAAATGTGTCTTTGTTCCCGCGATTTTTGAGCATCAGCGATGCTTTTTCCTGAGAATAATCTTGCATTGCTTCCGCCTACGAAAGTCAATAGGAATTTCTAATGTTAAAAATGCATCGCACAAAAATCATTGACTTATACTTCAATGAATGGGTGAGAGCTGCCTGTGATTGGCTGAGCGATGTGACCAATCACAGGCAGCACTCAGCTGTCATTCAATGGCTGAGCACTGCCTGTAAATGGCTTAGTGCTCAGCTAATTAGACCAGTGCTTTCTGGGGGCGGGGATTTTTCAATCCCCTGCCTCCAGAAGACAGAAGACGACTGCTGGGGCCGGAGTGAAGAGTTTTTTTCAGCTAGGAATGGGCTTATATTTCAAGCTCTTCCCCAAAAATCATTGCCGCGGGGGTTGCCTGCAACCCACTGCTTTCAATGGGGCCGCAGCAGCGCCAGCCTCATTGCAAGCAATGGGATATCATCGCAGACGTCTGCTACAGCTGTGACAGAGGATTTGGGGATGAAGGAGTCCCCTGTCATAGCTGTGACAGCTGTGGCAGAAGTCTGCGATGTACTCCCTATGTTTTTAATGGGGCTGGCGCTCCTCCCGCTGGCCCCATTGAGAAAAATGAGCGATATCGCAGATTTTTCTCTGCCCTGCGAGGCTTAAAGGGGTTGTCCCGCGCCGAAACGGGTTTTTTTTTTTTTTAAACCCCCCCCCCGTTCGGCGCGAGACAACCCCGATGCAGGGGTTAAAAAAGAACACTGGAGAGTGCTTACCTGAATCCCCGCGCTCCGGTGACTTCTTACTTACCTGCTGAAGATGGCCACCGGGATCTTCTCCCTCGGTGGACCGCAGGGCTTCTGTGCGGTCCATTGCCGATTCCAGCCTCCTGATTGGCTGGAATCGGCATGTGACGGGGCGGAGCTACATGGAGCCGGCATCCTGCACGAGCGGCCCCATTGAGAAAAGAAGAAGACCCGGACTGCGCAAGCGGGGCTAATTTGGCCATTAGACTCCGAAAATTAGTCGGCTCCATGGAAACGAGGACGCTAGCAACGGAACAGGTAAGTGAAAAACTTCTTATAACTTCTGTATGGCTCATAATTAATGCACAATGTACATTACAAAGTGCATTAATATGGCCATACAGAAGTGTATAGACCCACTTGCTGCCGCGGGACAACCCCTTTAAGTGTAAAAATCGCAAATGAGTATGAAACCATTGAAAATCACTGGCTTGATAGTTCTGCGTTTCCACTCACTCTCGCATCGCGCAATTTTATGGCAAGTGTGAAGGCACCCTGAGGGCAGATTCAAGCACAGCCTTGTACTGTTTTCGTGGCATTTTAATTTTCTCTTATGATGTTTTGAGTTTTTTTCAGCTCCAAAATGCTGTGATTATATTAACATTTGCAGTGAAATATAAAAAAAATGTCACATACAAAGTGCTTACCTTTAGTGCATTCTTCCGGCAATTTGGGCTTGCGATGTGTATTTCAAAACACAGCATGCACAACTTGTGGAACTTTCCATGATGGTTTTATCACAGGCTGAAAAATGGCAAAAAAATATGTACGTATGAAATGTAACAAAATAAAACATGGCATTAAAACTCTTGTAAAAGAAAAACCCTGAAAAAGATTACAATGCATGGTGTTTTTAGCAAATCTATACATGAGCAACACAGAACAAAAATGTCAACCCACAAATTTGGAACAAACTCAACTGCGAATTCCTAGGCTGAAAACTCTGTGCGTTTGGATGTCGCTTTTGCATGAAGCTTTCAATAATATTCTACATTTTACTTACCTTTTCTTTTCACTCCTCCTTTTTGATTTAAAAAAAGGTAGTACATAACAATAATAATAATCATCTTTATTTATATAGTGGCAACATATTCCGCAGCGTTTGCGAAAACAGGTGGATACAGAAAAGCAAAAGTACAATAATACAAAACCCACGGTTACATAGTAATCAGTTGATGGACACAGTAGGGGTGAGGGTCCTGCTCCAAGGAGCCTACATACTACAATTAATGGGGTGATACAGAAGATAAAGGACAATGGTCAGACTTAAGGCTTACTTACACGAGCGTATATTGGCCGGTGTTTTCACGGCCGGCTGATATGCGCTTCCATCTGAGCAGTGCCCCCCCCTCACTGGCTCTCTGCCTCTCTCCTTCCCTTCAAGCGATTTACAATAGAAGTGGGCTGGGCGGGGGCGGAGCTTAGATCCCAATTTAGAAAGTGACATTTCAGATTTGCTGCAGGTTGCACAGCTTTCCTTGACTGCAATGGAAGCTGTCCGTGCGAGTCCTGCACAAATATAGAGCATGCTGCAATTTCCTCCACAAGCGGAAATCGCAAGTGCTTTCCGCTCGTGTGAATGGAAGAATCATTTTACATTGTATGCTATGGACCGACATTGCTGCGGAATCCATGGACATTGGTATAACTATAAGGGATGCAGGGGATGCAGTTGCACCTGGGCCCAGGAGCCTTAGGGGGCCCATAAGGCTTCTCTTCTCCATATAGGGAACCCAGTACTATGAATAAAGCATTATAGTTGGGTGCCCTGTTACAGGTTTTGCATTGGGGCCCAGGGTCTTTAAGTTATGCCTCTGCGTTAGGGCTCCTGCACACTTGCGTTTTTTTCACGCGATATTTTTTGGTTTTTTCACGCGATTGTCAATGAGACTTTCTATTGTTAAAAACGCACCAACTTGCAAAGCGTTTTTAACATTAGAAAGTCCCATTGACAATCGCGTGAAGAAATCGCAAGTGTTCAGGAGCCCTTAAGGAGTTAAGAGCAGTCGGGGGGGGGGGGTCCCAAGATAAACCTTTGCACCCGGACCCATGAACCTTTAGCTACACCCCTGTCCTCTGCCATATGCCCGCCGTGGATTCCGCAGGAAAAATCTGCTCATGTGCATTGGCCCTAATCTTCAAGTTTTATCTTAACAGATGTGGATCCTGTTATTTATAAAAATGGCATTTCTAGCTCAGGAAACTTGTGACAAACACTTTAATTACCACTAGGGATCTCTTGTTATTTAATGAGAGCGCTGGCAGAGCCCTTTGATAGGGTCCATGCAGTAAGAAAGATAAGAAACCATGACATTCTTTGGATCCATTGTGTGCTTGATGCTATCCCTTATCAGAAAGTCAAGCTCTTTGTAGCCCAGCAGTCAAAAAGTCTAGGTTATCTCTACAGGATTGAGAAACATAGCTGTAGGCAAAAGCAGCAAACTTCAATTAGCCTCATAGCTGGTGGGGAGATTTGTGACCACCTGGATAGGGATTACTAAAACAAACTCATTATGCACTGGGCACCTAGGAATCTATTTAAAAGGACACTCCCAATATAACTTTATTTGTAAATTGGAATTAGTCATGTAATTGAACCAGTATATTAAGCCATCAGTTATTTTATTTTATTACGCTGAATTACTTATCAGAACAATTTTCTCTTTTAGTTTACATACAAGTCATGGCCGGGGAAAGAGGTGGTGAAAACGAAACCACTGAACTCCTATTGAAATCAGTGGTTTGTTTTTATCCCGCTATACGGCCGTAATTATCACGGCCGTATAGGGGGAGAAACCCACACTGATCTGAATGCGCCCTGCTGGCTCTTTCACACGGATGTATATTGGCCCCGTTTTCATGGCCGGCCGATATATGCCACCCATCTGAGGAACTGGTTTCCAATGCCTCCGTTCAGATGAGCGTTTTTCCGCTGTGTAAAAGCGCCCACTGGCCAAGGTAGCGTGTACGGTGCGAATTTCAGTTGGGCACTTTTATGCCAGCCAGAAAACATAGTTCTGGAACTATCTTTTCCATCGATATGGCCACTGGCATAGACTCCTATGGGAGCCTATGACAGCTGCCAGAGAAGGGAGCTGGAGAGAGTTTAGCAGCGTGTCTGCTAAACTCCCACCCCATTCCCATGTCCTCTCCGCCCTTTCCCGGCTGTTTGCAATGGGAGGGGATGGGGTGGGGCTATTTGCTAAGCTCGTGCCTCGACCCGCCTCCTCCCATTGCTGGCAGCCAACAAGGGGCTGAGAGGGGGTGGGAGCACAGCACACTAGCTCCCACCCCGTCCAGCTCCCTTCCCTTGCCGAGAGCCAGCGAGGGGGCGGAAAGGGGGAGGCAGTTTAGCTGAGGTAAACTGTCTGCCCCCAGCCGACGGTATTCAGAAGTTTTAATGCCCGTTTAAGCGATTTTCGGCCGCGCTGTGGTCGTCACACGGCTGGCCGAAAATGGCCTATGCTCATGTGAAAGAGAACTAAATCTGTTGTTGTAGATTTCTGTTTCATAAGGAACCTTTCACATACAATTATTTGCAGGATGCAGGATTTTGTCAATTAATATGGATTTTGTTGTGTTTTTAACCAGTTTTTGTTTTCTGCACACATTAGCTCAATGCACATTCCAGCGAACAGCTGATCAGTAGTGTCCGGAACAGTAGACCCCTGTCGATCTACTGTTAAAGGTGTATTAAGGTGATAGGTCATCAACAGGTTAAAGCTGGACAACCCCTTCAGTTAAGGTTCGTGCGCTTTACTATTAATTAGGGGTTGGTCTGGGTTCTGCGATTAATTAAGGAGTCTGGATTACTATAGGTTCTGATCTAGGGTCTGAATTTATTTGTATTGCTATAGAAGCAGAGGGTGGGTGCAGAAATGAGGTGCCAAAGATAAATTGTACAGTCATCAGGATACGTTGTCATAGCGGTGTGGGCCAGATGGAGAAATAAATAAAATGGAATGATTCCAAACAGCAATAACATCACCTGTGAGTTACTAAACCTGACTGAAAAGGCAAGTATATGACTGCCCTTGACCATATGGTTAGTTGTTTCTATGCTTCACTTGTATTTTACTTCTTGAGGGGTGTGACTAGGTAAAGGAAAATTCACCATAGTTCTCTATGCTGGCAAGACTGTATGTGGGCTGGTAAGGTGGGGGTGTTTATGTGACAAGGCTGCTTTTTTTGTGCCCGTACAGTAGCTAAGGAGTACTGCCACACAATGCCATTACACAGTGCTCAAATAGTACCAATATACAATCACTGCATCACAGCTTCATGCATGAAGCAATCTAAGTACAGTGCTATATAATATCTAAATAATACTGCAATACAATATTAAGATTTGTTATGGTGACAAGCCTCAATCCGCAGGGACAGCTGATTCACTATGTGCCCCTGTGTATTATGGCAGTCTACACGAGTCCTTACAGTGAATTTACACATTGAGGAAAAATCCACCACAAGTAATCTGCATCAAAATCCACATCTTACGTACGGATTTTGATGTGGATTTGACACAGAATTGGTGTGGAATTGCTGCGGATTAAGCCTAGAAACAAGGATAGGAACAGATGTACAACCTCTTGAGAGCTCATAGCCGATGATGACAAAATGTCACTGTATACCTAAAAAGTGCTCGGAGAAAAGCTGTAGGGCAATGGTCCGACAGGCCATCTGGTCTTATTTTGGGAAAACAAAGGCAGAATTTAAGAAAAAAAAAATCAATTTTGAGTCTCTTTAGTGTTTTAATGATTTATGCTTTTTAGCCATCTGTAGTATGCTAGTGTTGTCCGTGTTTACAACTGATGGCAGACAGACAGCACTCTGACCCATTACAGTCAATAAGGCTGTGCAGAAATAGGTTTTTGAACGCGGACTGATAGTTTGTGAATTTAAAAAAAAATCTAGAGATGTCTTATCCTGGTCCGACAGTCAATGATTGCACATTAAAAAGGAGCATAAACGGATGACAACTGTATATGCTCCTTATTTCATGGATCATTGTTAACCATTCTAGAAAGAAATTGGGCCTCCTCCTTTATTTTTGTTTACTTACGAGAAGAAAGCGTAGATAGCACATAGGTGACGCATAGTGCAAATGGGCGTACACGTGGATTTAAATCTTTCCATTTTTCATGGACCAAAATTGGATATGCTTGTTTGTAGAAGCGCTAAAATTATGAAATACATGTTCTTGATATCAAGAAACTTTTATGTCATATAGTAGCATTTCTTTTCTTTAAAGGGACTTTCCTGCCAGATAAATTGCCGGGCCCTGATGAAATGCACCCAAGGGTTCTAAGGGAACTAAGTGACGTGATAGCTAGACCGTTATTTCTTATATTTAAAGACACTATTGAGACCGGGGTTGTACTGCTGGATTGGCACATTGCCAACGTGATTCCAATATACAAAAAGGGGTCTAAAAGAGAGCCTGGAAACTACAGGCCGGTAAGTCTCCCTTCAATAAGTGGAAAAATTTTCGAGGGGTTTCTCAGAGACGCCATCCTAGAATACCTCAAGGAGAACAACGGAATAACTCCTCACCAGCATGGGTTCATGAGGAGTCGATCATCTCAGACCAATTTGATCAGCTTCTACGATAAAGTAAGCTCTAGGCTGGACCTGGGAGAGTCTATTGATCTTGTATATCTGGATTTCTCTAAAGCATTTGATACAGTGCTGCATAATAGGTTGATATATAAAATGAAGCAGCTCGATCTGGGCGAAAACGTGTGTATCTGGGTAAGGAACTGGCTAAGACATAGAAAGCAGAGGGTCGTAATAAATGGTTCATACTCTGATTGGGCCACCATTGCTAGTGGGGTGCCACAGGGTTCAGTATTAGGCCCCATTCTGTTCAATAACACAGCGAAGGACAATATGTGGCTACAAAAGGACCTGGATAAGCTGGGGACTTGGGTAGAAAAATGGCTAATGAAGTTCAATGTTGAAAAATGTAAGGTTATGCACATGGGCAGAAGAAGCGGATGTCACCAATATACACTAAATGGAGTACAGCTAGGGAAAAGTGATATGGAAAAAGACCTGGGGGTACTAGTGGACTGTAGACTTAACTGGAGCAATCAATGCTAGTCAGCTGCTGCAAAAGCAAATAAAGTCTTGGGGTGAATAAAAAGAGGCATAGGGGCGAGGGATGAGAACACTATTCTCCCACTGTATAAGGTACTTGTCAGGCCTCACATGGAATACTGTGTACAGTTCTGGACACCGGTGCTCAGGAAAGATGTTGCAGTGCTTGAGGGGGTTCAAAGAAGGGCAACTAAATTAATAAATGGAATGGGAGAACTGGAATACCCAGAGAGATCAAAATTGGGATTATTTACCCTGGAACAAAGATGGTTAAGGGGCCATCAAATAACTGTGTATAAATACATTAGGGGATAATACAAGGATCTCTCCCATGACCTGTTTGTACCCAGAACTGTGACGGTAACAATAGAGCATCCTCTAGGTCTAGAAGAAAGCAGGTTTCATCACCAACACAGAAGGGGGTTCTTTACTGTAAGAGCAGTGAAACTGTGGAACTCTCTGCCTGAGAACATGGTGATTGCAAAATCCATTGAGGAGCTTAAGAGGGGACTAGATATCTTCCTAGAGTGCTATGATATTACAGGATATAGACATTAGGTGACCAGCGGGGTTGTTGATCTCAAATGTTGATTCAGGGATTACTCTGACTGCCATTATGGAGTCAGGAAGGAATATTTTCCTCCATAGGAGCTAATTGGTTCGCTGGGTTTGTTTTTGCCTTCATCTGGACCAATAAGGGAGAAGTTAAGACAGGCTGAACTAGATGGACATTGTCTTCATTCAGCCTAACATACAATGTTACCATGTTACCATAGTAATCAATGGCACATCATTAGGCTATGCCATCCCTTACTGATCTGTATGATCTGACTTCCAATACTCCCACGATCCTAAGAATTAAAGGGCAGCACTATAATGTTCCTGCTACTTTTTTCTGTACAGTTATGCTTCCAGGCACTCAACATGCAAGGAGCCCCTTCATTGATCATGGATCAAATTTGAAAAAAACAAGATTCTTATGTCTTTAGAGAGCCCCAGAGTCACACAAAATTGTAGTTTCTCCTATTTTTAGATTAAAATTCAGGTTCAATGGGATTAAAATTCCCATTGAACTTAATTTATATTTTCATTGATTACCCATAAAATTAAAACCTTCTGCCTAATGTTATGTAGGTTACCTTTATGTCAACACAAGAACTTTAAAGCATGTGCTTTACAAGCCCTCTGAAAGTGTCCTATGGTATCTGCCACCAAGAAAGCAGCAGCAGGTCCTTTAAAAGGAACCTCTCATGGCCTTTGAGCCCCATCATCTATATTATGGTAGTCAAGGATCAAAGAACGTGTGGTCGGGGAGCTTTGTGTGCATGCTCTCCTATTCAACCCTATGGAACAGCATGCATGCACAGAGGGGACTGAAAAGAGTCTTGCTACTGGTGCGCATGGACTTCATGGGGACAGAATGCAGGAACGGGGTGCCCGGTGAATATAAAACACTGCTCCTCGGACACCCCGTTCCCTGACCTTTGAGCCCCATAACATAGTTTGTGGGACTCAAAGATCATGACAAATTCCCTTTAAGTCCTGTAGTTGAGTCCTCCATGAATCTTGTTTTCCCAGCACATCCACAGATGTTCAACTGGGATCTGATGAATTTGGAGGCCAATACAACACCTCAAACTTATTATCATGTTCCTCAAACCATTCCTGAACACTTTTTGCAGGAAACCCCCTGCATACCCAGTGGCGCAAAGAGAGAAGCAAGTATATGTGACCATCTTGAAATATTTACTAGTGGACACAGAAAGGCCCTTTAATAGAAACTGCAGATGGCGCTGTTCTTACAATATTTCTGGAATCTCTGTGGATATAAGCATTTAAAAATTATAATTATGAGCTGCATTTAACAATAAACAATATTTTTTTGTAAGCTAACCCTTTTAAGTAAATATTTTAGGTGTTGAATGGTTAAGTGGTAATCCATATGACCATTTAAAATACCACTCATGTCAGCATTCACTGTTCTAGATCACTGTCCTGAAAGAAAAGCTTTTAACGACAGCTGTAATCAATGAATATGCAGTCATTACGAGACCAGAGCTCAGACATCTCCTTATTGACTATTATATGCAAAATGTATGCATTAAGTTATTTGGCATCTTATCAAATATACCCCAGACACTATACGTGGAATTTACTGTTTTTAAAGACAGAAGTTTCGTGCCCCAGCCTTTTTTTCAATAATGGCCCAATGCCCATAGACGGAAACTCTGCAGCGAGTAATAATAGCCCCCATATGCCCTACTCAGTAATGATGTACCTCATATGCTCCCATTCAGTATTTATGCCCAAGTTTATGCAGTAAATTAAAAAATAGCTTATACTCACGGCACCTTTTGCTCCCCCACAAGTCCACACCTCTCCAGTTCCCTGCTCACTTCCGGGTAAAGTGATGATGTCAAGTATCATAGTGGCCAATCCTTGGCCTCAGCACTTCTACAACTGAGGTCAGTGATTGGCTGCAGCGGTCCCATGCTTAAACAGGAAGTGAATGGGGGAATGAATTGAGCGTCACAGATCAGCAGCAGAGAAAAAGTTGAGCATGGGTTTTTTTCCCCCCTAAATTGCCACCTACTTTATTAAAGAAAAAAATAAACTCAGGGGAACCCCAGGGTGCCCGACTGGACCCAGCAGCCCAGGTTCACCTCTTCCTCTGGGCCTTTGTACTGCTCAAATGGCTGCACAGGCAGAATGTTCGCCCCTGCACTAGCCATTCTACTCAGTGTATTAGATAATCAGATGATACAGACACATGACAAAACTGCTAAGAAAACCACTCAAGAAACAGTTGAAATGTGTGGAATTCCAGAGTTATACTTGGTCATACTGTGAGTAGAATTGAGTTAAGACTTAAAGGAAAACTGTGTCCCATAAAAACACAGTACAAGGAGTATATTACGTTAATTTAAAGCAGTTTCTGGTTTAGGATAATCAACTGTTAGGATAATCTGAGTTAACATAAGCACTGGCCTAACTATAGGGGATGCGTTTGCACTAGGGGCCCAGGAGCCTTAGGGGCCCATGAGGCCTTTCTTCTCCATTTAGGGAGCCCAGTACTATGAATAAAGCATAGTTGGGGGCCCTGTTACAGGCTTTGCATTGGGGCCCAGGAGCTACATGTTATGCCTCTATCTAAAGGGGTTAAGAAACGTTGGGGGGGCCCCAAGATAAACTTTTGCACCCAGGCCATGAGCCTTTAGCTATGCCCCTAAATATAAGGGGTCCTCTTTTTAGGTTCCTCATTTCTTGACAAGAGTGGAGAACTGTTACAAATCGTGCAAATCGTGTCTCTCACTTTAGAAGACCTGTACGATCCTGTATGACATAGACAACATATTGACGTGGATGAGCACAATCCCCCCGGGGCACCACTGCAAGGAAACTGAACACTTAGTGCTATATTTCCCCACATATTACAGCTGTTTACTCAAGGCCCCAGCAGGAGGACACTTTGTGACCAACTTGTTGTCAAATGACCCTTCTAAAAGTGGCTTTAAACTCAACAATGATCCTGGACCATATTAACCATTTATGAGGCAACTGAACGGTTGGTGGCTAAACCGAATTAGCAAACGAGCCAAGGATGATTGTTATGCTGGCATAAAATCAACAATAATTGAACCAATTATCATTCATCCTTTAATCGTTGGTCGTGTTTACACTGAACGAATATCATCCAAATGCGAACGATCCGGCGATATTGTGAACAGATTATAACCATTCCATGTAAGAGCACCCTAAGCATCTCCTCTAATAAGATAGCAGTCCGTTTCTGGAAACTGTTTACGCCAGAAACATGTACTTGAAGGTTGAAAGAATAGAAGGAGAATTGCTAATTAAATCCTATCACCACACACTTGTTTGTTTAATCCCCAAAGCCAGTGGAATTTTCTCCACCACCCCTAATATGGAGTGTAATTGTGTGGTTTGCAAATTAAATGAGGCAGAGAGAAAGCATTCCGAGGTTTTAATCCACTATCTCACCCTCAATGTTGGCAGATACATGTGATAGCTGTTTATAATCCCCATATCTAATACTGTAGTCTCAGGTCTTTCTCAGGGTACATGGATACACAATACGTGTCCTATTTATTTCTGTCTCACCATATAAAGGGGATGTGACACATGGTTGCTTTGTAAGCCAGCATCTACAGTAGCTTCACTTTTGCATTTTTTGCCCCCGCACATGCATTTACAATTCTGGTAATTGCTACTTAGCAACACTTTGCCAGCTGTGCTTCTATTAGCCAACTGGTGGATTGTAGTTTTGTGTTTTTTTTGAGAAATTTAAATACTTGTGCCAGAGGGCTGTGAAAGTGGAGTAAACATAAGGCCTCATATATCCAGCATGTATTGCAGCTCTATATAGCCAGTAAGTTGTAAAGAGTCATAATAAGGTATAAAATACAGGTTGATGGGGCCTTACTATATCTTTAGTGGAGGCAAACATTGAATTTTTTTTCTATCATATTTCATATTAATCCGAAAGATCCATATAGTTTATCCCCATGAGGATAGGCCAGATAGGATCTGCTTACTGTATATCCATGTAGATACTTTGGGGCAGTTTTATGTATGTTAGACTCTTCTATTCTTTACACTGGTACTGGTGCATCTTGTCTCCACCGGAAAAAAGGGTGGAGACATGGGTTGGCCGGGTTGTGCACTTTCCCAAGAGTGTATTGGCTACTCCCCAGACAGAGCATGTCACATCCCCAGGTTCCAGCTGTTCCCCCACACACATTCCTAACCCTAACATTAATCAACAGTCCTAACCATAACCCTAACCGTCCTGCCACTCTCCCCTCCTGGCTGTGGCACTGTCAGTCTCCCCCCTGCCCTCCCATCTCCGCTGATTTGACATCATCTCCCCTCCCGGCTACTGTCACTGTTTCCGCCACTGTGCCTTCTCCCCTGCCAGCTCCGGCGCTGTCCGTCTGGTGCTGTAACTCTCCCTGCAGGCTTCCCATCTGCCATGCAATCTATCCTGCGCTGTCATTCTCCCTCCTCCTCCCATCCCTGACCATCTAACATCATCTACCCTCCCGGATCCTGTGACTGTCCTTGGCGCTTTGCCCTCTCCTGGCACAGTTGCTGTCCGTCACCCGCTGTGACTCCCATCAGCGCTGCAATATGTCCTAGTGTCTGCCGGTGCAACTGAAGCGTGGGCCGCTCTGTGTCTCCCAGTCCACCAAAGCATCTGAGCTGCCGTCAGGCTATCTGTCCCCCCTCTCTCCCCTGTCTTCTGCCGCCATCAAGGTAATCTTCTGCCAGCGTCAAGCTAGCCAATCAGGAGCTGTGGGCGTTCCCCATGTCTCTACCTTTAGTTCCAGTGGAGACAAGATGCACCAGTACCCTTTACACTACCTGTTGGATGGTATATTTTAGAGCAATATTTTCCAACAAAAAACAACCACAATCCATTAATGAATCTGGCGCGATTATAACTTGACAAAACCACTTCCATATTTTGGTATATAATAAGCAAGTATGCCACAAATGACTGGTTTTTTTTAGCATAAAACTATAAATGTCAGGAACAAGGCACAACCATGTTAATAAATCTCCCCTTATGTTTACATCAAAAGGGTAACAGAAGTGGTATTTGCTTTTCCTTTACATCTCCTACACACTTTTCTAAATAAATGATAAAAGATACAGAAATACTATGGAAAGAAAACGCTTTCTATATATATATATATATATATATATATATATATATATATATATATAGGTGGTTGTGGAAATATTTAATATCACAGCAGTGGATTATATTATCTGGATAGTCAACAAGTACTGATATAAAATCATTGGTTTCATATCATGCATTTTCACTCACTCTCGAATTGCGGGAAAATCATGCGATTTTTTTCACTAGTGTGAACGCTCCATAAGGGCGAGCACCCACTGGCGTTTGCGTTTTCCGCGGGAAAAAAACGCGGCGTTTTCGCGGCGTTTTCGCGGCTTTTCCATTAATTTCCATGGAGAAAAATAAGGACACATATGCAACTGACAGTTCCTATGTTAAAAACGCAAACGCAACGCAAAAAAAACGCCAGTGGACAGGAACACATGTTATCTCTATGCCTGTGCAGGAAAAACGCAAAACGCAGGTAAAAAAACGCCAGTGGGTGCTCGCCCTAAGTCTGTAGCTAACATAATTATCCCCTTCTCCTTCTGTTACATACATGAAGGTAAACAGTTGCTGCAAAATGCCGCGGATGTATGGCATGTAGATGGGGCAAGCTCAGGTGCTGAGCCCACGCCCTCCCTAGTGGGAGCCAGCTGTGATTGACAGTTGGGGTTGGGCTGCAATGGAAGGGATTGCAGAGAACTCTGATCCCCTTTGGTAACCCCCTACATGCCACGATCGATGATGATTGTGGCGTGTAAGCAGTAAAGTGATGGAGTGAGCTCACACTGTGACATAATATGCACTCTGCCATACAATTGTGGAGGGACAAAAGGTTGTCAGGGCAAGTGAACTCCTGACAATGGCCTCCAGGTCTGCCATGGCTTGTGATGACAAAAATAAGGATATAATACACTGTAGTGCAGAAGTAATGCAGTGTATTATCTATACAATAACAGGATTGTAGGTTCAAGTCCCTTAGAGGGACATAGAAAAAAGGTAAAAAAAAATCTAAAGAAAAAAAATTTGTAAATTAAAATCTTTATTCTCCTGGAAGTTAAGAATAGTTATTGACTAGAGTTTATTTAAGGGGTAAGAATATGTATTTCCTCAATACCATGAAATACAGCTGTATTACATAACAACTCTATGGCGGGGAGAGTCAACAGGTTGAATAAATACAACCGTGTTTTGTTTTTTTCTGTAGCCTAGTTTGATCCAAGATGAAATTTAGCATTTTCGAGTCATGTATAGCATCACTATCTCATTTCGAATCCTTTCCCTGCCTGACTCTTCCCGGTTTGTTATTGTCAATCTCCTTGGCTGGCAGCAGTGACAGCCTTTGAAGCTTGCCTGGTTCTAATCATCTCTCATCCATCAAAGCATCGCAGCTTTCCCCCAATGTTCCCTGTCTTTGTTGGTTTGTGACACAAACACTTCAGCATTTCTATGGCAGCCAAAGCCAAAATGGAAGAAACTGCAGGGTGTGTGTTTTAGTCTCTAGTGGCAATTTCTGGCCCGCTCCCAGGATCTGACGCAATTAGAGAACCACAGAACAAATACAGATGGGATGGGTTCCTATCGCATCTTTCATCCAATTTACACATCTCTAAAAGGAAAATATCCATAATTCACAAGATGCTTTTCTACTGAACTATCTATATTGTATACATATGTGCGTGCTGGGAGCAAAGAGAGGATTTAATAAAGCATAATTGTGGTCTGTGTTATTAAGTTCTGCCTCATTACACAGTGCGTTATTGCACAGTCAATTCACTTTCCTGAGCTAGATTCCAGAATGAGATTGTTATTACTCTTTACTACGTGTCACTGGCTTTCAGGTACGGGTCACTGACTTCAATAACTCAGCCCTTCTTGCTTACATTACAAATGACACTAGCCCATTTTCTTACTTCTGATCACCTAAAAGTGTGCATAGGTGGACTTGATGGTATCCTGGACTGAGAGCACTAGGATCTAGGGATCATTGGTCTGTAGCATGGAAATGACGGCTCTAGCATTTTAATTTCCTCTCTTTTTAACTTGTGATTACAGCAAATGAGTGCATGTTGCTATTTTTTACACTTTTTTTGTAAGATTGTGTTGTTGAAAGTGATTACTTGATGCTGATAAGATTTTAGATTCACAAAGGTTAAAGTGACCTTGAGAGGTCAAACTCATGGGGGTCCCATACACAGTTTATATACTTACATTATAGTCATCAACACACCCATTTAATCAATGGATATGCATGTTCTTTATTGTTTAAATGCCACCCTCCAAAGATGGTTATACATGGGGAGATAATCTGCCTGTGGTAATCAGTGATGACCAACAATAAACATGTTGGTCAGCACTTGTTAATAATGGTCACAGATTATTGCTGGTCTGGAGACAAACTACCATTACTACAATTGTTCGTCCCCAATACAGAATACATTCTCCGCCTGCACAGCTCTCTGTTTACCTGTGTGGATGTCCTACTTTCAATAGGACATTTCTGTGTCTGAAAAGCTAACACATTCAGCGTTTAAATGAATGTTAATAACACATCATTGGCCACATAAAGGCCAATTTACACGCAAAGACAATCTTTCAAACGATTGAAAGTTTTAGAGATTATTTTGCATAAAGTGTTAATGGACACTAATGTTTATTAACACTTTATCATCTTCATTTGCATGTAAAATAGCCTCTGGGGTCTGTTTGTAGAGATGCACATAGTTGCATCGCTCTCACACAGCCTGCTGGCAGAATGCAATAGAATCTCCTGGCTCCCGCTGAGAACACAGCATGTGGTCGGTTGAGAGATACTTTATTTCTATGTGGCTGAACCATGGATTTTAAGCTCACCATAAAATCACATTTCAGACGAAAAGTGCGAGATATGCGCGTTTCCATCGCTTATATGCGGTTGTTTGTACGCATTTTGAGTGATAATTTTTGCATGTAAATGGGCCTTAAGGCTCTATTTTCATCTTCATTCAGGTTCCTATTCTTCTGTTATATCATAGAAACAAAACAACGGAAACAAATGTTTGTTTTATTTCCCATTGACTTCAATGAGTTTTTGGGGCTCTCATTTTGTCTCTGTTCATGACCATTCCATCAGGTTTGCTTTTTTTAATTAAAAAATTGCTATTGCTATTTTTTCAGTTGTTCGGTTGCCTGCTGTCAGCGCTACAGCACAGGGTAAAGAACGGAAGTAGATCACTCTGTCCTTTGTGTAGTGGCTGGCACTGGTAACTGCAGGTGCCGCTCTCATAAAGTTATGCCTAATGGATTGCTTTGCAGTTTTAGACACACATGGAAGAATTCTTTGCTTTACTTGAGTACACCAAAGATCACATTGTGACGTCCCTCAAAAAAATAACAGAATAAACGTTAATAAAGTTTATTAAAAGAAAATACTCTGTTATAAAAAACATTTGTTTTATTTTGTAAAGGTGAAAAAAACGCATCTATGCGATATCACTGTAATCATCATGACCCATATAATCACCTCCATACTGTCACTGAACAAAATCCTCTATACAAGCACCAATGTTATCAATGATAACACTATATAAGGGCCACATAATTCCACCAGACTTTGATCACATATTACCCCTACATATTTACTGATACAACCATACTGTTACTGAATAGACCACTACAAAGATCAGTATTACTAATAACACTATATGAGGACCAAATAATATCACATAATACCACCACATGAGTAATACCAACGTACAGTATAGTCACTGTATAAAGGCCACTACAAAGATCAATAATAACAATAAGTGAGGGCGAAATAATACCTGCAGACCATGACAACATGATACCACCATAGTGTTACTGAATAAATACTTTACAAACACCATTATTACGCCCCATACAATGACCATATAGAAGTGTATACCAGCTCAACAAAGGCGCTGTGAAAACCCTATAAGTGATTATAGTACTGTTAGATTACTGGTCAAAGGTTTCATTGTCTCTGACTGCAGCCATTGACTTTCGTCTTTCTTCTCCATCTGACCCAGACCATCATGACAATTTCTTCCAGTCACATCTTGTCTCTGCAAAATTTGACAGGTACCTATGACTCCTCAATTTTCCAGTCACGTTTTCCAAACCCTTACATAATCTCCCTATTCATAGTGCCCCAAATAGTAAGAATGCCACTCATGGTGCCTCACACAGTATTAGTTTTCCTCTTTTTATTCTCATTGAAGCACCATACACTATAAGTGCCACTTTACAATCAATAATAATGCCCTTCATAGGCCCCAGCCTCCAATTTAGTAATATTGACCCTCATAGGTCCCAGTCCTCAACTCAGTAACAGTGCACTTATAAGCCCTAACTCCCACCTCAGCAAAAGTGTCCCTTCATTAGCCCCAGCCCCCCTTATAGGCCGCTCATAGGCTCCAGCCCCTACCTCAGTAAAAGAGCCCCTCGTTATAATCACCTGTGACGCTCCTCCAGCTGCTTGCTCCCACATTATTCACCTGCCAAGGTTCAGGTAGAGTGATAATCTAATTGCTGTGGCCAGTCCCCAACTGTAGCGGGTGAACAGTGTGGGCATGGACTGCAGAGGTAGAACCGCAAGAGTGACGCAGGTGAGTATAACTGCTATTTTATTTTAGAGTATTCCATCAATTAGAGCTTAAAAAATGTCTGTCCCTTTACTGGCCTTGACTAGCTTACTGGAAATCTTCCCAGTGGGTTAAATAGCCAATCTACCTCTGCCTGACAGACAGTAGCCTTCCTCTTTTGCTTACATAGACGTCAATGGAGAACAGATTTAAAGGAAAGCTTTCGGGTTGCATCTGCTATTTGTTGTGTTTAATGGATGTGTTTGTCTTCTGCACAAGCTCAAAAGGAAAAAAATGCTTAAAAAAACAGATCCATTGAAATGGAAGTAAAAAACACATACCAAATGGAAATGAATGGATACTAAATTTTTTTGGACTGATCAGTCAAACTTGAATGCAAATGTGAACACAGTTTCGAATGCAGAAAACTGGGCTGTATACAAATCTTGTGTGTCAGTAACTTTAGTTAACAGTTAACATACCACACATGGGTTAAGTTGCCTATACACTTTCAACAACTGTCAAAGGAATGATTCTTCAGTTGATAGCCATTTCCACCCGCTTCCCCATACACACAGACATTCATCTCAGTCGAACATTGGCGTGTTTAGGAAGGTAAACCACAACCAGACAGCTCTGATGCCGACTTATCTCTTGGGGAACAAAAGGGTCGGGACTGAAATTCAACATCGCTGATCCTTATTTCCCCTGACCACAACTGTCGAGGGGAAAGTTGAGTTTTCTCTACACATTAGAGAGTAGTCTGACCCCATTGTTATTAGTGTAGCGGCCCAGAGTTAGAGTGTCTCTCTGTGACATTTGTTTTTCTGGGGTATTGTAGTTGTGCTTTTGTAAGTATATTCATGTTTGTCTATGTGTTGTGTCGATTCAGCCTATGTTGATTGTGTGTTCTGTCTCCCTATCCTGCTGAATGTGTGACATGTGGGTAGGGAGTCAGTAACTGGAGGAAGGAGCTAGAGCAGTCGGGAAGTGAGCAGAGAGGAGGTGTGATGCAGGAGAGCAGCAGCTAAGGTTGCTCAAGAAGTGAGTGGAGATGTGATCAGAGAAGGAGACGGTGTGAGGAGGTAGAAGATCTGAAGCTTACCCGTGCTAAGTCCCGGGCTTACCTCTGTGGCAATAGGATGTCTTTCCTCCAGGGAGTGTGAGGAGCAAATTCTGTTCTCTTGGAGTCGACGGTGGTGAATACATGGTTCGTCCATTATCTACCGCAGTAGTAAGTGCAACTGAGAAAACCGGGTAACCAGGTTGAGGAATATGACTGTAATGGAAAAGAGTAAAGTATATGCGGTATGTGCCAAACAAGTAACGGGAGCACCCCAGTACTGGTCCCATAGATAACTGAGGCTGCGGATATTCTGAGGGAAGAGTGACGTCTGGATACAAACTTGTTGAGGGAAGAATAAGGAACAAGAATGTTTGCACTGTAATGCCTAAGACTGTTAAATGCCTTTTATTGGAACAATTTGCATTGACTGTACAAGTAAAACAAAAACGTGTGCGTCTCGTTTAAAAACTATTTTCTTGACTGTGGACTCTGTTATTTGTAACGACCACCGAAAAGGGGCACTGGTGTCACAAAAACCAACAGGTAATAAAGTTACCCAGAACCGTTATTTATACCGGGCTCTGCATGCGGCTGGGCCGACTACACTTTGGGTCTTCAAGGAGAAGATGGTAGAGCCACCCGTGACACATTATTAGATTTTACCCTGCCATCTTTCCCAGACAAGGGACTGACCCTGTCCGCTACATTAGTGGGTTCGGACAACTAAACACTAATGTTTATGGGAGCCTTTAGAAGATTACAGCCCTGCTTATATTGAAAATATAATTTTATAACATTATTAAGTGTTAGATCACACATAGTTCCGCACAGTAGAGACATTTATAAAACTGCCTGAAAGAAAAATTTGTGTCTATAGCAACCAATCACAGAGCAGTTTTTATTTCTTATAGTGCTCTTGAACAATGAAAGCTATTATGTATTTAATTGCCATGGGCAACAGATAGATTTACTTTTAGACAGTTTTATAATTCTGCCACATATTCTTAAGAATAATCTATAGAATTGTCAATAGATTCTTCACTAATCAATATCAACAGGAATTGCACACACAGTAGTTTGCACAGTGTAAGCTGCCATATTTGTCTAAGACACCAACACACATATCTAGTGTGAAATGTTAAAGAGACATTTATATTAATAATAATAATCTCGTATAGCACCAACATATTTTGCAGTGCTTACAAAACAGGGGAGAAAAGATACAAACAACAAAAATCCAAAAAACACTGTTATATGTAATAATCGATTGATGAAAACAATAGGGGTGCGGGTCCTGCTCCAACGAGCTTACATACTACAGATAATGGGGTGATACAGAAGGTAAAGGACAATGGTAGATTGCACGGTATGGTGGGGTGGAGAGTGAGGGATGCTATACTCATAGACAATGGTCAGACTTAGGCCTCCTTCCCACGAGCGTGACGGGGTCCGCCGCGTAATATTACGCAGTGAAGCCCGTCACGGCGCCCCCCAGAGCCCCTATACTTACCTGCGGGAGATAGCGTGAAATCGCTTCCCCGCCCACCACCGCCGCGTCACCGCCCGTCACCGCCCACCACCGCCGCGTCACCGGCCGTGTCACGTGCACGGCCGGCCGTGTCACGTGACGCGGCCGGCCGCGTCATTTGGCGTCATATGACGCGCGGCGGTGGGCGGGAAAGCGTTTTTTCACGCTATCTCCCGCTGGTTACAGCGGGAGATAGCGTGAACGGACGGCTTCCATTGACTGCAATGGAAGCCGTCAGTGCGTACAGCCCGTCCTCACCCGCAGAAAATAGAGCATGCTGCGGGTGAGGACGGGAGAAATCGCGGTGCGTAATTCCGCGCTGGAATTACGCATCGTGAGCATTGTGCTATTAGGTTCAATAGAACCTAATAGCTGCGGGCAACGCAGCGGATTTTCGCCGCGAATTACGCGGCGGAAATCCGTTCGTGGGAAGGAGGCCTTAAGACATACAGTGGCTGAATCAGAATGACTGCAGGGGGCAGTTTATGGTGGCTAGCAGGGATTGCAGTCAGTAGGACAGGGAGCATGTTATCAGGCAGAGTACAGAGGGGTTTAGTTTAGGAGATATGGTATGACTCCCTGAAGAGATGCGTTTTAAGAGCACGCCTGAAGTTTTGTGTGAAAGGGATTGCCTGGATAGTTTTGGGTAGCGTGTTCCAGAGGACTGGTGCTGCTCTGGAGAAGTCTTGGAGGCGGGAGAGAGAGGTTCGAATTAAAGGGGCACTTAATCTGATTACAGTAACGGAGTGGAGGGCGCGGACTGGGTAGTGGGTTGAGATGAGGCAGGAAATGTAAAGTAGTGCGGTGCTATGGAGATCTTCATGGATGAAGTTAGTGAGTTTAAATTGAATTCTACATTTAATGGGAAGCCAGTGCAGTAACTGGCACCGGGCAGAGGCGTCCGAGTATCGGCTGGACAGGAAGATGAGCCTGGCTGCCGCATTCAGGATGGATTGGAGGGGTGAGAGTCTGGCGCGAGGGTGGCCAATCAGCAGTGAGTTGCAATAATCGAGCCAAGAGTGAATGAGGGCAACAGAGGGCACAGTTATATCATTTTATCATATATAATGTGTAAAACCCATGATTACATGCTGTAGTAGTAAAGAAAGCAATTATCACAATAATACATAGTATATTGTTAAACACAAGAAATAATGTAGGAAATATATTTGTTCATAAATCAGGTGAGGAAATATGTTTTACTTTTAAGACAAAGAATAGGAAAATTTGATTAGATGGTTACATACCTGATCAGATAATCATTCAGATATTTTGCAACATTTATATATTAAAGGGGTTGTCTATCTCTACACTATAGATGACCTAATCTCAGGATAGTTGAATAGTAGGGATTGACTGCTCGCAACCCCACACAATCAGTTGATCTCCTGGCAACTGTCAGTGTGTATGGGGCAAGAAGCAGATGGCCTTGACCACACATTGCAGTGGCCCAGGTTTGTAATATAGGCATTGCTCCTGTTAAATTCAATACTCAGGACAACAGCCGATCAACTCTTGGTGACCTATCCTGAGGATAGCTCATCAATAGTCTAGATATGGACAGTCCCTTTAAGTGTTTAATATTAGCTGCATACAGGACTGCATATGTATCATTTAATATCTCTCAACTGCAGCTTAAATTATACAATAGATTATATGTATTCCAAAATAGTATCGTATAAAAAAACTACAGTTTTGTCACGCAAAAAACAAGTTCCCACACAGCTTTGTTGATGGGGAAAATAAAAGTTATTGCAAAGTTATGGCAAAAAACGTATATTAAAAAAGGGGGTTTTATTTTGCAAACGTGGAAAAGCCTAAAAAAAATATAATTCTGATAGCATTGTAATCATACCAACCTCATTTATTTTCAGCATTTTTTCACCCTGCCCTCCATAACAATGTAATAGAAGTTACACAATTAGAGATGAGCGAGCACCAAAATGCTTGGGTGCTCGTTACTCGAGTCGAACTTTCAGTGATGCTCGAGAGTTCGTTTCGAGTAACGAACCCCATTGAAGTCAATGGGCGACTCGAGCATTTTTGTATATCGCTTATGCTCGCTAAGGTTTTCATTTGTGAAAACCTGGGAAATTCAAGAAAGTGATGGGAACGACACAGAAACGGATAGGGCAGGCGAGGGGCTACATGTTGGGCTGCATCTCAAGTTCCCAGGTCCCACTATTAAGCCACAATAGTGGCAAGAGTGAGACCCCCCCCCCCACACTGTCAGCATAAAGATCATTCTCCTCTGCCACAGCTGTAACAGCTGTGGCAGAGAAGAACGATGTTAGCCCATTGAATTTAATGGAGGCGGCAATACAGCTCCATTGAAAGCAATGGGCTGCCGGCGATCGCGGGATGAATTGTCGGGAAGGGGTTAAATATATAAGCCCTTCCCTGCAATTCATCCAGAAATGTGTAAAAAAAAAATATATATATATATACTCACCTGGTCCCGGCAGACGGAGTTCAGCGCGGTCAGCGGCAGTCCTCCTGAACTGCTCTGAACAGCTGTGAGTAGTATTCAGCAGCCAGGGCTTTAAAATCCCCGCCTGCTGAATGAGCTGCCTCTAATTGGTCACAGCCTGATCAATCAGGGGCAGATCTCACTCACACATCCATTCATGAATTCATGAATGGGTGAGTGACTGCTGCCTCTCATCTAATTGGTCCCGCTGAGCCAATGAGAGGCAGCAGTCACTCACCCATTCATGAATTCATGAATGGATGTGTGAGTGAGATCTGCCCCTGATTGATCAGGCTGTGACCAATTAGAGGCAGCTCATTCAGCAGGCGGTGATTTTAAAGCCCTGGCTGCTGAATACTACTCACAGCTGTTCAGAGCAGTTCAGGAGGACTGCCGCTGGCCGCGCTGAACTCCGTCTGCCGGGACCAGGTGAGTATATATTTCTTTTTTTTTTTACACATTTCTGGATGAATTGAAGGGAAGGGCTTATATATTTAACCCCTTCCCGACAATTCATCCCGCGATCGCCGGCAGCCCATTGCTTTTTTAATGGAGTCGGCTGTATTGCCGGCTCCATTGAATTCAATGGGCTAATATCGTTCTGCCGGGACAAGGTGAGTATATATTTTTTTTATTTTTACACATTTCTGGATGAATTGCAGGGAAGGGCTTATATATTTAAGCCCTTCCCGACAATTCATCCCGCGATCGCTGGCAGCCCATTGCTTTCAATGGAGCCGGCTGTATTGCCGGCTCCATTGAATTCAATGGTCAGTGCTCGTTTAATCGAGACCCACGTGGTGCTCGTCTCGAGTAACGTGCATCTCGAGCACCCTAATACTCGAACGAGCATCAAGCTCGGACGAGTATGCTCGCTCATCTCTATACACAATACATTATTGTATCTCAAAATGGTACAAATATAAACTACAGCTCACCATGCAAAGAAGAAGTCCTTACATGGCTATTTCTACAGTGAAATAAGTTATGGGTTTTGAAAACTAGAGAGGAGAATCCCCAAAAATTGTTGCATACTTAGGTTCAAAACAGGCCATGTCCTTAAGGGGTTAAATTTATATACAGTCTTGGAAGTGATCAATCAATGTTGAAAAATAGCTGGACTAGTCTTGGTTGGAATAAATATTAAATCAGAGCTCCAAAAGTGCATGTCCCTTAACCATATGGTCCATGCAGGAATGTAGTAACAAGCCAAGTCTGTTTTTGTTTAGGCCAGCTGTGATCAATTGATCTATGGACTCTCATTTGGTTAATGTCAGGGCTGTGGAGTTGGTAAGCCAAACTTCCGACTCCTCAATTTTTCCAGACACCGACTCCTGTATATATGATTCAGAAGTTCAGGCATACCCACTGCCCAGTGCCTTCTTCCTCTGGTCCGCAGAGGAGAAGCTTCACTACTGAGCATATGTAAATAGTGCAGCATAGTTTTATCTGAACTATAGGCCTTGAAGAAGGCCTGGTTAATGTAACCTCCACTGGATCAATATGGGGT
The DNA here is from genome assembly GCF_035609145.1 of Eleutherodactylus coqui. NCBI lineage: Eukaryota > Metazoa > Chordata > Amphibia > Anura > Eleutherodactylidae > Eleutherodactylus > Eleutherodactylus coqui. Next base: position 110,467,516 of record NC_089838.1, on the reverse strand, counting down.
TTGTACTCATCTGCCCACACTTGTATAAATTCCAGTGAATTCTGAACCCCAGCACATGCACTGTGACAGAGCGCCGGTTGTCTGAGCATGGTAGTGTTTGACAAATCTGTCAATACTGCAGTCTGCGCTGGATTCTGCTGTGTGCACAGACCTATAGGTACCTCTCTTTATGTTGGCTAACATGGTACTAAATCTTAAGGGAAGATGTAATCACAGAATGACCTATTATATAAATCAAAATTTTGTGTTAAACATTTTTAAGAATTTTTGATGATTTTTCAAAAAATCTTTGGTCGCGATCTACATTTGTAAAAAAATTGTAAAGTCCTGCAGTTCTCACACTGACCACCGAGCCTAAAAATAGTCTGTCACTTCCTGATCTGTAAAGAAAGCCTTTAAGGCCCTTTTACGTGTGCTGATTATTGTTGGTAGTTGTTCCAAACCCTGCGCTCCCGCGGGGTTTTGAACGATAGTTGTCCCGTGTAAATATATGCAGAGACTGAACAACAGGACGATCATGCTTGAAAACCGAACGACTAGCCGCTTACAGTGAATGGAGGCAGACAGAGGGAGATGCTCCCCGGTCCCTCCGCCTTCCTGCTGGCCACGCTGTGAGCATCAAGCGATACTCGCTGCTGTGTAACAGCAGGAGAGCAAGGATACACAGGGACGCGCTGTCGGGCATCATTTGCCCGACACTCGTCCCATGTAAATGGGCCTTTAAGCAGTCATGTCACTAATATCACAGGCAGGATTACACTACAAGGTAACACCTATATGTAGATAACATAGGATCCACTATTCACATTATGTGATCAGCTGTGAATACCTACTTTCCCTCTCTGCACAATCATCTTTGCACCGGTCACAGAACATGCATAGAATATTCTCCCATACAAGTCACTGAGTCCCCTCCTGTCCATTGTGTGAATGGCCCATAAGACTGCTATATAAAGCATATCTTAAAATGTTCTAACTGCTGTTAAATGCAGCTAAGGAAAGATTGCTGCCCCCATAGTCATGTACAGACAACAGAATGATCAAGTAGAAAAACACTGCGC